>NW_022436976.1:10703667-10965991 GCF_009761245.1 Sapajus apella | reverse complement strand
TTCACATGTACCCCAAAACCTAAAATGCAATAAAATAAATAAATGGGAAAAATAAATAAATAAATCTCAAAAAAAAAAAAAAAAAAAAAAAAAAAGAACTGTGATAGAGAATGCCGTGGGGCACAGAGGGGGTCATGAATAAAAAGGCTTCACAAGCTCCTAACACTCAACTTTGGCTCAACTTTCTGTTCATACTCTCACCCTGTGCTCTTTGACTTGAATCTTTCACTCTGATTTTGAACTTTAATGTTTGCATCACTCCTGGTTCTAGATTTTAGTTCCCAAATCTGTCTGAATAGCTGAAATAGCTGAAAAACTTCTAGGGGTACAGGCTTCCAACAATCCCCCACATCAAATACTCCAATTCTACAGATATGAGGAATAAGCCTAAGAATCTATATTGTTGTTGTTGTTGTTATTATTATTATAATTATTATTGAGATGAAGTCTTGCTCTATCGTCCAGGCTGGAGTGCAATGGCATGATCTCAGCTCACTGCAACCTCCGCCTTCCAGGTTCAAGTGATTCTCCTGCCTCAGCCTCTGGAGTAGCTGGGATTACAGGGGTCTGCCACCCCTATGGGCTAATTTTTTTGTGTTTTAGTAGAGACAGGGTTTCACCATTTTGGCCAGGCTGATCTTGAATTCCTGACTTCATGTGATCCGCCCAATTTGGCCTCCCATAGTGTTGGGATTATAGGCATGAGCCCCACACCCAGCAGAGAATCTGTATTTTTAAATGACCCATTAAATGACTCTGAGTCCAGGCAGATTTGGGAACCATTAAGCTACTTGATTTTAGTCTCAATTTTACAACTACATCTCAGTTTATACACTGTCCTTATGTCTAGCTCTACCTACAGAACAACCTAATGGAGAAAATGAGGAGAAAAGCAGGTCATTGTGATGTGTATGAGTTTTGGAAAACACTACCATTAGATACGAGAAGCCAGTTAAAGAGTTTTAGGAAGAGATGCAGACATTCAAGAAAGTCAAACAATTTCAAGAGAAAGGAAAGACCATAAGTTCTATAAAATTTATGCTTATTTGTACCAGGGACTACTTTAAATGCTTTACACATAGGTCTGCCATCTTGCACAATTCCACATAGAACGCAATGTGAATTGCAACAGCCCTAACATATTTATGATGTCATTTAATGTTTCTAAAAGTTCATGCCATTTCAATGTAATAAAATACACCATTATTATCATCTCATTTTATAAATGAGGAAGCTGAGGTACAGAAGGGTGTGAAAATTCTCCCTAGCCCACTCAGCTAACAAGAGGCAGAGCTGGCATTGGAAGGTGGACCGTCCAACTCCAAAGCAGATGCTGAACCATTTAGCAGTAAGTTGCTCAATGTTCATCTTAAAGTAATTCCACAGATGAGTAAGGAGAAGACAGATTTAAAGGAGTTAACAACATCTATTGATTTTGTGATTATTTGCTATTTACATTAAAGGTGGGCAAACCCAGCTTAAAAGTATTTAGGCTGGTTTCCAATTTTGCTGTGATTTGTACCTCACCAAGTGACAAAGTAGATTGCAGTGTAAATGAAATGCCATGGTTGAATCTGCCCGAAAAGCTGACACTTTCTGATTGTAAATCCTGGCTGCTTTATATTTCAGTTGAAAATACACCCAAACCACAGTCAGATAAGACTGAGCTGATTCTGTATAGTAATGAGAGCTGGAAAGTGATTACTTCACCTTGCCCCCATGTGCTGGTAGAATTTGTATTGTCATGCAAATTTTTATATCCCGCAAATCAATAGAGGGCAGTGCTTTTACGCGGCCCTCACTCACTCTAATTGCATCTCTGGAATAAATCGACTGAGGGGCCAGCTAAATGAAAAGAGCCACAGTGGTTTGCTGTTATGTGGCTTAGTTCTTTGAATGCAATGCATATTTCTCACTTAAAGAAAAAAAACCCTAAAATTACATAATATTTTATAAGCTTCTTAAGTTCATTTGACTTTCTGATCATCAAATGTATTGTCTTACAACAGTAAATTTAGAATCACTGAAAACCATTTATAAAAGATAGCTACACATTTGTTGTTGTAGTTAACAGTTGGTATTGCAGCCATACAATGCAATTTTCGAACCAGAAATAATTCATGAAGATTAAGGAAAATAATTCAGGTAATTAATTCAATTCATAGATACAGATTTCACATGGCTCAATTGAAAGCAAATAGCAAGATAAAGCAGCCAGTCATGCTTAGAAAGACTCTTTTCTTTAAAAGCAGTCTCTTTCTCAAAGAAAATGACAATATAATTACCACTGATAAGCTATAAAAAGTAAAAATCCAAAACATTTCATTTTATTCCTGTAGGAATATTCTCCTCTGAGAACCTAATATTAATTCAGAGAGCAAAAAAGGAACTAAGGAGGGATGAATACATGTTCCAGGATTTAAAAGAGGCATACTATGAGCAAGCAAGTCAGATAACTTCAAACAAGGAAAATATGGAGCAGTACAAAATTAAGGCTTTAATATACAACAACAGCCAGCAGAGAATTGTGAATAATGAAGTATGCGTTTTATTTATCTTAAAAATATGCTTTATAGTATGTCTATAAAAGAGGGCCTGCCATTTCATTCAAAGAAAGCGTTCTGTTTTCCTCTAAGCCTCAGCAAAGAATAAGGAATCGTGTTCTTGGCCATTTCTTACACGGTGATGTTCCCACTTCTTAGCCCAACACACATGGCTTTTTATGATATGGCTTATCTTACAAGCCTTATTTCTTATAATGCCCCTCTTTGAACTTAATTTTATGTAATTCTGTACTATTTATGGTTCCTCCCTTTTCATATTCTGTTCCCTCTGGCTAATGTGACTTTCTCTTCCTTAGTCCCTTGGTGATGGCTAAAGGAGGCCCACACTTCCCCTCACAAACTTCCCACTGAGTCTCAAGAAGGACAAGGACAAAGACATTCTACTGGCCACTGTGCCAAAGTGGGCCAAGGTGAGTTCCACCTACTTTGACAGGAAATCAATCCTAAGAACTTTCAAAGAATCCTATTCCAAAGCAGCTGATTCCATTAATCTCAGAGACACAGTACTTGCATCTGCATTGTTGTGTTTAGGACGCTACATTACAGGTTATCTGTTTATATGTTGTGGTAGATAGAATAATGGCCTCCCAAAGATGTTCACATCCTCATCCCTGGACCCTGTGAATATGTTACCTAATATAAGGAAAGAGATTTTTACAGATGTGAATAAATAAGAACCATGAGTTGGTGAGATTAGCCTGGATTATCTGGGTGAGCCCAATGTGATCACAAGGATACTTACATGGAGAAGAGGGAGGCAGATGAGTCAGAGAAGGAAATGTAACAACAGAAACAAGATTGGAATGATGCAACGTGAGAAAAACTCAACCGGCCATTGCTGGCTTTAAAGATGCAAAAGAGTCATGAGCCAAGGAATACAGAAGCTTCTAGAACCTGAAAAAAGTAAGAAAATTGATCTCCCCTGGACTTCCTGCTAACGCCTTATTGCATCTCACTGAGGAGATTTTGGACTTCTAACCTCTAGAAATGTAAGATAATAAATTTGCATTTTTCTAAGTCACAAGTTTTTGGTAATTCATTACCATAGCAATAGGAAGCTAACACACATGACCATTTATCCTACTGGATTACTACATAGTTTCTCTAGGGCAGAAATGAGATCTTGATTATTTCTCTGTTCCTGTTACTTATATTAGTGCCTGGTGTGTACACACCAGGCATTCAATAAATATTTACAGAATAAGTTTTGAAAGAATGTCAATGTAATTCGATACCTTACATTTTTAATTTAGATTATGAAAATACAACTAGAGGATCAATCTTGGCAGTTACCAGCAAATCACTTTAGATAAATTTCAACTTAGATTAAAGGAAGTTAATAGATTCCTAGCAGTGCACTGATGTGAAAAATTACTCCCCTTATCAACAACACTAATTCAGTATCCAATTGTAATGTCAAGGCCAGTAGAAGCTAACAAAGGAAGTAAGGGAGGAAGCATCCCATATTGGTGAATAAAAACTGAGTATCAAATTAACCGGTATAAAATGCCATCTCTACCATCTATAAGCAGTATGATCTTGGGAGAATTACTTTTTGCCCTTCTAGCCTTCCATTTTGTCATCCATAAAATGATAGATAGTGGAGGGAAAAAAAAGTTGGGAAACAACTTCTGCCTTCAGAGGAGACCAGCTAACATGGGAAACAGTAAAATGTAAATTACCTACATAACAAAGTAGATCAGTGTAGAATCAGTACAAACCAACTTGTTGAATTGGCACATTGGATATAAATAATACCAATAATTCTAGAAAGATTTCAGCGACTAAGCTGGGTGTGATGGTTATGGAAAAACTTAAAATGAGAGAAATTTTAAGCATGCTTAGAGGAAAGAATGTGTCATGTGTGAAAGTCAGACAACAGCACAGCCTTAACTACAACAAAGAGCTATGCCTGAGGGACAAGACATGACAGCAGTTAGAGGAATTAAGCACATTATCAGGAGTTGGAGGAGAACTTACACACCCCCTGCAAAGTCTTCTGAATAAGCAACATAATTGTTATGTGTTTATGTATTTGATGCAGAAGAAATAAGGAAGTTAAAGCAGATGAATCAATGAGGAAATAGCTGTTGTATTTCAGACATAAGATGGTAGATGCCTGACTAAGGCTGTGGCTGTGACAGGATGAGGTAATTCAGGAAGCATTACAGAGGAATACATTTGTTGGGGGTGAAAGAAAGGGCATGGTACCCTGCTTCATCCCCTAATGACGACAATGCCTCATGAAAAAAATCATGAGCATTCCAGAAGCTCATCTCAGGCAGAAACATGACCCCACATTGGACATGGCAACATTAATGGAAATGCAAATGAGATTCCTTCAGCACTGGGATTTCAAACCAAATAATACAGTGGTATCATGACCTATGATGGTTGTTTTTCTCCTAGTCTGAGTAACTTCCTAAACATATGAGATGATAAATCACCTTATATTACAGGAAGAATGTCAAATCTCCTGTTTAAGACACATTTTCCTAATCACTAGGATGGTTTTTAAGTAGTTTGCATCATCATCTGAAATGATTTGCTCAATATGAACACAAATCATATACAATTCAGTTATAACCTTAGAAATAATAACTAAAAGAAGCACCTCCATCTCCATTGAGCAAGTAAAAGAAAAATATATATATAAAGCACTCAGCCTGCTTCTTAACAGGCTGATTTTATAGGCAGTGCTGAAGGATGCACATTTAGGGGACATTTGAAATGCACTTTTGAAAAAATGATTTTCTTGATTAGTGTGACAAAGCAGTGAACTTGTGTTATAGACCAGCTATGAATTATTGGATAATCACACATCTTCTCAGAATAAATAAGTTCTGAATCAATATTGATTTAAAAAGAAAGTCTGGAAGCAAACAAGAACATGAATTGAGTTTGAAGGTTATCAGCTTAGGTTTTCTAACATTTCTTTCTAGCTATATTTGTATTTTATTGCTCAACATCAGTCACCCCTCTGCCCCCCCCCCAAAAAAAAGACCCATGACACACTTTAATTATATTGGAACAACTCCTTATTTTCCTCTAGTTTCAAAGGTTATGAAATTCATTACCATCCCGGCCTTTTCCTACTACCTCCTAAAAAAAAATAACAACTTCACAATTAAAGATGGAAAACAAACAGCATATGCATTCACCCTAAATATAAAATAAGTAACTTCGCCTTGCCTTTCTGAGTGCAGAGTTCAGGCAGCAGCACAGTAAATGAATAAAGATTGGGGAAAATGATAATTTTCATCATTAAATAAATCTAAAAATTAAGTTATGTAGAGAAGGGGGAAATTGTCTTCAAAGTTATAGTTAAGAAAAAAACATTCTGTTAAACTTAAGAATAAATGCTACTAAAGAAAAATAGCAAGCGTTTGTCAGTTTATCACAAGTGCACAAAGCAGTTTGGTAGCTAGAGATAACATCTCTCCTGCTTCCTCATATCACCCACAGGTTATTGATGAGAATAAAATTAAACTGCTTATCAACTCTGACTTTTGCCACAACTCAAGAAGACAGACATTAAAATCACTGGAAAAACATCCTTATTCCTGGTCCTAAGTGTAGGAAGGAAAACATGTTTTAGCATACAATTTCTACCCACAGTGCATCATGATCTAATATTTAAAAGCTACAGGTGGAGTATTCTATTAGAATCTGTATCACATGGATGCTTCTACTTACAGGGTAATTCAGGAAAAATGGTGGTAACCTATGATCTCTCACCAATGGGTAAGGCCAGTCACTTAGAACTGTAAATAGGAGAAACAGCAGACAACAGGGATACACACAACCTACTGTATTATCCACCATAAGCTGTTACTGAGAAAGAGAGAGAGAGAGAGAGAGAGAGAATCTCCTAGGACTAAGGGAGTGGTGGTGTGTGGGGGTGTGTGTGGGGGTGTGTGTGTGTGTGTGTGTGTGTGTGTGTGTGTGTGTGTTACTAAGAAAATCATGAGAAATAGATACCTAGGGCTGATCTCACCCTCTTTTGGAGTCCTATCTCCCTGGCTAAAGACAAAGATACGACAGCCTGGATTTTATATACTTGTAAATTCTGTGGACCATATGTGAGGCAGAAATGTCGATGAATTTTTTTCTCACAAATGGATTTTTCATAAAGAGACTGAACATATTGTGAACTAATTGTCAAAAAAAACCTTGGGATTATTTCTCATATTCTGCATATATTTGGAAGAGAGAGTAAAAAACTAGAGAAGGAAAACCGAGCATTTAAGAAAAGGGATTTGCCTCATATTCTTATATGATGTTAACAGTACAAAATTGTGCAGATAAATCTGCAAGGAGAAACTATACCTGCTAGCTTTAATTCCAAAAGGATTGTAGGTCCCCACTGTAGAGAAGCAGCCCCACCCATGGTACGGGTACCTGGAGTTTGGTGACAGCAAAGGAATGAGAAAAAGACAGATTAAGAATGCAAAAAATGGGACCAGGGGGCCATCACTTGTACTGGAGGCAGTGAAGGCCCCATTGTGCCACTTTTTGCATTCTTAATCTGTATTTTTTACATTCTGGCACACCTAACGTGTGGGGCTCCCTAAACCACCCCTCCTCCACTCTCGTCTCTCTCTCTCTCTGTCAAAGCAGGTAAAAATTTTAGATACAAAGCTTAAAGAATATCTTTAAAATGCTATAAAATTGACAAAATACTGGGAAAATATCAGGCCAAAATCCAGGAAAAGGAAGAACCCAGAGAAAGAAAGACACTACTAAAGCCATTATAGCCTTAAAGATATTTATCAACTTAGCAAATTCCATGGGTAAGGGGGACAGAAGATATAACCCAGAGGCTGTCCAAAATGGGGACTCAAATAGATTGCCCCACCATACAGTTGGAACTTCAGAGAGCTAGTCCCTCATATTAAATCCACCATATTCTTAAGAATGATGGCACTAAGCAAAAAGATGAAGAAAAACACCTCATTTGAATTTGCAATGTATGTGAAGTAATCGAAACTGAATTTGATCTGTAGGTGCTCCTATAAAACTGACAGATGGATAACAACAAAAGACCTCTGTTAAAATGTACCTTTATCCTATGTGTTCACATAAATAGTTTTCCAAAGAAAATATACCATTCGCACACACACAAAAAAAGCTGCATCAGGAAACAAGACACCAAGAAAGAACTAGATCATTAGCAAACAGAAATATACATATGAAGTCTTCAGGTACTTAAATTATTAGTCCCAGGTTATAAAACAACTATGTTTACTGTTTCTTAGAAATAAAAGATGAACTTGGAGATAAATATGAAGAATTATAAAAAAGTTATCTAGTAGATTTGAATATGAAGCAAATTGAATCTAGAAAAGAAAGCCATAACAAATGAAATGTAAAACTCAGTAGATAAATTTAACATCAGATTAGACACAACTGAAGAAACAATTGGCAAACTAGAAAGTAAGTTAACATAAATTATTCAGAATATAGCACAGAGAAATAAAGAGATGAAAAATATTCAAAAATAATTGCTGGACTGGGCACAGTGGCTCATGCCTGTAATCCCAGCACTTTGGGAGGACGAGGTGGGTGGATCACCAGACATCTCTACTTAAAGCTCATCTCTACTTAAAATATACAAAAAATTAGCCAGTGGGGTGGTACACACCTGTAGTCCAAGAAATTGGGAGTCCGAGGCAGGAGGATCACTTGAACCCAGGTGGTGGAGGTTACAGTAAGCTGAGATCGTGCCACTGTATTCCAGCCTGAGCAACAGAGCGAGACTCCATTTCAAAAACAAACAAAAGAAAGAATAGTTGCTACACTGGGGATAGAATGTGAGGATCAAATGAGAAGTTCTAACAGATATCAAATCAGAGTTCTAGAAAGAGAGAATAGAGATATAGAGATGATGGACAGAGGCAATGAAAGAAAATAGCCACCAACATAGGATTCTATATCTGGATCAATATGTTCAAAGGAAAGGGTGAAATAAAGATACTTTCAGGCAAACAAACAAAAGAGTTTACCTCCAGAAGGCCCTCAATAAAATACATTCTGTAATGAGAGAAGAAAAAGTGAGCCAGATCAAAGACTTTTGATGAAAGAAGAAATGCAGAATGAAAAACTACGGAGAAAGGAGAATGATCACTGATTATTTAAAGCAATAAAAATAAAGTCTTGTGGGGTTAAATAAAACAAGAGAAAATCACTGCAATAATATAATCAATCCAAGAATTGAAATATTATGGACTTTTGGTATTATGTAGGAAAAGGGTAAAATATTAATGTATTTTAAACTTTTGTAAATATGCAGGCTGCAACTTTAAAAGAGTAGAATCAGCACATATTACTTCTAGACTAGCAGAGGAAGGAAAATAGAATAAGAAAAATTAGTCCACCCATAATTAGATAAGAAAGAAAAGAAAAAGAAACATAGACCATATATACTGTTATGGACTGAATGTTTATGTCCTCCCAAAGTTTGTATGTTGAAGTCCTACCCCTGCCCCCACTATGATGGTATTTGGAAGTGAGGGCCTTTGAAGGTGGTAGGTTTAGATAAAATCATGAGAGAGGGGTTCCCATGATGAGATTAGAGTTCTTATAAGAAGAGGAAAGGAGATCAGTGAGTGGTCTCTCTTTGCCATGTGAGGACACAGCAAGGGGACGACTGTCTACCAATCATTTACAAATCAGGAAGAGGGAACTCAACCAGAATCAAATCAGCCCACACCTTGATCTTGAACTTTTCATCTCCAGAACTGTGAGAAATAAATGTCTACTGTTTCAGCCATCCAGTCTACATTGTATTGTTACAGCAGCTCAAGTAGACTAAGAAATATACAAACTCAAGTTAATTTACAATTACATTCAACATAAAGGAACAAAATATGCCTGTAAAAGATAAAATTATCATGTTGGATAAAAACAAAATCCAACTATATGCCACATGTATATACAAAAAATCAGGATAGAAAAAGGTTGAAATGAAAGGATGGAAAAAGATAAAGCATGTGAATTTTAACCAAAAGGAATGAATTGTAGTTAATCTCTGGAAATCAGAATTACAGTAAAATATATTACTATTAGGTTAGTGCAAAAGTAATAGTGGTTTTGCCATGGAAAGTATGGCAAAAATCCTAATTACTTTTGTACCAACCTATTGCAATAAAGAGAGTCACTTCATAATTTCATCATGATAAACATTCAGTTAACTAGTAAGATGTAATAATTTTAATTACATGCACTTAATAAGAAAGTTCAAAATGTGAATGTATAGAACTACAAGGAGAAAGATAATCGTGGTAGAGATTGTAACACACTTTCTTAGTAATTTATCCAATATTAGGATCAAGAAGGCAAAAATAATCAGTAAGTGTATACTCTATTCCATAACTGGTGATAGGACAACGGATATGTATAAAGAAAAATAATAATAAGCTTAGAGATTGCCTTACATCCGGCACAAAAATCAATCCCAGATAGAAAGGCCTGAAGTGAAAGATAAAATTATAAAGTCATATGACCTCAGAGAGAGGGTTTATTAAATAGTATGCAAAAATAACTAGTTATAGAGTCTATTTGTAGAGAGACAGATGAAAGGCATTTTTACATTTATTGGAAGCATCAGGCTTTCTTCCTTCTATTACACTGTATCAATAAATGAGTTCTAATGTAAGGGAAAGCATTGCCACATTTGGCAAGATATGCACTTTTGTGTACCCAACTCTACAAGGAACATCAATTCTTGAGGATGGGACTTGGGTGGTTGTACTGAAAGTAGTTTAGAAAGCCTGGCCACTTTGAGAGCCTTCCACTGCAGTCTTTGAGATTCTAACTGTCACCCCCTCCACCCCCATCCACCAAAAGCACTCATTATAATGAATAATACACTTTACCGAAAACAAAGAAAGAAAGAAATTTTATTCATGGAAAGACTTGTAAGAATTCACTCAAGGTAGTAGCAAAAATACTAAAGGAAAAATAGTAGAGAAAGTTACAGAACATAGTCTCAAACCGTTTTGGAAGGCCTAAAAGATTTTTCTATAGTTCTAAGCTGAAGGCAGCCAGAGTGTCTTTGAGGAGCCAGAGAGATTAAGGAGCAAATACAAAGGAATGTGAGTAGTTTACCTAGCTAGCTTGTTTATTCATGTAGTCTTAAAATTAACCTGTAGGCCAGCTAGCCCTCTCAAGAGGAGGTTGACCAAGGAAATTTCTCTCTAATAGTGTTTGCTTTAAGTTCAGAACCTAGCTTTTAATCTCTCTACAAGTGTGTTGACATAAAGCCTCTGTTATTAAATCTATACTGAATAAATAAAAAGAAAGTGACTAGTCAGTGCCATGTAGCTGCGATTTCTCTCTGTGAGTAGCTCATGACCCCTTAGCCCACTTGTTCACTAGAAATTTGTGTCTAAGTGCATTTATTCATCTGTAGTGCAGCTAAAGTCTGTAAGACAGACTCCAGCAAAGACTCAATAAAGAGAGGGATACATTGAATTAATAATATCCAGAATATGTAAAAAACACACAAAAAAACTTGTGCTTTTTTAAAAGAGCTTTAATATCAAAATAATCTTGAAGCAAAACTGTAATCTGGTCCATTCTTTTTGAAAAACAGGGTTTCCTTGGAGTACTGATAAAAGACTAAGTAGGTTCTTGTTCTTATATCCCATAAGTTATCTACCTAAGGAAAAAACAAGATAAATTCTGTGTTTTATCAAGATACTTTTTGTGCTTTATGTTGTCTTCTTTTTCTCTGTTTTTTCTTCGACTTTTATTTTAAGTTTCAAAGTACATGTACAGGATGTGCAGGCTTGTTACATAGGTCAACGTGTGCCATGGGGGTTTGTTGCACAGATCAACCCATCTCCCAGATATTAAGCCCAAGATCCCTTAGCTGTTTATCCTGATGCTCTCCCTCCCGCCAGTCCCCTGACAGGCCTCAGTGTGTGTTGCTCCCCTGCATGTGTCCATGTGTTCTCATTAGAGAACTTCTATTTTTTTTTTAAGACAAAACTTTATAAAAACATGAGCAAAAGACTTGGAAGGAACTTCAGAGAAGAAAATCCAAATGGTCAATAAATAATGAAATCATATTCAGTCTCAATAATTAGGAAGATATACATTAATACCACAAAGAAAAATTACTATATACCCCCCAAAGATGCACAAAAGGTGAAAAGCTTGATAATATGATGTCTTACCAAAGATGTGCAGTCTTATACACTGTTAGTGAGAAAAAAAACTGGTAGAAGTGTTTTCAAAAAGTTTAGCATGATCTGATCCTATGAAAGAACAAGTTCAGTTCTAAATATATATTCCATACTATTGTGTATATGTATTAAGATACATGTATAATAAGGTTGTTGACAGCATCATTTGTAATAGCCAAAAATTCAAAACAATTCAATGTTTTTCAAAAGTAGAGAAGATCAATAACGACATAGTCATACAACAGGATACTAAACAGTTACTTCTTTGCTAAAGGTAATCACTGTCTTGAATTTCATGATAAACATTTCTTTGCTTTTCTTGTAGTTTACTGTTTCTTATGCATTCCTAAATAATATAATGTGTCTATTTGTGGCTTTACATAGATGGAATCAGCTGATACTTTTTTTTCCTCTTATCCTTATGTTTGTTAGGTTCATATAGCTGTACATATGTTTCTCTCACTCTCAGACATACTCACACACTCACTCAAAAAACAGAAGAAAATGAAAGGTTACATTTTTCCAAAGAAGAAATCCAAAACAGGATATCAATATCACTTCAAAGACTCACGTAATCCAAGTTCAAAGACTGAGAGAGTCCATTCAGTGAGCCAACTGAGCATCTGCTATCATTTTGATTACAGCCGGAAATCTGTGTAACTTTAGCAAGTCACTTCTCTAGCTCAAGACATAATAATTTTTTGACTATCTATTAGTGCTCATATAGGTTTTGTTTATTGTTAACCATCCCTACTAGAATTTAAGAGAATCAGCTTTAAGAGGGCAGGAGCTTTGCTGTTCTGTTCATTACTGCACGCCCCACCACTCAGAACAGTTGTTCTGGATCATAGTAGATGCTGATTAAATATCTGTTTTGAACAAATAATGGAATGTCTCTTAGAGCTGTCTTTTAAAAAAATATATTTGTTCTGCTTATTCACTCTCCAACACAGGCTGATGCCAGTTAAGCTTTTCATAATGCTGCTCATGCAACCACTGGCTAGAACGCATCATAAAACTGACTTAAGAAGTGTTCTGCTTTCACATTTTAAAAGCCTGACAGCCAGCCAGATTTCCAACTTACTTTCTGCAGAGAGATAATGATGACAAAGTCACAAGGCAGGATTAATATGTGCACTTTCAAGCAATTTCTAGTCACTTGGTTGTGTCAGTGATATTTATGCAAATAGTCATTCCCTCCTGCTGAGGCAGCTAAGGATGGGTGGCACCTCCAGCTTTCGGTTCAAAAAGAGTAATATGGGGCAAGGTAGAACCTATTCTCAACATTTTTCCAAGGATTCTTCTTCCATATTTTATTTACTTGAAGGCCTACAAATTAACACATGACCTTTCATCCACTACTAATTTTTAAAATAAGTGAAATATTTTAGAATCCAAATATAAATTAGCAGAGGAATTTTAGAGAAAATTTCCACTTCTAAAGAACTTATATAGGTTATAGGTGTAGAATCACTATAGTTGTCTGTTTCTCTAGCCAAAAATTCCCTTGATCATCCTAGTGCTATAGGAGAGTCTCTTAGAGGACTGAGACTGCACCCTTTAAAGCTGTCTGCAGGTGGGTGTTCTAAGCATTCTGAAGATAATTCAATTTATTGCTCATTTTCAATCATTCCCCAAACTTCCTGATTGGTGAAATACTTGAATTAAAATATCCAGAAAAGCTTACAAAACTCAAAGGATCATCCAGTGGGCCAATCAACTCCTGAGCTCTTAATTAAAACCTCCTAGGTCGTCTTTTTCTCCCAGGAATTTTCCAGAATTTCTGAGATATCTATTTCTGACGCAGGTCTTTAGGGAGTCCCATGTTCTCAAGGAAAAAGCAGCTCTGGATCTGTTTTCTGTGCCACAATGACACCAATCCAAGGAGGTCCACTACCTTCTCCTTCTTAGGTCAACATTAAAATTGAGAAATATTTCTTCATTATGTCATAATGCATATCTGTTTCTCATTATCCACTTTCCCAGCACTGCGTGTTATCAGTTACAGTCAAAAAATGAGAGGTTTGTAAGATGTGCTTATTTATTTAGTAATATACATTTAGTGAAAACTTTTAAAGTATGGAATTCTCTATGTTTAACTAACAAAAATTTCCCGTATGCTTTCTTATTAATGAAAATTTCACAAAGAAATAAAGCCAAGGTTGATGTACATGAAGACATGAAGAGCTCTTAATTTAAAAGATACTGTATAAAAATTACAAACTGCGTTTTGTGCTAAAAATAAAAGATGTACTAGAAAGAGTTAAACAAGATACAAAAAGTTTGTATTCTAACACTGTTTTTGACACAATATGTAACCTTGAAAAAATCTTTTTGCTTTCTTATGTCTCCGTTTCTGTTAAAGGAATAATATAACCCATATACTACCTATATCACAGCTGGAAAAGTCAAATGAGATCATGATGTGAAATTATTTATGATATTTCCATGAATTTGAGAAAGTATTATTATTATTACTGTTTTATTTTAAATGATGTGAAATGTCTGATAGACAAGAGGTCCTCAATAACAATTACAGTTATGCATCACATAATGACGCTTCAGTCAATGATGAACCACGTACATGAAGGTGTTCCTCTAAGAAAATAATGGAGCTGAAAATTCCCTATTGCCTAGTGACTAAATAGTCATTGTAACCTCATAGCACAAAGCACAAAGCATTACTTGTGATTGAGATGCTGGTGTAAATAATGCTGTACTGTCAGTTGTATAAAAGTATCACATGTACAATTATGTATAGCCACAATACTTGATAATAAGAAATGACTTTGTTACTGGTTTATGTATTTACGATACATATATACACATATTTAGAGAAAAAAAACCAGTAAATTGTAAAACAGCCTCAGGCAGGTCCTTTAAGAGGTATTCTAGCTCTCTTGAAGACAGTGGCTCACACCTGTAATCCCAACATTTTGGGAAGCCAAGGCAGGCAGATCATCTGAGGTCACGAGTTCGAGACCAGCCTTTTCAACATGGTAAAACTACATTTCTACTAAAAATACAGAAATTAGCCAGGCATGGTGGCAGGCACCTGTAACCTCGGCTACTCAGGAGGCTGAGGCACAAGAATCATTTGAACCCAGGAGGCAGAGGTTACAGTGAGATAAGATAGTGAGTGCCACTGCACTCCAGCCTAGGTGACAGAGCAAGACTCTGTCTCAAAAAAAAGACATATTCCAGAAGAAGGCCTTGTTATCATAGGAGATGACAGCTCCGTGCATATTATAGCTCCTGAAGACCTTCTGGTGGGATAAGATGTAGAGATGGAAGACAGTGATATTGGTAATCCCGACCTGTGTATGCCTAGGCTAATGTGTATGTTTGTGTCTGCGTTTTTAACAAAAAAGTTTAAAAAGTTAAAAAATGTAAAAATAGGAAAAAGTTTATGAATAAAGATGAAGGAAAATATTTTTGTACAGCTGTACAATGTGTTTATGTTTTGACCTAAGTGTTATTATTAGAGTCAAAAAGTTAAAAAATTAAATTTTAAAGCAAAAATGTTACAGAAAACTAAGGTTAATTTATTACATATATGATACATTCTTAATAAAGGTAGTGTAACCTAAATATCATCTACAGTAATATACAGTAATGTCCTAGGCCTTCACCTCACTGACATTCACTCACTGACTTACCCAAAGCAACTTCCAGTCTTGCAAATTCATGGTAAATGCTGTATTTACATGTGCGCCATTTTTTATCTTTTATACTGTAGTTTTACTGTATCTTTTCTATATTTAGATATGTTTAGGTAGAGAAACACCACTGTTTTACAATTGCCTACAGTATTTAGTACAATAACATGCTGTACAGATTTGTAGCCTATGAGCAATAGGTCATACCATATAGCCTAAGTGTGTAGTAGACTATACCATCTAGATTTGTCTAAGTACATGCTATGATATTTACACAACAAAATTGCCTAGCAATGCATTTCTCAGAACATATTCCCATCATTAAGTAGCACACCCCTGCATTTCCTATCTTTTTCCCAACTCTTCTAAGAATTCAAAGCAATTTTAATTTCCACACCCATGCCATCCATTCCATCTTCTGTTATCTTACATGTAGGAATTTAGAGAAAGAAAAGAATCATTTTTATGGCTTTTCTTGGCCTTAGTTGCTTGTGTCTTTCTAGCCTCTAAAAAACCAAGAGTACTTTCCTATATCTCATCACTAAAGCTCTTAAACTTGGAGGCTCAGGCAACCAGTGATACTATTCACTGACAGAGAGCCCTTAAAATGTGAACACGTCCTGACCAAAAACTTCCCTCTAAGTTCATTTCAACCTCTGAAAAGGTTTCTCCGATCATTGAGTAGAATTGATATTGCACAGAGTGCTTTCTCTGAAAGGCCCTATCAGAGACACAAAGATGGACAGGAAACAACTCCTCTTGTGAAGCAGAAATACACAAATGTACAAACATTGTAATACAAGAACTTTAACAGTGCTTAAAGAGGAAAAAACAAAGGCCCTGGAAAATTTGAGGGAAAGACTGCTCACATTTAGCTGTGAAACCAGGAAAAGCCTCACATAAAAAGGCAGCCTGCAAGCTAGACTTTGAAAGAGGGATCAGAAAATGGGCCCAGTGGGTGCAGGAAGGAAAACCTGGAACAGAGAAATCTGGTGTGTTAAGAAAATAGTGAACCATGAGGAAAGATTAATGGGTAATTATGGTCATAGTTTAAGTTACGGACTTAATTAAATCAGCTAATTTTCTTTCTTCTTAATTTAACTTTAACCTTGCTATCAAATCTCATTACAAAAAAGAAAACAAGCATGAGTCATTAAGCTATATGTCACATATCACTTCTAGAAAACCTGTTCCTGAACTTCAGAAATTTTAGAAAATAACTTGCCTTTAAAGTTTAACATGGTTTTTGCACTAGTCTATTTCTAGTTCTGTGCTTTTTCAATGTCACTTACACATATAAACACACACACACACACACACACACACACACACAACATAGTCCTGTCACACACACACACACACACACACCTACACACACACAACATAGTCCTGTATACTATTGCTTAGGAAAGATTTTTACTACGTTAGCTACTTAATTTCCTACCAGAAACTGTATCTGATTCATTGTTAATGTATTAAGTAAACATATAAAGAGAAGAACAGAACAGAACACAGGTAAGTTTGAGCAGTGGTTTTCCCAGTAGATATCTCATGAAAAAATACTTGAAATAATGTAAATCAAGATACAGTGACTATATGAAGCACAGGGGAAAACTGTTATGAATTAAAGATGTTTGATAAGTGTGCATGCCATATTTGTCATATTTAAATTATCTTTAGCTATGTTGTTCTAGTGCTATACTTTATACATTTAAGACTCAATTTGGTATGATAGTCAAAGTTATGCATTGCATTTTTTTAAACTTTTTTCTAGCTTTATCAATGTATAACTGACAAATAAAATTACATATATTTAAGGTATATAATGTGATGATTTGATATACATTGTGAAATAATTACTACAATCACGCTAATTAACACTATCATCTCACATAGTTACTATTTGTATGTGTGTGTGGTGAGAACACTTAAAATATATTCCTTTAGTAGAATGCTATTACACTGTTGATGGGAGTGTAAATTAATTGAACCATTGTGGAAGACAGTGTAGCAATTCCTCAAGGATCTAGAAATAGAAATATCATTTGACCCAGCAATCCCATTACTAGGTATATACCCAAAGGATTATGAATCATTCTATTATAAAGACACATGCATATGTATGTTTACTGCGGCACTGTTCACAACAGCAAAAGCTTGGAACCAACCCAAATGCCCATCAATGGTAGACTGGATAAAGAAAATGTGGCACATATGTACCATGGAATACTATGCAGTCATAAAAAAGGATGAGTTCATGTCCTTTGCAGGGACATGGATGAAGCTGGAAATCATCATTCTCAGCAAACTGACACAAGAACAGAAAATCAAACACCGTATGTTCTCACTCATAAGTGGGTGTTGAATAATGAGAACACATGGGCACAGGGAGGTGAACATCATACACTAGGGCCTATTGGAGGGAGGGGGACCAGAGGAGGGATAGCCAGGGGGTGGGGGGCTAGGGGAGGGATAGAATTAGGAGAAATACCTAATGTAGATGACAGGGTGATGAATGCAGTAAACCACCATGGCACATGTATACCTGTGTAACAAATCTGCACGTTTTGCACATGTACCCTACAACCTAAAGTATAATAAAAAATACATATATATTCCTTTAGTAAATTTCAAATATATAATGTACCATTATTAACTGTAGTCACCATGCAGTACTTTATACCCCGCAAATTTATTTTTTGTAATTGAATAATGTATTATTATTATTTTTAACCAAAAAAATCATAATTGTGTATATTCATGGGTGGGATATAAGGTGGCAGTTCAATACATGTATACAATGTAGAATGATTCAATCAAGCTAATAAACATATCCATTATGCTGGTTATCATATTCTGTGATGAGATGAAATTTAAGCTATTTTGAGATATGCAACGTATTATTGACTTAGTCACTCTGCTGTGCAATAGATCTCAAAAACCTATTCTTTCTAAAGGAAACTTTATAACCTCTTACCAACAATTTCCCATTCTCTCCTTTCCTTAACAACCCCCACCCAGCCCCAGCAACCGCTGGTAACTACAATTCTCTCTCTTTTATGACTCTGATGTTTTGAGATTGCACCTATAAGTGAGATCTTGACTCCAGGTTCATCCATGTTGCTGCAAATGACAGAATTTCTTTTATTTTTTAAGATGGAATAGTATATATACCAAATTTTCTTTTTCTTCTTTTTTTTTTTTGGTGGGGGGGGGGACAAGATCTCTCTCTGTCCGTCAGGCTGGAGTACAGTAGCACGATCTCAACTCACTGTAACCTCCACTTCCAGACCTCTAGCCATCCTCCTTCCTCAGTCTCATGAGTATCTGGGACTACAAGCGTGTGCCACCACACTGGCTAATTTTTGTATATTTTTTAAAGACATGGTTTCACCATGTTGCCCAGGCTGGTCTGGAACTCCTGGGCTCATGCAATCCACCCACCTGGGCCTCCCAAAGTGCTAGTATTACAGGCCTAAGCCGTCATGCCCAGCTATATCACCTTTTCTGTATCCATTAATCCGTTGATGGACACTTAGTTGACTCCTTATCATGGTTGTTATGAACACTATTACAGTGCATATGGGACTGTTGATAATTCTTCAACATTTTTATTTCAATTCCTTTGGATATGTACCCAGAAATGGGGTTGCAGCATCATCTGGAAATTCTATTTTTGGTTTTCTGATGAACTTCCATATCATTTTTCCGTAATTACTGCACTAATTTACATTCTCACCAACAGTATGCAGGGTTTGCTTTTCTCTATATCCTCACCAACACTTGTTATCTTTCATATTTTTGATAATAGTCAATCAATATAAAGTGACACCTCACTGTTATTTTAATTTTGCATTTCCCTAGTTATTAATGATATTGAGCATTTATTCATATACTGTCAGCCATTTATACGTCTTTTTTTTTTGAGAAATGTATGTTCAGGTCCTTTGCCTATGTTTTAATCGAGTTATTTGTTTTCCTGCTATTGAGTTGTTTGAGCCTCTTATGTATTTTGGATATAAATTTCTTATCAGATGTATGATTTGAAAATAAGTTTTTCCACTCTGCAAATTGTCTATCTCTTCACTTTGTTAATTACTTCCTTTACTGTGCAAAAGCTTTTTAGTTTGATGTAATCCTACTTGTCTATTTTTGCTTTTGTTGGCTATATTTTTGGGGTCATATAAAAAAAAATCAATGCCTAGACCAGTGTCATGGAAATTTTCTTCTATTTTGTTCTGGTAGTTCTATAGTTTCAGATATTATATTTACGTGTTTTGTCCATTCTAAGTTGATTATTTATTTACTTTATTTCATAGACAGGGGGTCTCACTTTGTTGTCCAGACTGGTTTTGAACTCCTGGCTTCAAGTGATCCTCCCACCTTGGCCTTCCAACTTGCTGGGATTACAGATGTGAGCCACTGCATCTGGCCAGTTGTTTTTTATATATGATGTGAGATAATAATTCAATTTCATTCTTCTACAGTTGGATATACAGTTTTCCCACACTACTTACCAAAGAGACTATCTTTTTCCCGTTGAGTGTTCCTAGCACCTTTGTTAAAAATCACTCGAATGTAAATGTGTAAGTTTACTTGTAGGCTCTCTTTGTGCTGTGCCATTGATGAACATGTCTGTTTTTATGCCAGTGTCATGCTGTTTTGATTACAACAGCTTTATAATATATTACGAAATCAGGGAGTGTAACGTCTTTGGCTTTGTTCCTTTTGCTCAAGATTGTTTTGGCTCTTCAGGGTCTTATGCGGTTCCATAAAATTTAATAATTGTTTATTTTCTATCTGTGAAAAATACTGTTGGAATTTTGATAGGGATTGCATTGAATCTGTACAGCACTTTGTGTAACATGAACATTTTAACAATATTCATTCTTCCCTTCCATGAACATAAAATATCTTTCCATTTATTTGTGTTTTGTTCAATTTTTGTATCAGTCTTTACAGTCTTTGGTATACAAATATTTCCCCTAAGTGGTTAAATTTGCACCTAAGTATCTTACATTTTGTTGCTAGTATAAATGAGATTTTTTTTCATTTTCTTCTGAGATTGTTATTAGTGTATACAAGTGCTAATGATTTTTTATGTTAAGTTTGTATCCTACAGCTTTTCTGAATTCATTTACCAGTTTCACAGTTTTTTGGTGGAATCTTTACAGATTTCTATTATTTACATAAAATCATGTCATTAGCAAACAGGCAATTTCACATCTTCCTTTCCTATTGGGGTGTCTCTTATTTCTTTTTGTTATTTAATTGCTTGGTCTAGGACTTCTAGTGTTACGTTGAAAAGAAGTCATAGGAGTGAACATTCTTATTTTATCCCTGATCTTAGAGGAAAAGCTTTCAAGTTTTCACCATTGAGTATGTTACCTGTGGCTTTTCATATATGGCCTTTATTGTGTTGAGGCACATTTCCTTCATACCTAATTATTGAGAGTTTTTATCACAAAAGGGTGGTACATTTTGTCAATTGCTTTTGTGCATCTATTGAGATAATTATATAGTTTTTGTCCTTCGTTCTCTTAATGTAGGGTACCACATTTTTTTATTTGCATACATTGAGTTATCCTTATAGTCCAAAGATAAATCCCACTTGATAATGGTGAATAATTGTTTTAATGTATTGTTGAATTCAATTTGCTAGTATTTTGTTGAGATGTTACATTTATGTTTATCAGAGATATTGGCCTGTAATTTTCTTTTACTGAGATGTCCTTATCTGGCTTTTTATCTGGTTAATGCTGGCCTAGCAAAATGACTTTGGAAGTATTCCATTCACTTCAATTTTTTGGGGAAAATTTTTCTGAAACAGTTTGGGAAGAATCAATATTAATTTTTCTTAAAGTGTTGGGTAGAATTAAGCTGTGAAGCCATCTGGTCTTGGGCTTTTACTTGATAGGAGACATTTTGTTACTGATTAAATCTCCTTACTTATTATTGATCTATTCAGATTTCCTATTTATTCTTGATTCAGTCTTGGTTGGTTGTATGTGTCTAGAAATGTATTTCTTTTAGGTTATTCAATTTGTTGATATATAGTTGTTCATAGCAGTTTCATATGACCCTTTGTATTTCTGTGGTTATCAGTTATGATGTTCTCTTTTCATTTTTTATTTGAGGCTTCTTTTTTAGTCCAGCTAAGATTTTCTTGACTTGCTGTCTTTTTTAAGAAAAGCCAAATGTTAATTTCATTGATTTTTTTTTTCTATTGTTTTTCTAGTCTCACATTTATTTATACTCTGAACTTTGTTATTTTCTTCCTTCTACTAACTTTAGACTTATTTTGTTCTTTTTTTTTCTATTTTCATGAAGTGAAATGTTAGATTGTTTATTTGAACTCTTTTCTGTTTTGATATAGGCATTTATTGCTATAAATTTTCCTGTTAGAACTGTTTTAGAGGAAGATCCAAGATGGCCAATTAGGAACAGCGCAGGATTGCAGCTCCCAGTTAAATCACAGAGGGTGAGTGGACACCACATTTTCATATGGATTTTTATTGGCCACAGACCAGGAGATTCCTAGGCGGAGGAGGCCCACGGGTCGCCAGCATGGCTGTTTAGGCCTGCGCGGCTGTTTTGTTAGCATGGATGCTTTGCCGGTGCCCCAGTGTGGCAGTTCTCCATACAAAATACACTGGTCTGGGTGCCCTTTTAACTGGCGATTGGAGCCCCGGGAAGGCAGAGTCACCCATTCATCTGATTTGCTCTGAGGCAGGGAGCCAGGTGATCAGGCTCGGCTGGTCCCACCTCCACAAAAAGAAAACAGCAATTGGAAATCCTCTGGGTTGAGAGTTTCACAGCAAGCACAGCTGAACCCTGGACGGTCAGGCTCTGTAGGGGAGGGGCGTCCACCATTACCAAGGCACTCCACAACTACGCAGAGGTAGTCCACCATTGCTGAGGCAGCCAACCATTGCCGAGGCAACCTGCCATTACAGAGAGAGTCTGCCATTACAGAGGTGGCCCACCATTGCCCAGGCAGTTCTAACTATACCCATATAAACAGGACTGCAGGGAAGTTCACATGGCAGCTGGGCAGAGCCCACAGCAGCTCAGCAAAGCCTCTGCAGGCAGACAGTGACTAGGCTGCCTCCTTGCTGGGCAAGGCAGTCCTGAAAAAAAGGCAGCAGCACAATAGAAACCCATAAATAAAGCCCTAACTCCCTGGGACAGGCCACCTGGGAAAAAAGGGGGGGTTATGAGTTCTGCTGCAGCAGACCTAAACATACCTACCCAACAGCTCTGAATGAACAACGGAGCTCACAAATCAGCACTTGAGCTCCTATAAAGGACAGACTGTCTCCTCAAGCAGCTCCCTAACCCCTGTATGTCCAGAGTCACCTCATAAAGGAGAGATCAGACTGACATTTGGCAGGTATCCTTCTGGGACAAAGATAGCAGAAGAAGAAACTGGTAGCAACCCTTACTGTTCTGCAGCTGCTGCAGGTGATCCCCAGAGAAGCAGGACCTGCAGTGGACCTCAGCAGACCTACAGCAGAGGGGCCAGACTGTTAGAAGGAAAACTAAGAAACAGAAATAACTTCATCATCAACAAACTGTATGTCCACTGAGAGACCCAATCTGAAAGTCAGCAACTATAAAGACGACAGGTGGATAAATCCACAAAGATGGGAAGAAACCAGTGCAAAAAGGATGAAAACACCCAAAACCAGAACACCCCTCCTCCTACAAGGGATCTCAACTCCTCACCAGCAAGGGAACAAGGCTGGATGGAGAATGAGTGTGATAAAATGACAGAATCAGACTTCGGAAGGTGGGTAGTAAGAAATTTCCGTGAGCTAAAAGAACATGTTATAACCCAATGCAAAGAAACTAAGCAACTGGAAAAAAGATTTGATGAAATGCTAACGAGAATGGACAACTTAGAGAGGAATATAAGTGAATTGATGGAGCTGAAAAACACAACACAAGAACATCATGAAGCATGCTCAAGTTTCAAAAGCCGAATTGACCAAGCAGAAGAAAGGATATCAGAGGTCAAAGATCAACTTAATGAAATAAAACAAGAAGGCAAGATTAGAGAAAAAAGGGTAAAATGGAATGAACAAAGTCTCCAAGAAATGTGGCACTATGTGAAAAGACCTAATCTACGCTTGATAGGTGTACCTGAATGTGACGAAGAGAATGAATCCAAGCTGGAAAATACTCTTCAGGATATTATCCAGGAAAACTTCCCCAACCTAGCAAGGCAGGCCAATATTTAAGTCCAGGAAATACAGAGAACACCACAAGGATATTCGTCAAGAAGAGCAACACCAAGGTACATAATCGTCAGATTCACCAGGGTTGAAATGAAGGAGAAAATGCTAAGGGCAGCCAGAGAGAAAGGTCGTGTTACCCACGAAGGGAAGCCCATCAGACTCACAGCAGATCTCTAAGCAGAAACCCTACCAGCCAGAAGATAGTGGGGGCCAACATTCAACATCATTAAAGAAAAGAAATTTCCACATAGAATTTCATATCCAGCCAAACTAAGTTTCATAAGTGAAGGATAAATAAAATCCTTTTAGAACAAGCAAGTACTCAGAGATTTCATCACCACCAGGCCTGCTTTACAAGAGCTCCTGAAAGAGGCTCTACACATAGAAAGGAACAACCAGTTCCAGCCACTCCAAAAACATACCAAATGGTAAAGAGCATCAACACAATCAAGAATATGTATCAACTAACAGGCAAAACAGCCAGCTAGCATCAAAATGGCAGTATCAAATTCACACATAACAACATTAACCCTAAATGTAAATGGACTAAATGCCCCAATCAAAAGACACAGACTAGCAAATTGGATAAAAAGCCAAAACCCATCAGTGTGCTGTATCCAGGAAACCCATCTCACATGCAAGGATACACAAAGTGTCAAAATAAAGGGATGGAGGAAGATTTACCAAGCAAATGGAGAGCAAAAAAAAAAGCAGGAGTTGCAATTCTAATCTCTAATAAAATAGGCTTTAAAGTAACAAAGATCAAAAGAGACAAAGAAGGACATTGCATAATGGTAAAAGGATCAATGCAACAAGAAGAGCTAACAATCCTAAATATATACGCACCCAATACAGGAGCACCCAGATACATAAGGCAAGCTCTTAATGACTTACAAAGAGGCTTAGAATCCCAAACAATAATAGTGGGAGACTTTAACACCACATTGTCAATAATAGACAGATCAACAAGACAGAAAATTAACAAGGATATACAGGACTTGAACTCAGACCTGGAACAAGCAAACCTAATAGACATTTACAGAACTCTTCAACCCTAATCCACAGAATATACATTCTTACCGGCACCACATCACACCTACTCTAAAATTGACCACATAATTGGAAGTAAATCACTCCTCAACAACTGCAAAAGAATGGAAATCATAACAAACAGTCTCTCAGACCACAGTGCAATCAAGTTAGAACTCAGAATTCAGAAACTAACCCAGAACTGCACAGCTTCATGGAAACTGAACAACTGGCTCTTGAATGTTTACTGGATAAACAATGAAAAGAAGGCAGAAATAAAGATGATTTTCGAAACCAATGAGAACGAAGACCCAACATACCAAAATCTCTGGGACGCATTTAAAGCAGTCTCTAGAGGAAAATATATAGCAATAAGTGCCCACATGAGAAGCAAGGAGAGATATAAAATTGACACACTATCATCAAAATTGAAAGAGCTAGAGGAGCAAGATAAAAAAAAACTCAAAGTCTAGCAGAAGACAAGAAATAACTAAGATCAGAGCAGAACTGAAGGAGATAGAGACACAAAAAACCCTTCAAAAAATCAATAAATCCAGGAGCTGCTTTTTTGAAAAGATCAACAAAATAGACCACTAGCCAGATTAATAAAAAAGAAAAGAGAGAATAACCAAATTGATGCAATAAAAAATGATAAAGGGGATATCACCACAGATTCCACAGAAATTCAAACCATCATCAGAGATTATTACAAACAACTCCATGCACACAAACTAATAAACCTGGAAGAAATGGATAAATTCCTGGACACTTGCCTCCTGCCAAGCCTAAACCAGGAAGAAGTTGAAACCCTGAATAGACCAATAACAAGGTCTGAAGTTGAGGCAGCAATTAAGAGCCTACCACCCAAAAAAAGCCCAGGTCCAGGTAGCTTCACGGCCGAATTCTACCAGACATACAAAAAGGAGCTGGTACCATTCCCTCTTAAACTATTCCAAATAATCCAAAAAGAGGGAATCCTTCCCAAATCATTTTATGAGACCACATTCATCCTGATTCCAAAACCTGGCAGAGACTCAACAAGAAAAGAAAACTTCAGGCCAATATCCATGATGAACATAGATGCATAAGTCTTCAATAAAATACTGGCAAGCTGATTGCAACAGCACATCAAAAAGCTTATCCAACATGATCAAGTAGGCTTCATCCCAGGGATGCAAGGCTGGTTCCACATATGCAAGTCTATAAACATAATTCAACACATAAACAGAACCAAAGACAAAAACCACATGATTATCTCAATTGATGCAGAGAAGGCCTTTGACAAAATTCAACAGCCCTTTATGCTAAAAAAAAAAAACCCCTCAGTAAACTAGGTATTGATGGAACGTATCTCAAAATAATAAGAGCTATTTAAGACAAACCAACAGCCAACGTCATACTGAATGGGCAAAAACTGGAAGCATTCCCTTTGAAATCTGGCATTACACAAGGATGCCCTCTCTCACCACTCCTATTCAGTATAGTACTGGAAGTTCTAGCCAGAGCAACCAGGCAAGAAAAAGAAATAAAGGCTATTCAAATAGGAAAGGAGGAAGTCAAATTGTCTCTATTTGCAGACGACGTGATTGTATATCTAGAAGACCCCATCGTCTCAGCCCAAAATCTCCTCAAACTGATAAGCAGCTTCAGCAAAGTCTCAGGATACAAAATCAATGTGCAAAAATCACAAGCATTCCTATACACCAATAATAGACTTAAAAAGAGCCATATCGGCCGGGCGCAGTGACTCAAACCTGTAATCCCAGCACTTTGGGAGGCCGAGGCGGGTGGATCACGAGGTCAAGAGATCGAGACCATCCTGGTCAACATGGTGAAACCCTGTCTCTACTAAAACTACAAAAAATTAGCTGGGCATGGTGGTGCGTGCCTGTAATCCCAGCTACTCAGGAGGCTGAGGCAGGAGAATTGCCTGAACCCAGGAGGTGGAGGTTGCGGTGAGCCGAGATCGCGCCATTGCACTCCAGCCTGGGTAACATGAGTGAAACTCTGTCTAAAAAAAAAAAAAAAAAAAAAAGAGCCAAATCAAGAACGAACTGCCATTCACAATTGCTACAAAGAGAATAAAATACCTAGGAATACAGCTAACAAGGAATGTAAATGGCCTCTTCAAGAACTACAAACCACTGCTCAACGAAATAAGAGAGGACACAAACAGATGGAGAAACATTCCATGTTCATGGGTAGGAAGATGTAGTATCATGAAAATGGCCATACTGCCCAAAGTAATTTACAGATTCAACGCTATCCCCATCAAGCTACCAATGACCTTCTTCCCAGAACTGGAAAAAAACACCTTAAACTTCATATGGAACCAAAAGAGAGCCCGCATAGCCAAGTCAATTCTAAGCAAAAAGAACAAAGCGGGAGGCATCACACTATCGGACTTCAAACTATACTACAAGGCTACAGTAATCAAAACAGCATGGTACTGGTACCAAAACAGAGATATAGACCAATGGAACAGAACAGAGGTGTCGGAGGCAACACAACATATCTACAACCATCCAATCTTTGACGAACCTGACAAAAACAAGCAATGGGGAAAGGAGTCCCTGTTCAATAAATGGTGTTGGGAAAACTGGCTAGCCATGTGCAGAAAGCAGAAACTGGACCCCTTCCTGACACCTTACACTAAAATTAACTCCAGATGGATTAAAGACTTAAACATAAGACCTAACACCATAAAAACCCTAGAAGAAAATCTAGGCAAAACCATTCAGGACATAGGCATAGGCGAGGACTTCATGATCAAAACACCAAAAGCATTGGCAACAAAAGACAAAATTGACAAATGGGACCTAATCAAACTTCACAGCTTCTGCATGGCAAAAGAAACGTCATTAGAGTGAATCGGCAACCAACAGAATGAGAAAACATTTTTGCAGTTTACCCATCGACAAAGGGCTGATATCCAGAATTTACAAAGAACTAAAACAGATTTACAAGAAAAAAACAAACAAGCCCATTCAAAAGTGGGCAAAGGATATGAACAGACACTTTACAAAAGAAGACATACATGAGGCCAACAAACATATGAAAAAATGCTCATCATCACTGGTCATTAGAGAAATGCAAATCAAAACTACATTGAGATATAATCTCACGCCACTTAGAATGGCGATCATTAAAAAATCTGGAGACAACAGATGCTGGGCAGGATGTGGAGAAATACGAACACTTTTACACTGTTGATGGGAGTGTAAATTAGTTCAACCATTGTGGAAGACAGTGTGGCAATTCCTCAAGGACCTAGAAATAGAAATTCCATTTGATCCAGCAATCCCATTACTGGGTCTATATACAAAGGATTATAAATTGTACTACTATAAGGACACATGCACACGAATGTTCATTGCAGCACAATTTACAGTAGCAAAGACCTGTAACCAACCCAAATGCCCGTCAATGATAGACTGGACAGGGAAAATGTGGGACATATACACCATGGAATATTATGCAGCCATCAAAAACGATGACTTCATGTCCTTTATAGGGACATGGATGAACCTGGAAACCATCATTCTCAGCAAACTGACACAAGAGCAGAAAATCAAACACCACATGTTCTCACTCATAGGCAGGTATTTAACAATGAGAACACATGGACACAGGGAGGGGAGCACTACACACTGGGGTCAGTTGGGGGGAAACAGGGGAGGGACGGTGGGGGATGGGGTGTTGGGGAGCAATAGCATGGGGAGAAATGCCAGATATAGGTGAAGGGGAGGAAGGCAGCAAATCACACTGCCACGTGTGTACCTATGCAACAATCATGCATGTTCTTCACATGTACCCCAAAACGTAAAATGCAATAAAAAAAAAATAAAGGTTCAAAAACTCTTAAACAGATCAGAAACAAACAGACAAAACAGAACTGTTTTACGGGCATCCCACAAGTTTTTATACATTGTTTTCATAAATTATTTTCATTTTCATTTGTATCAAGGCATTTCTTTGCTTCCTTTATTTTTTCTTGACTACTGATAATCGATTACCCATTGCTTATTCATTAGCATGTTGTTTAATTTCCACATATTTGAATATTTTCTGAAATTTGTTCTTTTATGATTTCTAGTTTCATACCACTGTGAGCAGAAAAAATACTTATGATTTCAATTGTCTTAAATTTAAGACCTCTTTCATGACCTAAATAATGATCTATCTTGGAGAATGTTTAATGTGCCCTTGAACAGGGTGTGCATTTTAATCTTGTTAGACTACATGTTCTTTAGATGTCTGTTAGATCCATTTGATCTAAAGTATAAAGCAAGTCCAATGTTTCCTTACTAATGTTCTATCTAGATGATTTGTCCATTGTTGAAAGTGACATATTGAAGTTACATAATATTATTGCATCACAGTCTCTCTTTCCCTCAGTTCATTTAATAATTGCCTTATATATTTAGGTGCTCTGATGTTGGGTGCATATATATTTACAATTTGCATATCCTCTTGATAAATTGTCCCCTTTATTATTATATCTTTGTCTCTTTTTAAAGTTTGTAACTTAGTCTCTTTTGCCTGATATAAACATAGCTACCCCTGCTTTCATTTGGTTTCTGTTAGCGTGGATATCTTTTTCTATCTTTTCACTTTCAGTCTATGTACGTCCTTACTAGTAAAATAAGTCTCTTGTAGGCAGTATATAGTTGAGTCTTTTTTTTTTTTAACCCATTCAGTCATTCTGTCTTTTAATTGGATAGTTTAATCTATTTACATTCAAGGAATTATTAATAGGTAAAGATTTACTGTTGTCATTTTAAAGTTTGTTTTATAGATTGTTTCTCTTTTGACTTATTTGTGGTTTGGTGATTTTCTGTGGTGGTATGCTTTGAATCTTTCCATTTTGTGAAACTACTGTAGGTTTTTAATTTGTGGTTACGATGAAACTTGTATAAAATATCTTAGGCTGTTTTAAGTTTTCATCTTAATTCTAATTGCATACAAAAATTCTATATTTATACTCATCCCCTATATTTTATGATATCAATGTCAAAATTTACACCTTTTTGTGGTTTGTACTCCTCAACAATTTATTGTACCTACAGTTGTTAATATTTTGTGTTTTAACCTTCATATTAGAGATAAAATTGCTTTACACACACCCCTTACAATATCAGAGTACTTGGAATGTGATTATGTATTACAAATTTGATTGACTTTCATACTTTGTGTTTTATGTTGTTAATTAGCAGTCTTTCATATTAGCTTAAAGAATTTTCATTAGAAACTCCTATTAAGGAGGCTTAGTGGTGATTAATTTTCTTAGCTTTTGTTTGCCTGGAAAAGTTTGTGTGTTCCTCATTTCTGAAGGACAGCTTTGCCAGATAATATTCTTACTTGGCAATTATTTCCTCTCAGTTCTTTGAATATATCATCCTACTCTCTTCTTGCCTGCAGGGCTTTTGCTAAGAAATCTGCTGACAGATGTATTGGAACTTACTTGTATGTGATATGTCTTTTGTCTTTTGCTGCTTTCAGAATTATCTGTCTATGATTTTTGAAGATTTTATTATGATATGTCTTGGTGAGCTCCTCTTTGGTTTGAATTTGATTGCAGAGCTCTAAGCTTCTGTATTAGACCATTCTTGCATTGCTACAAAGAAATATGTGAGACTAGCTAATTTATAAAGAAAAGAATTTATCATTACTGCAGGCTGTACAGGAAGCACGCTGCTGGTACCTGTTCAGCTTCTGGGAAGGCCTCAAGAAACTTAAAGTCACGGTGGAAGGTGAAGGGGCAACAGGCACATTACATGGCCAGAGCAGCAGCAAGACACAGTAAGGGGTTGGTGCTAAACAGTTTTAAATAACCAGACCTCATGAGAAACCACTCACTATCATGAAAACAGTAAGAAGAGGAATGATGCTAAACCATTCATGAGATATGCCCCATAATCCAATCATCTCCCACCAGGTCCCACCTCAACATTGGAGAATACAATTAATTGTGAGATTTTCGTGGGGACACAGATTCAAACCATATCAACTTCCTATATCTGGATGTTTTCCCAAGATGTAAGAAATTTTCACTCAATAGTTCCTTAAAAATGCTTTGTTGGCCTTTTCTCTCTCTTCTCCTTCTAAATACCTATTATGTAAAGTTTAGTTCTCTTGATGGTTTCCTGTAACTCCCATAGGCCTTCTTCATTCTTTTTTATTCTTTTTCCTTTTGTTGCTTTGATTGGGTAATTTCCAATGCCATGTCATGAAGCTCACTGATTCTTTATTATGTTTCATGATGCCTGCTACTGAAGTCTTCTATTAATTTTTTTAATTCTCTTATTGTATTTTTATCTCTAGGATTTTTATTTTTTATAATTATTTATATTTTTGTCAAACTTTATTATTTTGTTCATGAATTGTAGCTTTTGATTGGATAATTTAATCTATTTATATTTAAAGTAATTGTTGACAAGTTAGGATTTTGTGTTGCCATTTTGTTCATTGTTTTATGAAGGTTATGTGGCTCCTCTGTCCTTTGTTTCCTTCTTCTCTTGCTATCTTTTTTTGACATTTGAATAACACAGGGTTTTATTTTTTAAACTTGTATTTTAAGTTCAGAGGTACATGTGTAGGATATGCAGATTACGTAGGTAGATGTTTGTCAAGGGGATTTGCCGTGCAGATTATTTCATCAGCCAGATTATTTTTTTCTTTTTTCTTTATACTTTAAGTTCTGGGGTACATGTGCAGATGCCATATTTTAAGCCTAGTATTCACTAGTTATTTTTCCTGATATTCTCCTTCCTCCAGCCCTCTACCCTCTGGTAGGCCCCAGTGTACATTGTTCCCCTCTATGTGTCCAAGTGTTCTCATCATTTAGCTCCCACTTTTAAGTAAGAACAAGTGGTATCTGGTTTTCTGTTCCTGCATTAGTTTGCTTAGGATGATGGCTTCTGGCTCCATCCATGTTTCCTCAAAGATCTAGAGACAGAAATGCCACTCAACCCAGCAATCCCATTACTGGGTATATAACCAAAGGAATGTAAATTATTTTTTATAAAGACACATGCACATGTATGTTCATTGCAGCACTATTCACAATAACAAATACATGAAATCAACCTAAATGCTCAACAATGATAGACTGGATACAGAAAATGTGGTAAATATACACCATAGAATACTATGCATCCATAAAAACTGAGATCATGTTCTTGTTCTCTTTATTTGTAGTTTATTAACATTTTGTAACGGTGTGCTTTGTTCTTTTCACATCCTGTTTTGTATATCTACTAGAGGTATTTTCCTCTATGGTTACCAGGAGGGTTAAATGCATATCTTATAGTTATAACAGTCTATTTTAAGCTTATAGCAACTTCAATCGCATGTAAATCTCTATACTTCAATACTCTCACCTGTGTACAGCTATTGATATCACACTTTATATTTTTTGTGAATGAATACACAATAAAAAGATATATTCATTCACAAATATTGTATTATAGTTATTTCTAATACTTTTTTTATCTTGTATACTAGAATCAAAAGTTATTTACATACCGCCATTAAAGTATTAGAATATTCTAAATTTGACTATATATTTTCCTTTACCAGTTTTATTCCTTCATGTGTTTTCATATTTCTGCTTAATATCACTTCATTTCAACTTAAAGAATTCCTTTTAACATTTCTTGTAAGGCAGATCTGGTGGTGATGAAGTCCCTCAGCTTTTGTTTGTTTGAGAATGTTTTCATTCTCCCTTTCTGAAGGAAAACTTCTGCAGGTGTAGTATTCCTGGATTTTTGTTTTGTTTTGTTTTGTTTTTTGACATTTTAAATATTTTCAGCATTTTAAATATATCAACCCATACTCTCCTAGCCTGCAAGATTTCTGTTAAGAAACCCATTAGCAACCTCATTAAAGTTCTCTTGTGTGTGACGAATTACTTTTCTCTTGCTGCTTTCACAATTTTCCTTTTGTCTGATTTTTGACAATTTGAATATACCTCAGAAAGTTCTTTTAGTTGACCTTTCTTGGTGACCTTTAAGCTTTATTAATCTGTAGTTCCATATTGCTGTCAAGATTTGGGGAGTTTTCAGCCATTTAAACAAGCTTTCTTCCCTTTCCTCTCATTTCTTGTTATGAAATTCTTATAATGCATTTTTTTGTTTGTTGTGTGATGCACCATAGGCTCTGTATGCTTTTTTCACTCGTTTTCATTCTTTTTTCTTTTTGCTCCTCTAACCGGCTAATTTCAAATGAGCTATCTTTGAGTTTGCTGATTCTTCTGCATGATTGAGTCTGCTATTTATTCTGTCTATTGAATTTTTCAGTTCTGTCATTGTATTTTTCAGCTCCTAGGTTTATGTTTGGTTATTTTTACAGTTTTTGTTTCTTATGAAACTTCTAATTGTGTTAATGCTACATTTTTATGATTTTTAAAAATTACCTATCTATGTTATCTTACATCCCATTGAGCCACTTAAAGATGATTATTTTGTATTCTTTGTCAGATAATTTGCAGATCATCATTTCTCTGGGGTCAGTTATTAGAGCTTTGTTAGTTTCCTTAGGTGGTGTCATGTTTGCTTGATTCTTTGTAATCAGGTAGCCTTACATTGGTATCTGAGCATTTGAAGAGATAAACACCTCTTCCAGTCTTTATGGACTATTTTCAGCAGGCAAATACCTTCTCCTGTTAAGTCACCAGGATAATGGGATTGCCTCTGTTTCAGCTGAGTGAAGTTGAAGCTAGATCACATAGTTCTTGCTGGGTCCACAGTGGGATTGGGATCTGTGATTGGTAAGTCTGTCACTGGGGGCTCAGACAGGCATGTCTCCCATGGGGTCCCGAGGCAGATGGGACTGTCTCTGACACCTTGGTCAGTAAAGCTGGAATTCAGACAAGATCATATGTTTCAGGATCCACAGTTGGATCTGCAGAAGATGGGTTTATTACCAGATTTGTGGACAGGTGTGGCTCCTGCTGGGTCACTCCTGTTGTATTATTCATCAGACAGGACTGCTCCTGGATCACGGCTGAGAGGAGCTGGTCATGTACTGCTTCAGGGTCTATAGTCAGGACCAATGTCAGCAGGCCTGTTACCTGAAGCAGGGACAGGTGTGGCTTCTTGTGTCTGTTGGTGGTTGATGCTGATGGCAGGACTAATGCCAAATGGGGCTGCAGCAGAGTCCATAGGAGGATGGAGCTATTTCCAGGTCTGTAGCCAAGATCACTATCAGTGAGCCTGCCACAGGGGCACAGGCCTGCCTTCTCAGAACAGCTGTTCTCAGTCTTGGGGTTTACCAGAGCTTGCAATCACTTACTTGGATCCTATTGCTTCCACAAAGTCATTTTCCCAAAATGGTTGCCAAATTACTGTTGAAGTTGGGGGAATATGAATAGGAGACCTCCTATTCCACCAGATTGCTAATGTGACCCCTGTGTTGCATTTTTATATCCCATTCTCTATGGTTAAAAAATACATTGATTGTTTTTCAAAAAGAGCATTTAACTGTTTCTAAACATTTAACATATAGCTAATGATTTTTTGTCAATATTTATTGAGGCTGGCCTCACATCACTAGGCCAGGTATTAGAAAAAAATATCAATATTACTGAGAAATTTGCTTTAATCAGAATTATCTAACAAAGCAACCAATCAAGAAAAAAAACCACTCACAAATATCACATTTAACAAGGTCATCTGACCAATAAGTACAAAGTTCTTATCATAATCACTGAATTGAGTTAATTATACTTGTCCCTTGATGTTCATAGGGGATTGTTTCTAGAACATTTCCCATATAACAAAATCCACAGATGCTCAAGTTCTGCAGTTGACTCTGCAAAATGCATGAATACAAAAAGTCTGCCCTCTATATCTGTGGGTTCTGCATTCCACAAATCCTGTATTTTTGATCCACAATTGGTTAAATCTGCAGGTGCAGAACCCATGAACACCAAGGGTTGACTGTTTTTGTTAAGTAGGTACTTAACCAATATACTTTGGCTTTGGCTTAGGTGGCATTGACTCACTATTTCTAGAAGATATGCTTGTAAAGTCTCCTTTAATATGTACCTTTATATTATAACAATGAAATTGATTTGGCTCTGTCTGTTTAAAATGTGCATGAACGCGCGCGCACACACACACACACACACACACACACACTCTCCACATTCAAATTTGTATTCCAAATGCTCAAAATCAAATCTTGGTGGTCTGAAGCATATTCTAATAAAGGTGTATTATTGTCAGGGGGAATGCCTTCTAGAGGCATATGCAACTATGAAAATGTTCTACATGTTTACTGCTATCATTTCCACCACAATCTATTCAAGAACATGGAAGCTTATGTATAAAACATTAAGCATCCTAATCAATTAAATATATATTAAAATGTATCAACTTCATTAAAGTCCAACAGAAATTTTCCTACCAGGCATACATCTCTCTTATTTTTCTGATTTTACGGAAGACATTCAAAGAAAGTGAAAATTGATTCATTCTCTTGCTTATATTTTTTTAAAAGACAGGCTCTCACTCTGTCATCCAGGCTGAAATTCAGTGCCATAATCCATAACTCACTGCATCCTTCAATTCCTAGGCTAAGAGAATCTTCCTGCCTCAGCCTCCTGAGTAGCTATGACTACTGGTACACACTACTACACTTCGGTATTTTATTTTTCTTTTTAATTATTGAAGAGACAGGGATTTGTTTTGTTGCCCAGGCTGGTCTCAAAATCCTGGCCTCAAGCTCTCCTCCTGCCTCAGTCTCCTAAAGTGCTGGGATTACCGGTGTGAGTCACTGCTCCTGGCTTCTTCTTACTATTTACATAGTTTCATGCAAAATAAAGATTCTACTCCATATTATATCAGAGAAATTTAAAAATAATGTTATCTACTGTATTTTTATTTTTAAGGATGATTAAAACTTTTAGGAGTTCCTGAGGTAAGGAGAAGAAAGAATGCATGTTCTTTTCAGTGCAATGACAAAATTAAGATGATAGCAGTGATTCATGAGAGATACATTCCATAAAAATATCATGATGGAAATTTCATGTTGATAGAATATTATTTCATTTGGGAAAAAAAAATGTAAACGTCCCCAAATAGAGGTTGATTTTTAGTTTCATAGCAATACTTTTGCACACAGTTAAATGTTTGTTTAAAATAAAAATCAGAATGTATTAAATCTGTTTTTACATTTTCTATTAAATGTGGTTCTTTTGTTTCTTCAACATAAAAATAAAAACTTTAAATAACTGAAGATGTTATTTAAGTTTGTAAACAAAGAAAAAGTAAAACCTCACCAAAAGAAAAAACAGATGAAACAGTTTAATCAATTACCAGGTTTCCAGTTGAAGTTTTCCCATTGCCTGGCCTTATAACTTACTGCTTTTAGCTCATCTTCTCTGTCCCGAATCACAGATTACCATGTATGCAATCCAGTTTTCTCAGAAGGCTCTACGCCATCAAGATACTATTTATTTATGTTTAAAAATAAAATTATTTGAATAGGTTAGGCTTTTCCACTAAGGGTGGTTCTGACTGAACTAAGAACTTCCTTCAATGAATGAGAAAATTATGTTCCTCATCCTCCAACCTCTGGCTTTAAGCTAGGCCTGGAAACTGACAAAGAATGTCAAGCTCCCAAAACTAATATTATAGACCATCCTTTAGTTCTAGGAGGAAATACAAAATTTCGAGGGTTTTCTTGTACACATACACTGCAACATAAACTTATACCTAGCTACATATAAAAGTAACTATTTTAGAAAGAAGAATATCAATTTAATGATTTGTTTATTGAATTTTTTTCCAGTTAAAATAATTTCTTTCACTTCAAACTGCTTTATAACTTCTTTCAACTCCTTAACTATTGAGACAGACTCAGGCTTGGGTAGCATATTGATCAGAATATTTCCAATCACAGTTTCCTGTTGCAAAGATAGCCAGCAGTGTGCGTAAACAAATACCTAGAGGTGACCTCTTCCACGCAATTTATGTAGAATTAGTATTTTGGACCTCTTAGCTTTCTACTAAAATGCTCTGCTCCCACCCCACAGAATAGCAAACTACAAACTGATAAAATGACAAAGAGATTGAGACAAATAGATACTCTTGTTAATATGCAAATATGTATCCTGAAGCTCTAATTGGGAAAAATAAGGAAGGATTAGGGTTAATTTTGCAATAATAAGTCATTCTTGCTATCTGTTTATAAAAGCTAAAGGACATTTGTTAATATTTTTTAAGTTTCCTGGGAAAATTTAAGAATATTGTAAAATCCTAGATACATCTAAAACCCTCAAATTGAGGTTTAAGGGCAAAAGAACATGATACTGAAGGAGCGCACATACTAAGACCTGGGTCTAGTCTTGGCCCAGCACTAACAATCTGAGTGACCTGGGGAAAGTTCTTTAAACTCTGAGTGTCAACTTTCTTGTCTTTAAAACAAAGAGACTGAAGATGATCCTTAAGGTTCTTTCTGGCTCTAAATTTCTGGCTTTTAATAGATCCTGCATAAATGTTTGTTGAATAAAAATGCCCAGAACTGCGAAAGATCAAGAGATAATGGCTATAGAATGCAGCCTCTCCAGGCAATTTTGATTCAAAAACTGAGAGTAGAGAAGAATCAATGAACTACAAAGTCAGTCTCAAAGGCTGTAGGGAGAAGACAGAAGTAACAAAACTCCTGGAGCATAAACCAGAGCATTCCTAGCAGAGATTATTATATACAGGTTGTACTCAAAACATTCAACAAAAACTCACAAGTATATGATGTCCTGCAGGATCAAACAGGAAACTGAATACCACCAAAGAGAGTAACTTTGATACAGGATCAGAGTGGGTATATGGTAGGCTAATGAGAAGAATCAGGGATGTCAGAGAGATGGAGAAAATCAGGAAAGGGAGAAAAATGTAATTTCCTGGTTTAAGTAGTAGTAAAACTATGCATTTAATAAATCTCTACTGACTGTAGTTTGTCCCTACAAACCCCTTAATAACATGATCAATCTGATTGGCTGCATGAAACAACATGCATGTGCTACAGGAAAGACCTAAACTAAGAAGCATATTAAGAAAGAGGAGTGCAGAGAAGGATTGGGACTACGCTCTCGTCTCATACAAAGAAATCTGTTTTCCTGTTGGGTTTGGTAGCTAAAAAGCAAATAAAGGGGCTGGACTCCAGTTTTACCAGATACTTCAACTTCAGGCTCCATCTCTCCATCCCTCTATGTGCAGCAAGGAAGTATCAATGAGAAATTATATGTTCACCCCATTTGCTAAGACAGGAAATCAAAAGTTTATTTTTAATTAAAAACAAGATATAAAGTATTTTTAAAATAGAAAACATTATGCAGTTTGGGTCCAATTGTTACTGTGCTTATCTGCACAAGTTACTAAACTTATCTGTGCATCAGTTTCCTCATCTATAAAATAGGAGAAATAAAACCCCTTTGAGGTTGGTTCTAGGCATATTGAGTTAACATATGCTCTACATATGTAGAGCAATAAAAATAGTGTCCAACCAATAGTAAGTGCTGTAAAATAACTATTTTCACTGTTATTTTTGTGGTCACATCAACATATCTAAAATCTAAGTAGCTTTCTACAGAGCATAATATTCAGCCTTTCTTGATTATCAAGAAAATTTTAAAAATGAAAAATTTTTAAAAATCAAAAAATGAACATCAATGGAAAAATAAAATCAGATCTATCCCAGAGTAGCCACTTTATCTATTTTTAATAATTTAAATTTAATAATTTTAAACATTTAAAGAATGTTTAAAATAATTTTAATAATTTTAAAGAGATAAACAGAGTCTAAACTATTTCCAGCTGATCAATAAAAGATATGTTCATTTCAATTGCTTTAAACAAAGCTATCAAAAGCTAAAATGAAGGCTATTTAAAAGTGTGAGGAGATTATACATATCTTTTATTTAGTTCAACCTTCTAAAGGCTGTTTTTCACACAGGTGAGGAACAGTTAATTGCAATACTTTGTGCTAAGAGGTAGTTCATCCTACCAGAAAGAAAAAGCCAGATTGGATTGACATGGTATATATAAGCTCCAAGGTGGCTGGGTGGGGTGGCTCAGGCCTGTGATTCCAACCTTTGGGAGGCCAAAGTGGGTGGATCATTTGTGGCCAGGAGTTCAGGATCAGCCTGGCCAACATGGTGAAACCTTGTCTCTGCTAAAAATACAAAAATTAGCCAGGTGTGGTGGTGTGCACCCATAATTCCAGTTACTCAGGAGGCTGAGGCAGGAGAATTGCTTGAACTTGTAAAGCAGAAGCTGCAGTGAGCTGAGATCATGCCACAGTGCTCTAACCTGGGCAAGGGTGAGACTTGTCTCAAAAAAAAAGAAAAAGAAAAAAAAAAGCTTCAGGTAAGGAAGAACTTTTTCCCAGTGAGTCAGACACCAAATGCATATAAAATGTTTTGCCTAAATAAATTTGCCTTTTTTTTTTTTTTTTTGGAGACGGAGTTTCGCTCTTGTTACCCAGGCTGGAGTGCAATGGCGTGATCTCGGCTCACCGCAACCTCCGCCTCCTGGGTTCAGGCAATTCTCCTGCCTCAGCCTCCCGAGTAGCTGGGATTACAGGCACGCGCCACCATGCCCAGCTAATTTTTTGTATTTTTTTTTTAGTAGAGACGGGGTTTCACCATGTTGACCAGGATGGTCTCGATCTCTTGACCTCGTGATCCACCCGCCTCGGCCTCCCAAAGTGTGCCTTTTTTTTTTTTTGAGACAGAGTTTTGCTCTGTCACCCAGGCTGGAGGGCAATGGTGCAATCTCGGCTCACTGCAACCTCTACTCCTGGGTTCCAGTGATTCTCCTGCCTCAGCCTCCCGAGTAGTTGGGATTACAGGTGCCCACCACCACTCCTGGCTAATTTTTGTATATTTAGAAGAGACAGGGTTTCACCATGTTGACCAAGCTGGTCTTGAACTCCTGAACTCGGGTGATCCACCTGCCTTGGCCTCCCAAACCTTTTATTTTTTAATTTACATTTACTTCCCCAAGATGCCTTTAGGCTTTTTAAAATTTCTATATTGAGTCAAACCTGTTTTAGCAATAATTTTTAATTGTTACAACTCTAGCTAATGCTTATATCGAGGTTGAAAGGAAAAAAAATAGAGCAATTAAGATTATAAGAGAATATTTTAATCTTGACATTCTGACATTGAAGATATTCAACATAAAATACAATTTTACCCAAGCAAAATGAGATTAGGTAGAAATCATCATGACAAAATAAAACCAGCCATTCTAAAGATATATACATATAGTGAAGTGGATTTTTTCTTTTTAAAAGTTAGTTGAACACTGCTAAAATGCATTAAAGAATGACATATTATTAGTAACCCTGAAACCTGCAAAAATTGACCTTAGAAGAAATGAAATCTTTAGAGATGTTATTAACAGAAAATAGAATTGACATTAGCAAAACTTTTCATGGTAATGTTACTGACCAAAAATTGATAAAAGAATTATATCTTTCTTTAAAATTTGACATTGGAAAATTATATCAGGGAGAAATAATGACCACGAAAATATTTAACGAAATAGCTATGGTTGTTAAAACAATGTAGATAAAACATAATCACAAAAGCAAATCTTTATTTTAAAATCGACACAGAAAACATTTAGTCCAATTATGTTTAGTAGAATAAAAAAGAATAAAACCATAGTTTAACACTGCTATATAAAAAAATTGAGGAAGCAAAGCCATAGCTTTTACTTCAAAAAAATATAAGAACTCTTTATTGACCTAAATTCATTGATGATGGTATAAATCTGAATATTAGTATTTAGAAACAGAGTCAAACTATCCTCAGGTCAACATTTAAATTAATTCAAAATGTCAGAATCAAGAAAAATATATAGAAGATGACTGACTAGACACAGCTGGGAAAGGCCTCTCCCACCAACAGAAACCAAAATGTAGAGTAAAGCATCATACTTTGAAAAAAAGCTTTTGAGAGAAAAGACCAAAAATTGATAGGGAGGTAGCAGACACTGTGGCTGAAGAGGGAGGAAGCTGGGAAGCCTGCATGGAGTCACTGAGCACCAAGACCAGCTCCTGGCCCTCAACCGGCCCTAAGGAAGGGGTGAGTAAAGGAACTCCAAGGCACCACACTTGCCACAACAAACCTCTGGGATCCTAGAGACAAGGGATCCCATGACCCCCATAGACATTTGAAGTGGCAGAAGAAACTTCTCAGAGGCCAGACAGAGGCAGAGATTGAACCTGCATGGAGCCCTAAAGGTTTCAAGGTGGCACATGATGCAGCTGCAGGTGGCACGTGCCTGCAGGCATTATCCTACAGGCTCTGCATCTTGCTCTGAGTGACTATAGCTCCTGCTGACTGCTGGGTGAGGAGAGAGCAGGGCTGCCTTGCCTGAAGGAGCAGGGCACATCTGATCCACATGCTGCCTTGTCCACCCATCCCTCCTAGGACAACCTGCCTGGCCACTCCTGCAGTTGGTTGCCCACAGCACAGCCTCCACTGCCCAACTGGCGTGTTTTGCCAGCTGCCTGGGAGCAGTTAAACTCCCCCAGCACAGCCAGCGCTCAACCCCAAGGGTTCAGAGGACAAAACTACTGGCCCAGTCCCTATCTGCCAGAATTAAAGCACACAACCCAGGGACATCAAGCTGAGATCTGTGGCCTGAACTCAAATAGGGGAGGAGCCCCCACTCTCAGAACAGAGGAGAGTATGGCATGGGTTCATGTGGTGGCATGAGAGCTGGTTATCCCTCCCTCCGCTAGACCAGTCCAAGGAGCCCTGCAGCTTGAAACATTTTGGAACAGCCAAGTGACCTGAGCGCAGGAGGCTTGGGACAAATCTAGCTGCTTAGGCCTGTTGCTAGGGGGGCATCAGAGGGAGACCAAGCAGAAGGAGAGCAAGCTGGGCAGCCCCCGCAATCATCCTCTTGGCTAAAATCCCTGGCCATAGTCAACACGCAAGCTGAACACCTGTGGTACCACCGCCCTGCCTCAGGATCCTCACTCTTGACTCACTGAATCACCAGACTACCTGCAGACATTCCCCACAACCTGGTTGGACTCTGCCAGGCTTAGAGACCAGTAGGTCTCCAGGGAATTGTGGGTCTCCTGGTGACCTAACAGTTGGTAGAGAGCTCACCTAAGGGAGTGGAGAACGTAGCCCACCAAAGCCCTTCTTAGTGCTAAGAAAATGCAGGCATGGTGCCAGTAATTGCAGGGGACTCCACTAAGGCCTGGGGACAAGCTGGGTGAGGAAGTCATCTTTTGCCTCCCATCTCTCCTCCCCAGAGCACTTTTACACATGCATTGAAACACAGAAGAGGCCTGTTGCTAAGAACCTATCTGCCAGCCCTGACTCTTAAGCACCATCTACTGGATTGTAGCCTGAATCACACCAGCAAGCAAAAACACATCTCTTCAGCATGCAATACCTAGGAAACCCACCCAGGACCCACGCAGGAAAGGATCCACGACTAAGGAACTCTACAGAGCCTTGGCCCTCTAAAAGCACACAGAAATGAAGCCAATGAACTATACACAACATGCACCACAGTCAAACCCAACAAAGAATATAAAAACAAAAAGTCCCATACAAATGACAGCAATTTCCAAACGAAATACTGGCCCCTCACATTCAAAAGAATCAGTGAAAGAATTCTAGCAATTCAAAAAGTCAGAGTGTTTCCTTATCTCTAAAGGATTGCACTATCTCTCCAGCAATGAATCCTAAACATATTGAAATGTCTGAAACAACTGGTATTGAATTCAGAATATGGATGGCCAAGAAAGCTCAATAAGATTCAAGAGAAAATTAAAACTCGATCCAAAGAAGCTAGGAGAGACAACAGAGCCATTTTAAGAAAGAACCAAACTGAACTTCTGGAATTGAGAATTTCACTATAGAAATTTCAATACAGTTGCAAGTCTTAATAACAGATTAGACCAAGCTGAGGAAAGAATTTCAGGGCTTTAAGATCAGTCCTCCAAATCAACTGAGTCAGAAAAAAAAATAAGAATAATTTTAAAATGGACAAAGCCTCTGAGAAATATGGAATTACATACAGACTACACTTGTGACTCACTGGCATTTCTGAGAAAGACGAGAGAGCAAGTAACTTGTAAAACATATTCGAGGATATAATTCACAACAATTTTTCCAATTCTGCTGAAGAGGTTCATATGCAAATTCAAGAAATTCAGAGAACCTCTGTGAAACATTATACAAGGTGACCTTTGTCAAGACACATAATCATCAGAATTTTCAAAGTCAACATGAAAAGAAATCTTAAAAGCAACTATAGAAAAGGGTCATATCACTTACAAAGGGAACTCTATCAGGTGAACAGTGGACTTCTCAGCAGAAACCTTACAAGCCAGAATAGACCTGGAGCCTATTTTTAGCATTTTTGAAGACAAGAAATTCCAATCAAATATTTTGTATCTCACCAAACTAAGTTTCATAACAGAAGGAGAAAGAAAATTTTTTCCAATCAAGCAATCACTAAGAAAATTCATTACCACTAGACCAGTTTTATAAGGGAGTTCTAAACATGGAAATAAAAGAATAATACTTACTACCACAAAAACACATAAGTACATAGCCCACAGACCCTATAAAAAACAACTACACAACTGAGACTACAAAGTATCTTGCTAACAACATCACAACAGGGTCAAAACCTCACATATCAATATTAACCTTGAATGTAAATGGCTTAAACTCCCCAATAAAGGCATAGAGTGGCAAATTGGATTTTAAAAAAAAGACGCAACCTTCCACTGTCTTCAAGAGATTCACAGCCAAATTCCGTCAGAAGTATAAAGAAGAGCTGTATAAATTTTACTGAAACTATTCCAAAAAAGTCAAGGAGAGCAGACTGCTCCCTAACTCATATCATATCCCATATCATGTATAACAACATCTATAGGCTCATTGCTCCTGAATGACTTTTGGGATAGAAAAATATCAATCAAATAAACAGAAAATATAAACCAGTAGGAATGGCTATTCTTATACGAGATAAAACCGGGTTTAAACTAACAACAGAAAAAAAAAAAAGACAAAAAGGGTATTACACAGTGATAAAGAGTTCATTTTAACAAAAGAGACTTATTTATCCTAAATATATATGCACTCAACATTGGAGCACTCAGATTCAGAAAACACGTACTTCTAGACTTACAGAAAGACTTAAATAGCCAATAATAATGGAGAACCTCAATACCATACTAGGAGTGTAAGATCATCGAGGCAGAAAACCAACAAAGAAATTCTGGACTAAAATTAAATTCTTGACCAACTGGACCTAAAAGACGTCTACAGGATACTACCCAACAACCACCGAATATACATTCTTTTCATCTGCACATGGAATAGAATCTAAGATCAACCATATTCTTGGCCATAAAGCAAGTCTCAATAAATTTTTAAAAACTGAAATCATACCAGACATATTCTCAGACTGCAGTGGAATAAAAATAGGTATCAATATCAAGAGGATTTCTCAAAACCACACAACTACATAAAAACTAAGCAACTTGCTCCTGAATGACTTTTGGGTAAACAACAAAATTAATGAAATCAAAAAATTCTTTGAAATAAATGAGAAGAGAGATACAACATAGCAAAATCTCTGGGATGCAGCAAAAGCAGTGTTAAGAGGAAAGTTTATAGCACTAAACACCTATATTGAGAAGTTAGAAAAATCTCAAATTAACAATCTAATATTGCACATAGAGGAACTAGAAAAACAGGAATAAACTAATCCTAAAGCTGGCAGAAGAAAACAAATTACTAAAATCAGAGGAGAACTAGTTGATATTGAGATGCCAAAATTCATAAAAATGGATCAACAAAACAAAAAATTGGTTCTTTGAAAGAATAAACAAATAATGTCAATAGGCTGCAAGCTAGATTAACAAAGAAAAAAAGAGAGAAGACCCAAATGAGCACAATCACCAACGACAATGGTGACATTACAACCAATCACATAGAAATACAAAAGATCCTCAGAGACTATTAAGAATACATCTGTATATACAAACTAGAAAATCTAGAGGAAATGAGTAAATTCATAATCTCCCAAGATTGAATCAGGAAGAAATTGAAACCCTGAAAAGACCAGTAATGAATTCTGACGTAGGGCCAGCAACAAAAAATTTACCAACCAAAAAAAGCCCTGTGGCAGACACATTCACAGCCAAATTCTACCAGATGTATAAAAAAGAGCTGGTATCAATCTTATTGAAACTATTTCAAAAAATCAAGGTAAGGAGACTCCTCCCTAACTCATTCTACAAAACCAGTGCCATTCTGATACCAAAATCTGGCAAAGACACAACAGACAAAGAAAACTCCAGGCCAGTATCTTTGATGAACTTAGACACAAAAAATTTTAACAACAAAAATGAGCAAATCAAATCCACTAGCACATCAATAAGTTAATTCATCCTGATCAATTAGGCTTTATTCCTGGGATGCAAGGTTGGTTCAACATATATGAATCAATAAATGTGACTCACCATCAACAGAATTAAAAACAAAGACCATATAATCATACCATATAATCATCTCAATTTAAAAAAAAAAAGCTTTTGATAAAATCCAACATCCCTTGATGATTAAAAACTGGGTTTTTTCTTCAAATGCCCAGAAAAGTAGGCATTAAAGGAACATACCTCAAAATAATGAGCAATTTATGAAAAACCTATAGTGAACATCATACTAAAAAAGCAAAAACTGGAAGCATTTCCCTGGAGCAACTGGAACAAGACAAGGATGCTCACTCTCACCACTCCTATTCAGCATAGTACTGGAAGTCCTAGCTAGAGCAATCAAGTGAGAGAAAAAAATAAAAGAAATCTAAATAGGAAAAGAAGACGTCAAATTGTCTCTCTCCACTGAAGATAGAACTACATACCTAGAAAACCCTAAAGATTCTGCTGAAAGACCCCTAAACATGATAAAGGACTTCAACAAAGTTTTAGGATACAAAATCAATGTACAAAATCTAGTAGCATTTCTGTACACCAGCAACATTCAAGCTGATAGCCAAATCAAGAATAGAATCCCATTTACAATAGCCAAAAATAAAGTAAAATACCTAGGAACACATTTAACCAACGCAGTAAAAGAGACAACTACAAGGAGAACTACCAAACACTGCTGAGAGAAATCACAGATGACACAATCAAATGGGGAAAAAATTCCTTGCACATAGATTGGAAGAATCAATATTGTTTAAACGGCCAAACTGCCCAAAGCAATATACAGATTCTACATTATGCCTATCAAGCTACCAACATTATTTTTTACAGAATTAGAAAAAAACTAATCTAAAATTTATATAAAACCAAAAAAAGAGCCCAAATAGCCAAAGCATCCTAAGGAAAAAGAACAAAGTTGACATCACATTACCCAACTTCAAACACTACCCAATTTCGAGCTATACTATAAGGCTACAGTAATTAAAACAGCATGGTACTGGTTTAAAAACACACATATAGACCAATGGAAGAGAATAGAGAATTCAAAAACAAAGCTGCACCTACAACCAACTGACCTTCAACAAAACCAACAATAATAAGCAATGAGGAAATGACTCCCTGTTCAATAAATGGTGCTGGGATAATTGTCTATCCATATGCAAAAGAAAGAAACTAGAGCTCCTACCTATTACCATATATAAAATTTAACTCATGATGGATTACAGATTTAAATGTAAGACTTCAAACTATAAAAATACTAGAACACCATCTAAAAAATACGCTTCTAAACATCGGTCTTGGCAAAGAATTTAGAACTAAGTCTGCAAAAGCAATTGTAACAAAAAAACAAAATTAAGCCAGTCACTATGGCTCACACTTGTAATCCCAGCACTTTGGGAGGCCAAGATGGGTAGATCGCTTGAGTCTGGAAGTTTGAGACCAGCCTGAGCAACATAATTAGCCATGCATCATGTTGCAGAGCCCCAGCTACTCAGAATACTGAGATGGAAGGATCACCTGAGCCTGGGAAGGTCTAAGCTACACTGAGCCATGATCACACCACCGCTCTTCAGCCTGAGTAACAGAATGAGACCCTGTCTCAAAAAAAAAAAAAAAAATGGACAAGTGGGGCCTAATTAAACTAAAGGGCTTCTGCACAGCAAGAGAAACTATCAAGGGTCAACAGACAACCTACAGAATGGGAGAAAATAATAGCAGCACACTATGCACCCAAAAAAGATCTAATATCCAGAATCTATAAGGAACTTAACAAAACAATTGAAAAACAAATAACTCCATTAAAAGGTGGGCAAAGAACATGAACAGATATTTCTCAAAAGAATATATACAAGTGGCCAAGAAACAAATGAAAAACTGTTCCACATTATGCATCATCAGAGAAATGCAAATCAAAACCACAATGCAATACAATCTCACACCAGTGAGAGTAGTCATTATTAAAAAGCCAAAAAATAACAGATGTTGGTGAGTACACAGAGAAGAGGGAACTCTTTATGCTGTTGGTAGGAATGTAAATGAGTTCAGTTACTCTAGAAAGCAGTTTGGAGATTTCTCAAAGTAAAAATAGAACTATCATTCAACCTAGCAATCCCATTCCTTGGTATATATCCAAAGGAAAAGAAATTGTTCTACCAAAAAGACACCTGCACTTGTACATTTATTGTAGCAGGACTTAGAATAGCAAAGATACGGAATCAACTTAGGTTCCCATCAATAGTGGACTGGATAAAGAAACTGTGGCACATATACACAGGGAATACTATGCAGCCATAAAAAGAAAGAAATCGGCTGGGCGTGGTGGCTCACACCTGTAATCCCAGCACTTTGGGAGGCTAAAGTGGGAGGATAACCTGAGGTTGGGAGTTCAGGACCAGCCTGACCAACATGGAGAAACCCCATCTCTAATAAAATTACAAAATTAGGCCAAGGCAGGTGGATCATGAGGTCAACAGATCGAGACCATCCTGGTCAGCATGGTGAAACCCTGTCTCTACTAAAAATACAAAAATTAGCTGGGCATGGTGGTGCGCGCCTGTAGTCCCAGCTACTTGGGAGGCTGAGGCAGGAGAACTGCTTGAACCCAGGAGGTGGAGGTTGCAGTGAGCTGAGAATACACCATTGCACTCCAGGCCGGGCAACAAGAGTGAAACTCGAAAGAAGGAGAAGGAGAGAGAGAGAGAGAGAGAGAGAGAGAGAGAGAGAGAAGGAAGGAAGGAAGGAAGGAAGGAAGGAAGGAAGGAAGGGAGGAAGGAAGGAAGGAAGGAAGGAAGGAGGGAGGGAGGGAAGGAAGGAGGGAAGGAAGGAAAGAAAGAAAGAAAGTTTCCTTGAAGCAATGTGGTTGTAGGTGGAGGCCATCATCCTAAATTAATTGATGTAGAAACAGAAAACCAAACACTGCATATTTTCACTTATAAGTGGGAGCTAAACACTGGGTACATACAGACATAAAGATGTGAACAATAGGCACTGGAAACTGTAAGAGGGGAGTGAAGATGGGGACAACCTATTGGGTACTCTGCTCCCTATCTGCGTGACAGGTTCTACCTCGGCCTACCCCAAACCTTCACATCATGTGATATACTCTTGCCACAAACCTGCACATGTACTCTCTGAATCTAAAATAAAATTTGAAATTTAAAGAATAAGACAGAAAAATATCTAAACACTGTCTTCATTGTCTCGCATGTCATGCAAATCTTTGCCTAAAAAAGCTGGAAAGTCACCTCAGCTTTCTTTGACTTGGCTAAGGAAGTGTTATCTGAAGAATTATTTTGAAACAAGTATTAATACCTCATTTAAAAAGACTCTCTGTATACATACACATAGCCCATATATATATATACATATAACAATGTAATCATGTTTTATATGATTACAAAGAATCAAAAACTGTCTGTTCTTTATCTTGCATACTCTAAAGTAACACATTTTTATGTTTGGTTATATTTTTATAACCATAAATAAAAATTTTGACATGTCAGAATGCAACTGGTGGGGTCAAAATAGCCAATATCTAAAATGGCACACTGCATATTAGGCTAATACATTTGTTCTTGTGGTTTGATATTTATGTACTATATATTAGATAAAATATAATAAATGAAAAAAATAATATTAAGTCATTAGTATTGTTCTTTGAGCATTTTAAATAGCAGCTGGTTATTTATTTGCTCACTTCACTACTTGATTTTGAAAATAGGAACCGTAATTATAAACATATTCATCTGATTATATTATGGAGAATAGACCAGAATAGGTCAAGAGCTGAAGATAAAAATGAGTTAGGAGGTTATGGTAGGTATCTGACTGGGAAAGAACAGTGGTTTGAATGAAGCAATTTACTGGAGATGGTGAGAGGTGACACCCTTATTAGAGAAAGGAAGATAGAAACAAGAGCAGATTTGGTGAGATATAAAGTTGAATAAATAAGTCCAGGGCAAGAAAGAACAATCCGGGCTAGAGATGTAAATCTAGGACTTAACAGCACATTCATGGTATTTAAAACTATGGTATCAGATAAAATTAATTAGGAAAGTCAGAGAAAATGCATCCTGGGCACTCTCCAACACCCAGACTTTTTAAGTGTGAGCAATTGTGCAAAGGAGGAGAGATCAGAGACAGGAGGAAATCCTGGAAATTGTGATATCATGGAAGCAGAAGAAAATGTTTAAAAAAGAAGAGTGGCTGACCATGCTAAATGCTGCTGAGAGACGGTAGGGCAAAGAAGAGAATTCTGTAATGGAAGAGAAAGATACAGTCTATGGATATGATAAGAAACTGTTTCATGAATTAATGCAGATACAATTCCAGTTGGAGTGGGTTTATGAGAGAATGGGAGAAAAGCGGAGTTAGTGCCAACAAACAGTTCTTTTGAGTTTTAGCATGATGAAAGGGTTAATTGAACATTTTTTAAAAATAAGTTTCACACAGCTGTATTAAGGCACCTTTCATTTAAGCAAGAGAGAGAGGGGATAATTGCAAGAGCACAGTCTTTGAAGAGGCAGCGCTGACAGAGGTACTATGAGCCTTGGAAAGGATGAGGACAACCCTTCCGTGTAACAGAAGAGGAGGTGGAGCACATGGGAACAAGCCACTGGCTTTTCTGGGCCTCAGCTTCTTTGGAATAGAAGGCTGTTGAAGAATGTTTCCTATGGGTTAACCTCAATAAAACTCCAATTCTCCCCAGCTTACCCACATTGTTAGCACAGTGGTTAGTAGTTAAAGCTTTCTTTAACACCAGGCTCTTAAAAAGAAGTATAAATGTGAAGTGAATGAACCAAAAAGAAAAGACAAAAATGGCATCATCCACCCAATCGAAATGCCAGGCCTGTTTACCCACTCACCCCTGATTACAGAGTTCACCTCAGATCTCAGGATCTGAGAGTGTTTCCCTCTGCTAAGGTGCACGTTTAGTGGCTGCAAAACTAACAGTTCCTCCTGGGGCATGACTCAGCAGAGTTATCCCATTACTGCCTTCTCTGGGAGAATGGAAGTGGCATAGTACAATATCCTATGTTGAACTTTTTCTCTTTCTTTTACTTCTGTCCATCCAAGCAGAAGCAGCATTCAGTGGTACTTCTCTCCTTAGGCTACTTTATATCAGAAGTGGAGTGTTTTTTCCTCATTGGCTCATTTATCTCAAAAACCTTGTCAGAAAGATAAGGGTTTTATTTTAGGCCTAATTACTTTATTCTAAGTGAGAAGACGAGGTATATGAATAAAAACATAACTCAGATCATACTGAGCAAAAAAACATTATTTTGATCCATGATACATTTTGAAGCAGAATAATTCAGATTTCCGAAGGCACAAAAAGACTTGACTTCTACTCTGTTTTAGAGTAAGAAAATAAATCTGCTGACGCATTTTTTACCTTTTTATATCAATCCCTAAGATTAGAAAATTACAAATGGACATTTACAAAACAACCTCTACAAAAGATTACATTACCTACCTTTCTACCTTACATGATCATATATGATTAAATAACAACATCTATATGAAGGAATTTTGAAACGGTAAAATGCTATCTGAGAACAAACAGCAGCATCTAAGTAGGTAAAATTAAAATATATGAGAGTCAATAAATGGGTTTTGAGAACAGAGGCAGGGAAGTACATGTAGGATCATATTTTCTTACGTTTATTTATTGAATCGACAAACAATAATTGTGTATCTTTATGGGGTACAGTGTGATGTCTTGCTCTATGTATACATTGTAGAAAGATTAAGTTAAGCTGATTGACATATCCATCACCTCTCTATGGTGATCACAGTTTATAATAATGTATTGCATACTTTAAAATCGCTCATAGACTTAACATTCTCATCACATATATAATAATATTTTTAATTGAGGGTTGGGAATCAAAGTAATGTTGGAAGTCACAATATAAAAGTACTTATTTGTATATCTCAGGGGCAATGAGATTGCACAAAGGAAGAGAAATTCTTGAAGCCAGTGCTGCTGAAATGTTTATTTGCACATGAATCACCTGAGAATCTTCTGAAGGTACAGATTCTGATTCAGTAAGTCTGGAGTGGGACTTGAGATGCTGCATTTCTAACTCCCAGGTCCTACTCACGCTGCTGGTCTACGGACCACACTTTGAGTAGCAAGGCTCAACTCTATGGGACTAAGGAGAGAGCTGGCTATCAGAAAAAGAAGACTGAATAATACACTCAGGGTGTCATGAAAGCTGGAGAGTGAAGGTCTTTATTGGAAAGAGATTTGAACAAGACTCACATATGTCAAAGTCACAAACTGAGCTGAAAGGAGGGAAAGAAGACAAGATGTGTGGGGTGAGCTGGGGTAACAAAATATCAGTAGCTGCATGATGTTTTTCCTGGGAAATTCATTTACAACTCCAAAAAGAGGGAACACTTTCAGGAAAGAGAAACCAGACAGTTGAAAGAAGGATCCAAAAGAGCTTCAGTCAGCAATTATTCTTTATCAACCAAATATTTAGGTATTCCTAGATTTTAAAAGAATCACATATGTCTCAATAGATAGACTGTCATGAAAGATTCTTAGCACTTAATACTCAGACTATAACTTACCAAAGTCCTCTTCCTCAGAGGGGGTGTCTGCTGGTTTTTCTAGGAAAAAGCAGAAAAGGCAAAAAAACATTTGTAGGGATTGATGACTCTGAGGCTCTATACATATCTCTCCCTAACCTAAAAAAATCTTAGTCTTTAGAGTAACACACAGAATAACATAAGGGCAGTTGGACTGGTTGAATTAATTCTTTATACACAAAGCCACCAATAATGAGCATTTATTCTTAAGAAGTTACCAAAAAACATAATAATTCATAAAGGTACTGGAGTTAAGAGATTTGGGGATGTTAAAATAAAGCTGTTAATTCTTCCGTTTGCATCTGTGACTTGTACAATGTAGGTGATATATACAGACTTGAAAAATTCATTACCAAGAAATGAGGCATTATGTTTACTTTCACTTTCTGTACCTGCTTAAACTTCAGAAGACACATTAGTTATGAAAAACTTAATATGCATTAAATACCCTTTATTACATGCAGAATAGTCAGTGAATACTAGGGAAAAGAGAGATATTTTGAATCCAGCAGTCCCACTGTACTCACATTACGTGTGGCCTTTAGGTTTAACAGAAGCTCCCATGTGATAACTATGAATGACTCTATTCAATTTGGAAGGTACAAGTTATGGTAATTTTGGGGAGTGGGGAGGTGGCACGTGCCATAATGACGGCATCCTAATGCTTCAAGTGTCACATACGTTAAACAAAAACACTAACACTTTCTATGAACACCCCTTTCTCTCCCCATTCTCTGGTGCTTTATCAGACTTGCCAACTCATTAATTAGAGCTATTGAAAAGAATTCCCTCTATAGACCTCATGGGCAGAAATTACAATGCTTGGTCTCCCCACTGATTTCTCACCAATTGGACTAACAGTAGTAAATCATTGAGAATCAGAGTTGGGATAAAGATTCCAGGGAAAAGGAACATTTGTAAATTGTGTTCCCTTGGGAAAAATAATAATGATAATTAAAATAGCAACCAACTTTTGAATACTTACTATGCACCAGATGCCATGTTTCATTTATGCTATCTCTCATTTAATATTCACAACAAGCCTTGCAGTAGTTACAATAATCAGTTCTTTTCTAAAAATGAGAAGCCAAGATTCCCAGAGGCAAGGTGAACTTTTGGGTCTAAACTTTGTTTAAGTCACACTGCTAGTAAGTGGGGAACCTGGAATTCAAACTTAGGTCTGTGTGCCCCAGAGTCCATTTATAATCAATACAACTACTAGCCTTCAGTAATATCAAATGTATCAGAAAAATAAAGATTATTCACAATGTTTGTAATGTTATTTACATTCCAAATGTTAATTGGAGGTGTGGATATTCTCCACCAACAAACACATACCTTTAAAACTAGCAATGGTGGCCCACATTCATTAGGACTGTAAGCATTATTAGGGACATATAGGTTTCAGACTTACCACTTGAAAAGCTAAATGAAGTGCCTAAAATATCATAAAATGGACATCTCTCACTGATTTTGTTAAAATAGTGTGTATGAGCAAGTATTGTGCCTGAGAGGTATAATAAGATGTCAAGATCCAATACAGATGACTTTATTCCTGGTCCTGGGCCCTAAATGACTGAATTTGCCTTTAATGTCCCAAATACATTAAAAAACAACAAAATTCGAGGTCCATGGTTATCTTAAAAGGTTATATGTCATAGCACATTTTTTATCATACACTTCTAATAAAATTTTAGCTTATATAATAACAGTGGTCAGCCTCTGCCTCCATCCCTCTACTCCAATTTTCTCCAGCTTTCTCTGCTATATATACTAGTAAATGCCACCTGCAGACCCAGTCCCACTTGGAACCAGTGCTGGGCATGGCGGGAAGCATATCAGTAATCTCAGTCCCTGCCAATGAGAGGAGAAGGGAACTGGGAGTTACTATAATGTAGGTGCTTCACAGATGTAGTTAAATCCTCATGACAACTGTACACTGTGTCATATACCCCATGTTACAGATACGAAAACTGAAACTAAGATGGTGAAAATATTTGACCAAGGTTGTATCTTGTCATTGGTTAAGGAACAAACAAAGCAAAGAACGAAAGCAGGATCTAGGTGGTCTTCATCTCCCAGGCTAAATTCCACACAGTATAGTTGTGACTCCTCTTTCTCAATTTTGCATAATGAGTCAAAAAAAGCAAAGTTCATATTTTGGTGTGATCAGTTTACAAGATGGTTGAATCTGCTTTCTGTATCAGCTTATGTTTTTTTCAAAAGTTGTTTGGGAGAACATTCGTATCTTATGCAGGCTGCCTTGTGGTGTCTGCATAAGATACCAAAGCCATGCTATTTTGACCCCGACAACAGCTGGGAAGACTGAAATCTAATGTGGACATGGACCCTGCCTGCTTATATCAAGTATAGTAAATTTAGAATGAAGTTTCAGACTAAGAGCCAAAAGACTTAAACTTTCCAGTTTTATTGCTGGGCCTTTTACTATACTTTATTCCCTTTTGTCTTTCTTGCTTGGAAGGTCTGTTCAGGGGAATGAGGACTGGTAGGAGATGGTGGTGGAGGAGGGGGTAACAATGAGTGGAACTCATTGATGTGAGAGTCATGTTCCTATTGTGTCAGCCTGAGATCCTATTAAAAAGAAGCAAGACCCTAGACCCATAATCAAGCATAGCATCCCTAATGATGGATCAACTAGATGTTTCTCCTGATTGAGGCAATAGAGTTTATATGGCATACCTAGCTAGGATGTATTCTGGCTCAAAATATTCAATAGAAGCCACCACCAATTATTTAGATTTAATCTAACCTACACATAGGCAATAAAGAAGATAAATAAACTAAATGACTTCACTGAAAAGGAACTAAACAAATCCAGAAAGTGAGATATTCTGCAGGGCAGCAGGTCAGTATCAGAGGAAAAAGGGAATGTGCGAATCAAAAGAGACTTCAGGGGCATAACCACTAGATGCAAGGTCTGGGCCTGGATTAGATCCTGATTTGGGTGGAATGCTGTAAAGACAGTGAAAGAAGACAATTGGGGCAATCTGAATATAGAATGAATATTAGCTAATTTTAACATTTATTATATTGCAAAGATGGAAACTCTTAACAGACAAAAAGCTAACAAAAAGCACATAATACAAAATCTCATTATTGTACAAAAATTGTATATCTGGAAGGAAATATAATAAAGATTATATCAGTGGTGATTAAAATATGTTGCTTCATTTAGTTAAATTTAACTTCAATGTTTTGACTTTCTGTAATGCATGTAAAATTGCTTTTATAAGCAATCTACAGATCATTTTACAAAAAAGATACCTGCAGTCATGTTTATTGCAGAACTCTTCATAATACAAAAGTTATTGAATCAACCTAAGTGTTCAACAACAGTAGGATAAAGAAAATGTGGTACACATACCACATGGAATACGATGCAGCTGTTAAAAAGAATGAAATCATGTCCTTTGCAGCAACATGGGTGAAGCCAGAGGCCATTTTCCGAAGTGAATCAGCACAGAAACAGAAAATTAAGCACCGCATTTTCTCACTTACAAGTGGGAGCTAAACAAAGTGAATATATGGACATAAAGGTGAAAACAATAGACACTGAGGACTCTAAGAAAGGAGAGGAAAGGATATGGATACAAGGGTTGAAAAACAACATATTAGGTACTATGTTCACTATCTGGGTGATGGGTTCCATAGAAGTCCGAACCCCAGCGTTATGCAATATACTCAAATAACAAACCTGCATATGTACCCCTGAATCTGTAATTTTATAAAACCTGCTCTTATAGTAATAAAAATTATTTTAATTAAAAATAATTGTTTTTAAATGGAAGTGTATGGGTCCTTCTAACAAAGCCCATTTTTTAATACCCAGAATACATAACTAGTAGGTAGAATTTTCAAGAATCAAACCCAAAGATGGTACATTTTTAAGAATGACTTTTATTCACTCTTTGGGTTTCAGGTGCCAAGGATGAGTCCCTGCACTCATTTAACATTTGAATTGCTCTAGCATTCTTGTCACTGTCAGCAGCTTGCTCTCACCCTCTGTGTTGGATTCATCAGAGTGAGAATCTGGGCTTTTGCCTGAGTTGCTTTGCCCAGGGCTCCATTCCCCTTTCCTGAGCCCACCTGCTTGGCTTTGGCCTGAGGTCCTACCTCACTTCTGCCAACCCTGAAGACTGAATCCCACTCTTAGAACTCCAACTCTCTGACTTAACTATGTCTGTAAATATAGAGAAAGCTCAGAGCCATGATGCTGCCATTTATCTGAATTTCCAGCATCTTTTCATGGCAAGGACTGCCACTTCTATGCCCTGCCTGCCAAGTTGGATTCTTTGTGATCGCTGCTGTCTGTCCAAACTATGCCTGATCTTGGCATGCCTTTTATACTGCAATGGACAAGGCAACTGCTCTTGTAAGGTGAGCCTCTGAAGCTGGCTTCATTTCCTAATCTGTTCTGGCTTCCACCTTCATTCTACTCACTGGCTTTTGCTATAGAGCCCTGAAGTCTGGAAGTCCAAGAGAGAGCTGATGTCAAGTCTGCAACATCTGAGAAAGAGGCTGGTTATAAACTCACTACTTAGGGCAAGAAATGGAACCAGGGTAAGAGTACAACCGTGTCCAGAGGCTTATTATTTCCTTCCTTTAATTTATTCCCTCATTTAGGAAACATTACTGACCTGTAACTGGATATCAAATACTATGCTGGGCACTGGGACTACATAGGTGAACAAGAGAATCTCCATCCTCATCGAGTTGTTTATAATGCATCAGGATGGTAGGTCTTAAGCAAATAAACATATCAATCATTATTTGCTTGCAAATGTTACATGATAGGTGCTGTGAAGAATAAGACAAGGTGTGAAGACAGCATTTAATCCGGAATTTAAAGGATGAGTAAGAGCTCACAAGATGATTGGCAGCCTCAGCAAAGGGCGAGCATGTATAAAGATCCTATGGTGGGAAGGAGCTTGGCAGCTATAAGGAACTGAAACAAGGGCAACATGTGGCTGGAGGACACTGGGCGAGGGGCTGAGTGGTGTGAGCTGGGGCTAGAGAAGTGGGATGGTGAGGAGAATGGACACATTTGATTGCCATATAGAAGGCCTCAGCTGCTCTCCAACTAGATAGATACCCTTCTAAACATATATACTGCAGCACTGAGGTTTGAAGTGGACATGAGGTTGCTGAGTGTCACCTGTACCCTTCTGTGTTCTAAAAAAAAAAAAAAAAAAAAAAAGTTGCTATTGAGTCCAAAAAGTAACAGTAGTCTGAGCATCATGATTGGGCACTGGAAACAAAACAAAACTCATTATCCCGTGCATCAGTAACCTGTTTTGCAATTCTAGCAGAAAAAACTGCAAGAAAAATGTAGTGGAGTTAGAGATGGCGCAGAGAAAAGCAACAGAAAGAGCCAAAAAATGTGATCCACACATGAAGCACCTGATGCAGAGAGAAGAAAGATGATAGTTAAGATGGTCAAAGTCTACAAAATCATAAATCTATAGAATGGTTACAGGGTAGGGGAAGTTGAACATAACATTTTGGTAATTAGATATAGTGGGTGTATTTTGAAATGTAAAGGCTTTGAAAACTCATAGCCTGAAAAAAATACATTTTGGACAGATAAGATAATGTTCTGTTTTCTGTATAGCCACAGGGGAGTCCAAGACACCTGGCCCAATACTGCCTCTCACTCCCTAGGACAGAGCACATGGGGAAAAGGGTGGCTGTGGGCTCAGCTTCAGCAGACTTCAATGTTCCTGCCTGCCAGCTCTGAAGAGAGCAGTGGATCTCCCAGCACAGTGCCCAGGCTCTGCTAAGGGACAGACTCTGCCTCCTCAAGTGGGTCCCTGATCATTGTGCCTCCTGACTGGGAGATACCTCACAGCAGGGGTTGATAGACACCTCATACAGGAGAGCTCCAGCTGGCAACTGGGGAGTTCCCTTCTGTGATGAAGCTTCCAAAGGAAGTAACAGGCAGACATCTTTGCTGTTTTGTAGCCTTCGCTGGTGATAACCAGGCAAACAGGGTCTAGAGTGGACCTTCAGCAGACCTGCAGCAGAGAAGCCTGGCTGTTAGAAGAAAAACTAACACACAGAAAGGAAGAGCATCAACATCAACAAAAAGATGTCCACACGAAAACCCCATCTGAAGATCACCAACATCAAAGAACAAAGATAGATAAATCCCAGAAGATGATGAAAAACCAATGCAAAAAGGCTGAAAATTCCAAAAACCAGAACGCCTCTTCTCCTGCAAAGGATCACAACTCTTTGCCAGCAAGGGAACAAAACCAGATGGAGAATGAGTTTGACAAACTGACAGAAGTAGGCTTTAAAAGGTAATTAATAAAAAACTCCTATGAGCTGAAGGAGCATGTTCTAACCCAATGCAAAGAAGCTAAGAACCTTGAAAAAAGATTAGAGGAATTGATAACTAGAATAACCAGCTTCGAGAAGAATATAAGTGACCCAATGGAGCTAAAAAACCAGCATGAGAACTTTGTGAAGCATACACAAGTATCAATAGCCAAATTGATCAAATGGAAGAAAGGATATCAGAGAGTGAAGATCAACTTAATAAAGCATGAAGATAAGATTAGAAAAAATAAACAAAAAGGAACAAACAAAGCCTCCAAGAAATATGGGACTATGTGAAAAGTCCAAACCTATGTTTAATTGGTATATCTGAAAGTGACAGGGAGAATGGAACCAAGTTGGAAAACACTCTTCAGGGTATTATCCAGGAGAACTTCCCCAACCTAGCAAGATAGGCCAACATTCAAATTCAGGAAATACAAAGAACACCACTAAGACACTCCTCAAGATGAGCAACACCAAGACACATAATTGTCACATTCAGCAAGGTTGAAATGAAGGAAAAAATGTTAAGGGCAGCCAAAGAGAAAGGTCGGGTTGTGCACAAAGGGGAGCCCATCAGACTAACAGCAGATCTCTCGACAGAAACTCTATAAGCCAGAAGAGATGGGAGCCAATATTCAACATTCTTAAAGAAAATAACTTTCAACCCAGAATTTCATATCCAGGAACACTAAGCTCTATAAGCAAAGGAGAAATAAAATCTTTTACAGAAGAGCAAATGCTGAGAGATTTTTGTCACCACCAGGCCTGCCTTACAAGAGTTCCCGAAGGAAGCACTAAATACGGAAAGGAAAAACCTGTTCCAGCTATGGCAAAAACATACCAAATTGTAAAGACCATTGACAATGTGAAGAAACTGCATCAACTAACCGGCAAAATAACCAGTTAGCATCATAATGACAGAATCAAATTTACACAAAACAAAATTAACCTTAAATGTAAATGGGCTAAATGCCCCAATTAAATGAGACAGACTGGCAAATTCGGTAAAGAGCCAAGACTCATCGGTGTGTTGTATTCAGGAGACATACCTCATGTGCAAAGACACACATAGGCTCAAAATAAAGGGATGGAGGAAGATTTATCAGGAAAATTGAAAGCAAAAAAACACAGGGTTTGCAATCCTAGTCTCTGATAAAACAGACTTTAAACCAACAAAGACCAAAAGAGACAAAGAAGGAGATTACATAATGGTAAAGGGATCAATGCAACAAGAGGAGCTAACTATCTTAAATACATATGCACACAATACAGGAGCATACAGATTCAAAAAGCAAGTTCTGAGAATGCTACAAAGAGACAGACTCCCAAACAATAATAGTGAGAGACTTTAACACCCCTCTGTCAATATTAGACAGATAACCAAGATGGAAAATTACAAGGATATTCAGAACTTGAACTCAACTCTGGACCAAGCAGACCTAATATACATCTACAGGACTCTCCACTCCAAATCAACAGAATATACATTCTTCTCAGCACCACATCACACTTATTCTAAAATTGACCACATAATCGAAAGTAAAACACTCCTCAGCAAATGCAAATGAACAGAAATCATAACAGTCTCTCAGACCACAGTGCAATCAAATTAGAACTCAGGATTAAGAAACTCACTGAAAACTGTACAACTGCATGGAAACTGAACAACCTGCTCCCAAATGACTACTGGGTATATAACAAAATAAATAAGTTCTTTGAAACAAATGAGAGCAAAGACACAACATACCAGAATCTCTGGGACACAACTAAAGCAATGTTTAAAGGGAAATTACAGTACTAAATCCCCGCAGGACAAAGCAGGAAAGATCTAAAATCGACACCCTAACATCACAATTTAAAAAACTAGAGAAGCAAGAGGAAAAAAATTCAAAAGCTAGCATAAGATAAGGCATAAATAAGATCAGAGCAGAACTGAAGGAGATAGAGACACGAAAAACCCTTCAAAAAAATCAATGAATACAGGAGCTGGTTTTTTGAAAAGATTAACAAAATGGATAGACCACTAGCCAGACTAATAAAGAAGAAAAGAGAGAGGAATTAAATGGACACAATAAAAAATGATAAAGGGCATATCACCACTGATCCCACAGAAATACAACTAACATCAGAGAATACTAGAAACACCTCTTCACAAATAAACTAGAAAATCTAGAAGAAATGAATAAATTCCTGGACACATACACCCTCCCAAGACTACACCAGGAAGAAGCTGAATTCCTGAATAGACCTATAAAAAGTTCTGAAATTGAGGGAGTAATTAATACCCTACCAAGTAAAAAAATCCCAGGACCAGATGGATTCACAGCCAAATTCTACCAGAAGTACAAAGAGGAGCTAGTACCATTCTTTCTGAAACAATTTCAAACACTAGAAAAAGAGGGACTCCTCTCTAACTCATTTTATGAGGCCAGTATCATCCTGATACCAAAATCTGGCAGAGATAAAACAAAAAAGAAAATTTAAGGTCAATATCCCTGATGAAAATCCTCAATAAAATAAAATGAACCCAGCAGAGCATCAAAATGTTTATCCACCATGATCAAATCAGCTTCATCCCTGGGATGCAAGGCTGGTTCAACATTCACAAATCTATAAACGCAATCCATCGCATAAACGAACCAATGACAAAAACCACATGATTATCCCAATAGATGCAGAAAAGACCTTTGATAAAATTCAACAGCCCTTCATGCTAAAAACTCTCAATAAACTAGGTATTGATGGAATGTATTTCAAAATAGGAGCTATTTAGGACAAACCCACAGCCAGTATCATACTGAAAGGGCAAAAGCTGGAAGCATTCCCTTTGAAAACTGGCACAAGACAAGGATGCCTTCTCTCACCACCCCTATTCAACATAGTGTTAGAAGTTCAGGGCAGGGCAATCAGGCAAGAGAAGGAAATAAAGCATATTCATACAGGAAGAGAGAAAGTCAAATTGTCTCTATTTGCAGGTGACATAATTGTATATTTAGAAACCCCATCATCTCAGCCTAAAATTCCCTTAAGTTGATAAGCAACTTCAGCAAAGTCTCAGTATACAAAATCAATGTGCAAAAATCACAAGCATTCCTATATACCAATAATAGAAAAACAGAGAGCCAAATAATGAGTGAACTCCCATTCGCAATTGCTACAAAGAGAGTAAAATACCTAGGAATACAACTTACAAGGGATGTGAAGGACCTCTTCAAGGAGAACTACAAACCACTGCTCAAGGAAATAAGAGAGGACACAAACAAATGGAAAAACATTCCATGCTCATGCATAGGAAAAATCAATATTGTGAAAATGGCCATACTGCCTAAAGTAATTTATAGATTCAGTGCTATCCCTATCAAACTACCATTGACTTTCTTCACAGAATTAGGAAAAACTACTTTAAATTTCATATGGATTCAAAAAAGAGCCTGTAAAGCCAAGACAATTCTAAGCAAAAAGAACAAAGCCGGAGGCATCATGCTGCCTGATTTCAAACTATACTTCCAGCTATACTTCAAACTATATACCAAAACAGCATGGTACCAGTAACAAAACAGATATATGGATCCATGAAACTGAACAGAGGCCTCAGAAATGACACCACAAATCTACAACCATCTGATCTTTGACAAACCTGACAAAAACAAGCAAAGAGGAAAGGATTCCCTATTTAATAAATGGTGTTGGGAAAACTGGCTAGCCATGTGCAGAAAGCTAAAACTGGATCCCTTCCTTACACCTCATATAAAAATTAACTCAGGATGGAATAAAGACTTAAACCTAAGAAGTATAACCATAAAAACCCTAAAAGAAAATCTAGGCAATGCCATTCAGGACAGAGGCATGGGTAAAGACTTCATGACTAAAACATCAAAAGCAATGGCAACAAAAACTAAAATTGACAAAAGGGATCTAATTAAACTAAAGGGCTTCTGTACAGCAAAAGAAACTATCATGAGTGAACAGGCAACCCACAGAATGGGAGAACATTTTTGCAGTCTATCCATCTGACAAAAGGCTAATATCCAGAATCTACAAGAAACTTAAACAAACTTACAAGAAAAAAACAAACACCACCAACAAAAAGTGGGCAAAGCATATGAACAGACACTTCTCAAAATAAGACATTTATGCAGCCAACTAGCATATGAAAAAAGGCTCATCATCACTGGTCAATAGAGAAATGTAAATCAAAACCACAATGAGATATCATCTCACGCCAGTTAGAATGTCAATCATTAAAAAGTCAGGAAACAACAGATGCTGGAGAGGATGTGGAGAAACAGGAACGCTTTAACACTGTTAGTGGAAGTGCAAATTAGTTCATCCATTGTGGAAGACAGTGTGGCAATTCCTCAAGGATTTAGAACCAGAATTATCATTTGACCCAGCAATCTCATTACTGAGTATATGCCCAAAAGAATATAAATCATTCTACTATAAAGACACATGTACACGTATGTTTATTGCAGCACTATTCACAGTAGCAAAGACTTGGAACCAACCCAAATGTCCATCAATGATAGACTAGATAAAGAAAATGTGGCACATACACACCATGGAATACTATGCAGCCATAAAAAAGCCACTTATGTTCACTCATAAGTGGAAGTGAACAACGAGAACACATGGACACAGGGAGGGGAACATCACACACCCAGGTCTGTCAGGGTTTGGGGAGTAGGGGAGGGATAGCATTATGAGAAATACCTAATGTAGATCATGGGTTGATGAGTGCAGCAATCCACCATGGCATGAGTATACCTATGTAACAAACCTGCATGTTCTGCTCATGTATCCCAGAACTCAAAGTATAATTTTAAAAAATAAGAAATATTCACTACATAGCTACTGTCACTTCACATGTACTTGGCGAATGTTAATGCCTTTCCTTATAGAGCAGAGAAGATCTGAAAGATGGCGCTACATGAAAATAAAATAGGTGGATGAAAATAAAAGGATTCAACTATGCATCCATAAGAAGGAAGGAAATCACATCCTTTGCAGCAACATGGTTGCAGCTGGAGGCCATTATCCTAAGAGAATTAACACATTAATACCATGTGTTTTAGCTTATAAATGGAAGCTTAACAATAAGTACACATGGACATGAAGATGAAAACAATAGACACCAGAGACTCTAAAAGATAGAGGCAAGGTTTGAGAAACAACCTATTGGGTACTATGTTCACTGTAGGAAGTCCATGGGTCCTTCTCATATAGCACATCTTTTCGTACCCAGAATACATAACTAGGTATATGTATATGTAACTACATCCCCAGAATGTATTGAGTGATGAGTTTAATAGAGGCCCAAACTCCAAAATTAGTCAATATATCCATATAACAAACCTTCACATGTACCCCTTGCATCTATCTTCTTTTTTAAAGAAAGGCGATTGATTCAGAAGAGACAGGTTCTTGCTCTTTCTAGTGCCACCCTGTTAGAACAGATTGAGTGCTCAAAAAGAGAGAAAGGCACAGAGAAAGGGCCAGAAAATGGCCCTACAATACTTCAGTTCAGATAGTAGGTAAAGAGAATAATATTTAGAGAGTTTTGATTGAATGAAGGAAAACAATACAAATATATTTTAATTGTGTATTATTTAAAATAATTGAGAATAATTATTTGTAAAATTATTGATATTTCAAGAAATAGCCTGAACTATGAAGCAAACATGTGCACCTGAAAATGTACCCAATGGTATCCCTTCCAAAAACACAATGCTACTATAGATGGTCATTGATTATTATGTAGGACAGGAGTCTCCCAGCTCCTCTTTAAGAATCATGCCCCAGGCAGCTTTGGCTCAAAGTTGTTTCAGAGATTATCCTCTTGACTGTCCAGTAGCTTTTGCCACTAGACATAAGCATACATTTTCCAGGATTCCTCAGCTCACATTTTTCACCTGTTCCTCCCTTCCAATGCTCTCAAAATTAACTTGTTCTTATTCCAATAATTCATATACAATATATCTTACTTTTAAATTCTCTTACTGTATGTCTTCAGTACTATAGTGTGATTGTAGAGAGAGTATATGTTATATATGTTACACATTTCAGACTGAAATTGGGTAATTTGCCCATATTTGTATTAACTACATTGTAAAAGATGTCCCAAAGGAGAGAAACATAAGCACAAATTTCCTGCAGATGTTGTGGCGTCAGATGATCGATGGCAGACAAGGGAGGTAAAGAAAAGGATAGATTTGGCCACGATTATGCCATCTCTGAATTCTTCATGCAATTAATTACCTGTCATGCCCATTTATAAGGCAAGTCATGGGTTTCAACATATACTATTGCATCTTTTCATTTGTGATTAAAAAAATAAAAGCCAATTTCTCCATACCCAACAAAAGGCTACGGGTTCATTGAATGAAGAAGATCCATGTAGTATCATCTCAAGTGAAGTCATTCTAAGTAAACCCATGTTTCTAGGAGATCATCTCCTTTGTCCAGATTCAGAACTGCCTTTTGAATAACGAAAGGTACAGCCTCTTTCCATATCATCCTCTATAATACATCATAATGGTGTGTGGCAGGGGAGCTGAGAAAAGGAAATGTAGAAATTGGGTGGAAGATAGAATCTAATGGCCACATATAGAATCACAAGCTTGAAAATAGTTCTCAACAGTTGGTAAGAAACTGATACAACTGATTTTTTAAATTTGTTTTGGGGGAGGGAGTTCGTAGAAATAGTGCTTATAACATTTATTTATATTTTAAGTGAAAATAGATTTGGATTGTTTTCATTCATTCACCCAAAATTTCTTGAGCAGCTGCTTTATGCTAACAGTGCAGCACTAGGGCCACAAAGAAATAGTGAGACCCTGTCTCTGCCCTTGAATAGTTTGCAGTCCAGTGACAATGAGAATTTTACCATATCTCAAGGTAGTGATAGTGCATAGGGTATTCTCATAATAACACTTCAGGAAAAAATAAAGACACAACGATCAAAGTATAGTGTGGAAGTTTGCAGGTTCGGGGATTCAAACTGGACTACTGGCATAATGATGTACCCCATTTTTCAATGTTGGAAGCACAATCAATTTCAGAGTTTTATCTAGGTCCACAGGACTGAAGAGCAGATTAGATTAATAAAACAACAACAACAAAAAAAAAAAAAAACAGCATTCAGCATTCCCTACTCATTTCAATGTATCAATTTAATCATATTTAGAGAGTTGAGGAGGAAGAGAGGTGCCTCAAGTCCAATGAGGCAAGAAAAGCTAAATATGGCCCATGAAGTAGGCTATGAAAATTTGTCTAGTGTCAACGTACTAGTCAATTCTCCAACCTTCAGGAGGCATTTGAAGGTTAAGTAACCTTCACATATTTTCACTTTCCTTTGGAGAATGCCTAATTGTGTTTCCCCCTAAAGGTCAGAAGCAAAATAATATCAATACTTCAGTCCAAAGATTAGATAAAAAGAAGAAATAGCACGCAAGTTGAAAGAGCATGAACTATCAACTATCTGATATACTGGAGTTAGCGAAAGGAATAAACAGTCACAAAAGAGGAAATTGAGGGATTCTTTATTTCACAGTCATCAACCCATAGCAGAGTCCAATCAACAAACACAAAGTGAACAAAACCATGATCCTCAATGAAAAATAAACTCCAGGATGCCTGGAGTAGGGGTTGGGGATAATCTTAATGGGAGAAGGAGAGGAAAATATATAGAGAGAGATTGTTCTATATGCACAGATACGCTCTTAATTGGACTTCTGTTTCCTGGAATCATTTTTCCATCTTTAACAACTGTCCAAGCACAATGATTTTTGTTGTTGTTGTTTTGCTGTGGAGGTTTAGAGTATGTGCCAAAATACAACTGTTAGTTGAGTGTAGCCCATATCCATAGATAACAGTGTTCTCTACTGAATGACAATTCACCATGATTTATAAATTTTGTAATAACTTTCACCTTGAATTCCAAATGAGTTGAGAATAACAGTTTTTAGTCTACCTTCAGTATCTAATTAAACCAAGCAGATTTTATTCAGCAGAATTTGATTAGAGAAAAATAGGAAGAAAATATAGCACTTCACAATACTTTTCATGCAGAGACAGTATTTTCTTAAATGTAATAACACTGTTATTTCTAATTGTTTTTAAGTGCAAAGACTGTATCTTTTTTTAATTTTTATATGTCTAGTATATAACATAGTGCGAGGCACATCTAAGCTGTTGTTGTTGAATAAATAAAATGTTCTTGTTGAATAAATAAAAGAATGGATTTCAGCTATTTGATTGGGGGAGATAAGTTCCATCACAATATATTACAAGGAGGAATAATTTGTGACCAAGTGCTTCCATAACTTCATCCTGGGCCCATTCCGAGCATTTTAATCATATCACTCTAATCTTTGAGCCTATACCTAACATCAGAATCCTTCTCTTATATAGCAGACCAGGCAGCTACACCTTATTAAATAAAATGTGCATTTGGAGTAAAATTTCTTTTCTATACCTGCAGTAGAAGCGTCCACCAGGCAGACCATGAACAGGAAGTGTCTTTCCAAAATTTCTTCTCTAGTATCAACATGCATACAGTAGTTCTCTCTCATGCACAGTTTTGCTTTCTATAGTTTAAGTTACCTGTCATCAGCTGAGTTTAAAAAATATTAAATAGAAATTTTCAAAAATAAAGTCATTTTTAAAAATTTTATGCTGTTCTGAGTAGTGTGATAAAACCTCATGCTGCCCTGCTCCTTCCAGCTCAGAACGTGAATCATCCTTTTGTCCAGCATCTCCACACTGTCTGTGCAACACACTCAGTCATCATCATCATCTTCTCCTGACATCCAGCCATGGACACTACCATGGCTCAATAATCCAGGATCACTCAAAGCAGATGGTCTTCCCTCTGACATACCATCAGAAGGTCAATAGTAGTCTAATGCTACATCACAATACCAACATCCTTTGCCTCATTTTATGTAATCAGGTAGGCATTTAATTATCTCACATCAACACAAAAAGAAGGATGAGTATAGTACAATATGATATTTTGAGGAAGACAGACAACATTCACATAACTTTTATTATGCTATGTTATTATAATTGTCCTATTTAGTTATTGTTAGTCTCTAACTGTGCCTAATTTATGAATTAAACTTTATCATGAGTGTATATAGAAAAAAATATAGTATATGTAGATTTTGGTACTCTCTATGATTTCAGGAATCCAATGGGGGTCTTGGAATACATTTCTCAAAGATAAAGGAGCCTTCTGTATTAACAATTCAAATACTTAACATATCCATAAACAAGCATAATTTAGAGTTTGCTATTCTGTCCTTTTCTTCCTCTCTTACAAGTCACTATTTACATCTACAAATCTTGGGCCAACCACAGGACCAGCATAAGAGAACTTTTGCTAGTATCCTTGTTATAAATAAAATTAATTTGTGAATTTACAGTATTATAATATTTATAAAGTTTGATATCAGTTTTTCTATTATCTGGGATCTCATGTATTTATTTATGATTGTCTAGAATTTTACTAAATCACTAGTACTTCGTACATATCTTTGGGCTAATGTTACCCAGGTCCAATGGCACAGTTTTAAGAAATCACTGATAATTCTGAGAATACTCTGTTCCTCTATGCCAAACTGCCATATGGCTAGGGATGAACAGAGTCCCAGGCAGTCCACATGAAGTGAAAGCTATATTCTCCCTAGCTTTCCACAATATGTGGCCAGTCTTGCTTTTCTTCCCTGGTCTGTTGCCTTACTGTCTTCCTTATGTTCAATCTCTAATGCTACCCATTTTGCATATGGACAATGGAGCCCAGCAATCAAAAAGAATCCCTAATTTTTTCACCATTTTTCTATCAGTTTCTTTTCTTCCAGAGCTAGATCTTGAGTCATTACTCTCTTGCCCTGCTTGCATTTAACCTAAACTCATACAGTTTACAAAAACATCCTGTGCTCAAAATGTCTATATTTTACCTAATTGCCCTTGATTTCTACTACTCCTTCCTAAATCAGATTCCTCCTGATCATTGACTTGGTCAAGATCAAGATCAAGTTTGAATTGTTATAACACATAGGGCTTTACACACACACACACACGCACACACACACACACACACATATACATATATATATCCACATACACACACACACACACATATATATCCACATACACACACACACACACACACACACACACACACACATCTTTTCCTCTTGTGAAGGCAGAGATACACCAGCAAACCTTTCAAAGATATTTTTAATCCAAAATATTTACAGAGTACCTACTTTCTTAGAAACACTATGCTAGGCACCAGAGTTAGTAAGAAATAAGAGAGACAGAGGCCCTGATCTCACGGACCTTAAAAAAAGGACATAACCAACTATTTACACAATTAATTGTTGAATTAAAGTGGTGTTGAGGTGTCACAAAAAAGAGGCATAAGGTGCTATAAATATGTAAAACAAGTAAACTTGACTTTGTGAGTCAAAGAAGGCTTGCTGTAGGTGTGGAAGGACAGGCAGGAGTTAAATAGGCAAAAGGTTAGAAGGATGAGTGTTCAAGGCAGAGGGAACAGCACATGTGAAGTCTAGGGGGAAGGAGAAAGAATGCATATTAAAGGATCTGATAAAAAGTCTAGCATAATTGAAAAGAATAAAAAGAACCAAAATGACAGTGGAAAAGAAAAGGCAGGAACAATAGTAAGAAGGCCTTATATGGGGCCTTGTAGGCTAAAATTTTTATCTTTACTGTTACATCAGTGGGAAGCTATTGAAGAGTTCTAAGCATAAAAAAATGTATTTTTTTCCAAAGACTAATTTGGCTGCGGTGTGGAGAATGATGGGAAGGAAATAAGGATAATGCACAGAGACCAGTCAGGTAAGTGGAGCAGTATTCTAGGTGAGAGGTGATTATATCTTGGATAGGAAATGCCAGTAGAGATGGGAGAAATACATAAACACAAATGACATTTGATGGGTAAAAGTGATGTAAGTTGATATTGTCAGGTCTCCATATGTAAGCCTGGAGACTGAAAGTCTGAAGACCTGCTTGCCTTGGCTAATGTCTCCCACCCCCTGCCTGCGTTCACCATTGTCCCTGATCACCCAGCAGAGCTTCCCCAGACAAGCCTCTCACCCAACCCTGCCATCTTAACTGTTCTTATGATGATGTAAATACCTCTCACCCAAACCTGCCATTGTAACTGAACTTGTGGTCATGTATACTCCTTGCCCCTACCCCCCTACCACTGTAACTGAACTTACTCTGCAGCACCCTCAACCCCCAAAAAACTACCCAAACCTACAAAACAAACTCCTATCCCACTGCCCTCTGCTAATGCCCTTTCCGACTTTAGCCCACCTGCACCCAGGTGAATAAACAGCCATGTTGCTCACATAAAGCCTGTTTGAAAGTACTCTTCATTGAAAGTGCATGTTTTTCAACACTTATAGTTTGGCTCTGTGCCCCAAATCTCATCTTGCAGTTCCCATAATTCCCTCATGTTATGAGAGGGACCTGTTGGGAGATCATTGAATCATGGGGGTGGGTCTTTCCCATGCTGTTCTCATGATAGTGAATGGGATTCACAAGATCTGATGATTTTAAAAATGGGAGTTTCTTTGCACAAGTTATCTTTGCCTGCTGCCATCCATGTAAGACATGACTTGCTCTTCCTTATCTTCTGCTATGATTATGAGGCTTCCCCGGCCATGTGAAACTGTTAAGTACAATTAAACCTCTTTCTTTTGTAAACTTCCCAGTCTAGGTATTTTTATCAGCAGTGTGAAAATGGACTAATACAGAAATTGGTACCAGTAGATTGGGGCGCTGCTGAAAATATACCCAAAAAATGTGGAAGCAACTTTGGAACTGAGTAACAGGCAGAGGTTAGAACAGTTTGGAGGGCTCTGAAGAAGCAGGACAATGTAGGACAGTTTGGAACTTCCTAGAGATTTGTTGAATGGCTTTGACCAAAATGCTGATAAGCAATACGGACAATAACATCCAGGCTGAAGTGGTCTCAGATGGAAATGAGAAACTTGTTGGGAACTGGAGTAAAGGTGATTCTTGCTATGTTTTGGCAAAGAGACTGGGGTATTTTGTCCCTGCCCTAAACATTTATGGAACTTTTAACTTGAGAGAGATGATTTACAGTATCTGCTGGAAGAAATTTATAAGCAGTAAAGTATTCAAGATATGACCTGGGTGCTGTTAAAGGCATCCAGTTTTATAAGAGAATCAGAGCAGAAACTCTGCAGCCTGACAATGCAATAGAAAAGAGAATTCCATTTTCTGAGTAGAATTGCATAAGTAACAGGGGGCCAAATGTTAATCCCCAAGACAATGGGAAAAATGTTTCCAGGGCATGCCAGAGGTCTTCATGGCAGCCCCTACCCTTATCACAGGCCTGGAGGCCTATGAAGAAAAAGTTGTTTCTTGGGCAGGGTCCCCTGCTGTGTGCAGCCTAGGGACTTGTTGTCCTGTGTCCCAGCTGCTCTAGCCATGGCTGAAAGGGGCCAATAGAGAGCTCAGGCTGTGGCTTAAGAGGGTGAAAGCCCCAAGCCTCTGAGGAATACAAGTGGTGATGAGCTTGCCAGTGCACAGAAGTCAAGAATTGGTGTTTGGGAACTCTGCCTAGATTTCAGAGATGTATGGAAATGCCTAGACGCCCAGGCAGAAGTTTGCTGCAGGGGTGGGTCTCTCATGGAGAACCTCTGCTAGGGCAGCGTGAAAAGGAAATGTAGGATTAGAGCCCCCACACAGAGTACCTACTGGGGCACCATGCAGTGGACCTGTGAAAGAGGGCTACCATCCTCCAGACCCCAGAATAATAGATCCACCGACAGCTTGCACCATGTGCCTGAAAAAGCTGCAGACACTCAACACCAGCCCATGAAAGCAGCCTGGAAGAAGGCTGCACCCTGAAAAGCCACAGAGGCAGAGCTATCTAAGACCATGGGAACCCACCTCTTGCATCATTGTGACTTGGATGTGAGACACAGAGTCAAAGGAGATCATTTTGGAGCTTTAAGATTTGACTACCCTGCTGGATTCTGCACTTGCATGGCATCTGTACCACTTTGTTTTGGGAGTTTCTCCCATTTGGAATGACTATTTATCCAATGCCTGTACCTCCATTGTATCTAGGAAGTAACTAACTTGCCTTTGATTTTACAGGCTCTTGGCAGAAGAAACTTGCCTTTTCTCAGGTGGGACTGGACTGTGAAACTTTTGAATTAATGCTGAAATGAGTTGAGACTTTGGGGGACTGTTGGGAAGGAATGATTGGTTTTGAAATGTGAAGCTATGAGATTTGGGAAGAGCCAAAATGGTATGGTTTGTCTCTGTGTCCCTACCCCAATTTAATCTTGTAGCTCCCATAATTTCCACACATTGTGGAAGGACCCAGTGAGAGACAATTGAATCATGGGGACAGGTCTTTCCCATGCTGTTCTCGTAATAGTGAATGGGACTCATGAGATCTGATGGTTTTTAAAATGGGAGTTTCTCTGCACAAGCTCTCTTTGCCTGCCGCCATCCATCTAAGACGTGACTTGCTCCTCCTTGCATTCTGCCATGATTGTGAGGCTTCCCCAGCCACATGGAACTATAAGTCCAAGTGAACCTCTGTCTTTTGTAAATTGCCCAGTCTCAGATATGTCTTTATTAGCAGTGTGAAACAGACTAATATAGAATTTAACCACAGTTATGGGGAAGGGAAAGAGAAGTTCATGATATGTTTATGTTACTGGACCAAACAACTATGTCCAATCAGATGGTTGTGCCAGCCAGTGGCATAAGAAACAGTACTCATGGAATGAGTTTGGAAGGCTGATGATAATTTATTTCTGGACATAAGTGAGATCACCAGATGCAAGTATCATGCATCATGTTGATGTTGGATACATGGGTCTGGAATCCAGAGGAAACATGAGGATTAGAAACATATATTTGAAAGACAATCTATGGGCAAGGGTAAGAAAGGCTAAAGAAACAGTTCTAAAGAGAAAGGCAGAGAGCCAAAGAGCCAAGGCTAAAATCTTAAATCCATACTGAAAAGGATGGGAAGAAGGTTATGAACCAACAAAGGAGACCAAGAGGCAAGTGGGAAACTGTTCTGCATTTTTCAAAATCTGCAATCAGAATGTTTTGTGATAACTAAAAAAGCAATAGCCATTATTTTTAAAGTAGCAAAATGAATCTGTGCTATATGTTTTAAAAGATTGTAGCAACTAATAGTCATAAGCACAAAAACACTTAGAAAGTGACATGACTTTTGCTTTTACCCTCCTCACGCCAAACTTCTTGTGGTACTAAAAAATATAGAAATAAAGAAGGTGTGACATTTAGATATCTTTGAATTATGCATTTTCCTATAATGCTTGTTGCTTGCATTCCACACCCTGCACTGTATAATGGTGCAAAGCATGGAATACAAGCAACAATGCAGTGCTCCACTACCTAGTTTACACAACAATCAGTCAACAGACATTTGTTGAGTATCTACTATCTGCCAGAGCCTAGGAATACAAGAATGTAGAAAATAGATACAATTTTGGAGCTTACCATCTACCAGGCAGATGAGCAATTTAAAATAAGCATACAAAGAAAACGTAACTAGAAATTAGGTTCAGTATTTGTAAAGGAAATCTACAGGATGCTATGACGGAATATAACAAGGAAAGCTTTTTTCTTTTTTTCCACATAGGAAGGGCTCAATGGGAAAAATCACTCTGAGTAAGTGGCATTCAAGCCTATGTATAAAAGATGATTAAAAGGTTCCTAAGAGAAAATGGGGGAAGCATTCCAGGCAGAGACAAGAGCATACACTGTAGGTCTGAGGAATAAAAGGATTTAGCCAGTATCATTGGAGGATATGAATGGAGGAAAGAGTAGTAAAAGATGCACTTACAAACGAAAGGCAGGACCAGATCATGCAGGGCCTCTATGCCTTGTAAAGGATTTGGGATGCTATCCTAAATGCAATAGATTTGCTCATCAGATCATGTATTCCTATTTGTATTTTGAAAAGATCAGTTTTTTTTTTAATTTATGAATTGATTAAAAGTAAAGAGTAGAAACTTCTGCTTCTAAGTGTGAACAATGAATTGCTGTCCTGCTATAAATAACTAGAAAAAAAATTAAAAATAAAAAAAACAACAGTTTTCAGGGCACAGGACTGTAATCTCTAAGGGAAGGGAAGCAAGCTAAGTTCGCCTTCTGGTTGTCTCAGATAATTGCCCAGAAGTAGTGTCCAGGCCAAGGCTCAGAGAAAGGAACCAAAATAGAGCCAAATGATTTCAGTAGGTTGAGGAGACAGAGATCAAAGTTTGAAAAGGTGGAAGCCTAAAATTTGTGGGCAAAATGTCAAGAATCTCATACTATTAAGTGATCAAACAAATACAATAAGAGTCCCAAAAGCAAGACAGGGACAGAAAAACATTTGAAAAAATAATGGATTTTTTTTCAAATCTGAATAAAACTATAAACACACAAAGCCAAGAATCTCATCAAACCCCAAGCAGAATAAACATGAAGTAAATCATACCAAGGAACAATATAATCAACTTGATGGAAAACAGCAAAATAGAAAATAAAATCTTAAAAGTAACCAGAAAGGACATACATACAGAGGAAGAAATATAAGAATGAATGACAGTAGGCCTCTTATCAGAGAACTAAGACAATGAATGACTTCTTTAAAGTGCTGAAGAAAGAGAGAAAAAAGCACTGTTCATATGAAATTCTGTACCAGGAAAAAAAATTTCAAAAATGAAGATGAAATAGACTTTTTCCAGAACAGAAAAAGGTGAGAGAAATCATTACTAGATCTGTGTGGTAATATTAAGGTAAGTTCTCTGGCAGAAAGAGAATCATACCAGATAGAAAGTTGAATCTACACAAAGGAATAAAGAGCATCAGAAATGGTAAATATATAGGTAAATATAAATACAACTTTCTCAGTTTTAATCTCCTCAAATGCTAATAGGCTATTTAAAGCAAAAATAATAGCAATGTATTGTGGAGTTTATTACACATGTTTAATTTAAATGTACAACAATAATTAGACCCAGGACAGGAGAATCTTACACCATACATGGAGTGGTATATTATTTGAAGGTAAGCTGGCAAGTTAAAGATATGGCTACTGTGAACCCTAGATCAACCATTGCTATGGTCTGAATGTTTGTGTCCCGCTAAAATTCTTATGTTAAAATCCTAACTCCCACGGTGATAGAATTAGGAGATAAGACTTTTGGGAGGTGATTAGGTCATGGGGGCAGAGTCTTCATGAATGACATTAGTTTCCTTATAAGAGGTCCAGGAGAAACGGTTTATGCCTTCTACCATATGAAAACATAGTGAGAAGACCTATCTATAAACCAGGAGGCAGCCCTCACCAGATGCCAAATCTGCTGTTGCCTTGATCTTAGACTTCTCAGCCTCCAGAACTGTGAGAGCTACATTTCTGTTTTTCATAAGTCACCCAGTCTACAGTAGTTTGTAACCGCAGCCCAAGTGGACTAAGCCACTAAAAAGTAAAACAAAGTATAGTTATTAAATTGTTGGTGTAAATAAAAAATGCTTATTCAAAAAAAGAAAAGAGGAACAAAGGAATGTAGAACAAACAGGAAAAATTAAAGAATGAACAGCAAGATGCTGGGTTTTAAACCCAACTCCATTGATAATTAGATTAAAAGTAAGTTGTCTAAATACTAATTAAAAGGCAGACCTTGTAAATGTAGATAAATTTTGAAAAAGCAAGACTCAGATACCCTCTGTTCATAGAAACACAACTTCTTGGACTAATTTTTCAATATAAATTTCTCAGTTTCTTAGGTTTTGAGTAGAGCCTATATGTTTTCAGATTATTATGGCATGCATAGCTTTCTTCACTCAATAAGAGAAATACTTTTTTGTTGATACACTGACAACATTATCTTCTTCATAATAACTATGCCTCAATAATTGTGGAGACTAGTTTATTAAAAATTTGTATATCAAAGGCCAAAATTACTATTCTCATGTTTTACTTTCATCTATTACTCTCTGTCAAGTGAAAAGGTTTATATCCCACAGTTAAAGTATCACTCAAAATAACAAGTCCTTCGAAGTTTCTTTCCTGATACTTCCATACTTGATAATGGCTATAGAATAAACAGCCATTAGAACATAGATTTTACACAAATGAAAATGGCAAGCATTTAGACACCTAAGAAATGATCTCTTTGGAATTTAATATAACTACTGTTTTAGAGGGGGAAATAGTTGTGTTTTTCTCACAGGAATGTTTTTGGATATATTATAATATGGTCCACTTCAAATATTGCCCTTTCAAAACGCAATTATTTACCATGAAATAGCTTGAAAAATGGAAAACATACACTGTTAGCATATATGAAAATATACCTAAAATCATGTTATAGTATGTTTATTAACATAGATAGAATGTGACATCTACAGCCAATCTGGGACTAGTAACCCTGCAGGTGCAAAAAAGCTACCATTATTTTAAAGATATCCTATTTGGCCTGAAACGGCAAACTTGAGGAGGAAGAAAAGGAGTTGTTTCTTTTTCTATATAGAGAAAGACACTGACTAGTTAGAAGCTTTTATGTAGGCCATAAGCCATATGTGCAAAAAAATGAATAAATGGCAGCCCAGTTAATCATCTTATTTTAATTTTTCTTTCAACATGAAGGGATTGTCAATGGCCCACTGCACTGTGGTATGTTATAGCTCATTTTGCTGAATGCATAGAGGAACTGTTTCAGAATTGTCCTCAATGGTGCCCTAATGGTCTGAGAAATTTGCTAAGGCTTTCCTCTTCTTTCATTAAGATCACCATTTTGCATACAGCTCTCAAATAGCTAATTGCTATTTGTTTTATATATGTCACTAGCTCGTTGCTGCATTGCCAAGGGGAAAAACACATAATGGAGGAAAGAGAAACATGTAGGTGGAAAAAAGCTTTTGTTAGATAATACGAATTTCGTTTATAATTCATAAAAGCTATGGAAGAAGGTGAAAATTTTATTCATCAGAAATCTTCTTTAGAAGAATTCTGCTACTTGTTTGGAAAAAAAAAAAAAAGTACTTTGGTGAAGTGTTTAAAGTGTGGTGCATATATCAAGAATTGTCATGGGACAGCTATTCATGTGACAAGGAGAGGGATTTGAGGAGTGGACGGTGATTGTATAATGTGATAGTACTTGTAACCCCTCTCAGATAGTCAATAAAATTACTGAACTCAAGAATACTTGTTAAAATCATTGATGTGTGTGTGTGTTCACGTGTGCCTACGAGTTGTGCTTTTTTTTATCCAGACCGATGTGATGTAAAATTGGACATCAAATGCCCTGTGAAAAAGGCACACATGGAAAAGCAAATGCCATTTCTGGAGTGAATACTAATGAGCGTTGAAGGCTCCAGGTTACAGTGACCTAATAGTTCTTCTAAGAGATATGATTTGTATTGGGCTAGTGATGGACACATCTGGACCTTTCACTAGGTTGCAAGCTCATGGGAAGCCAGGAGAGACTCTTATTCATAGCCTTATCCAGTTTCCCGGAGTGCACAGCACAGTGTCTTGCACTTAAAAGTCCTCAGTGAAAATGTGTGCAACAAAACAATTAAAACATAATTGCCTTATGACAAGCTAGTTTTGTTTCATCTCAAAATGTTTGTGTATATAAAAACTTAGAAAGTAAACTTTATTTTGTGTAGGTAAATAATCACTATCCTGCACCAGCTGAAACCAAACACAACAGTAGTGATTACAGATGTTTTGATTGGGGGAAACATTTATGTTACTAACAGAAATGGGAACGTCAGAAATACAGATTTAGGTTATGGAGTAAATTTTACACATTAAGAAGATTCTTAGAATACTTAGCAGTTGCAAAAAAAACCTTGATTGTACGAAGGAACCTTTATCTGTTCCATTTGGTGGCGAAAAAACTGACTCAGAGGGGTTATGTGAATCTTTCCAGGAAGTACAATGATTAAATGGCCAAACTGGAACTTGGGCCTAGGTTTTGACTCTAGGTCTATTGTGTTTTCCATTACCCACAGCTGCTTTCTATTAGGTTGGTGCTAATACTAGAGACTCAGAGTTAACAGAAGCCAGCCCTCTTCCCTTCCTGTTGTCTTTATGTGCTAATTTGAAACAAACAAACAAAAATGAAATAGTAAAGCCTTCCATTTTCTCTGCTCTCAAAATTCTCAAGGCTTAAGCTAGTTCCATTCATTGACATTAAATCCCGATTCATCTCTCAAATGCCTTTGTTGCAAGGATTGGAAAAAAGCATTCTCTGGGGTGGGCAGTATTATTTTGGCTGCCTGAAAAAGAACAGAAAGCTATAGTACTCTCTATGGAATGAACACCTATAGCAATTTCTCATGCATATGTTAATCTCATACATATACTGTGAAACAACGCTTAGCAACCTGCTTAGTAAGGTCAAACTTCCTCAGCAAACAATGAAATATAAACATTTCCTACTGCAGTTTCCTATGGCTGGTGAAATTAAATTAGATGGTTGTCTGCTTGTTATATGAATCTTCTATCAACTCAGCTGTAGCCAACAGAAATATTGATTTAACACAGAACAAGAAAGCCAACATCGAAACTATTGCTTGGTCCTTGGTTATTTCCCCTAAAGTATATATTTTTATGAATGTATTTTTATTTTCACCTTAAATTCCTAACTAGGATTTACGAGTTAAGGATTTTTAAGAAATGAAGCTTTTGCATCGTATTTTGCTATTTTACTATCGTTCTATTAAAGGAAAAGCAGAAAAGTTAAATGTTTGCTGTGTTAATATGTGCCTGGCTCTATTTGCCTTGCCTCTTTTGGAAATTGCTACCAGCGCCATACTCCCTGCTCCCAGGATACACTTATCTGTTTACTAGCTGTCAAAGTAAATTTATAGTACTGAGTGACACCATTAAAAAGCTTGGGACAGGCCTTGCTGAGCACACACAGATACACTTGCATATCCATTAAGTTGAAATTTTGCCAAGAACCTATTAACCAATCCTAATCAACTGCTGTTTTCCATTTAAAATGCCATTAGTTTCTATGGTTTGTTGCTCAGGGTATAAGCAGAAAAGACACCATCAAGTGGTTAGCAAAGGTGCTGCTTTGCTGGAAGCCCATCTGCCTCTGGAGAATTTGAATTTGGCATTAGTATGTATCACTTTCTTTCCACCTCTGGAATTAAGCATTCATTCCAAATATTTAGGACCTCACAAAATACAGGATTTTAATACAGCTCATTGCTTAAAGATTGTGGATAATTAATTTGTGCTTGGCCTGCAAAGGCTGCCTCTAAAGAGTACTGTATAATTGTAATCATACAGAACTGATGACTCTCAGTCAATAGCTATACATTAATAGACTAACAAAGATCTGCCTGCATACACCCCTCCTGAGCTTCCTCTGAGTTTTTAAAGTTTTCTGTAAGGTAGATTTTTTTGGGGGTTTTGTTTTTTGAGATGGAGTCTCACTCTGTCCCCCAGGCTAGAGTACAGTGCTGTGATCCTGGCTCCCTAAAACCTCCACCTCCCAGGTTCAAGCAATTCTCCTGCCTCAGCTTCCCAGGTAGTCAGGACTACAGGCATTTGCCACTGTGCCTGGCTAATTTTTGTATTTTTAGTAGAGACGGGATTTCACCATGTTGGCCAGGCTGGTCGTGAACTCCTGACCTCAATAGATATGCCTGCCTTGGCCTAATATAGTTTTAAATACCTAATACATTATCATACCTTCAAATAGTAAAGTCCCTTGTAAGAACAAGAGTGCTATTAATAGTGAAATGACAAGTCAGCCAAAAAATGATGTCTGATTTTGTGAGGTTTGCTTTGGGATTGGCAAAAGATGAAATATCAAAATGTCAAGAGATTTTTTTTAATTTCAAACAATGCATTCTCTGCAATCAAATTGCAAGGAACAAAATTCTACGTCACAGTATCTCAATGTCATTTCTTCTTATGAAGAACATGAAAAGTGAAGAATTTGGTAAGCCAACTGTATTCCCCAACTCAGCAGATAACAAAACCATATACAAACAATTATTTGAAAAGTTCGAGCAACTCAAAAATGTACTAAACACATTTCCCAACAATAGGAACACTTTGATGCTAGGAAGGATTTAAAACAATAGCACTGCTCTGTTAGGTTCACTTAGAAAATAAATATTTCACATTTTTTTCCAGGTTGTTAAAATGTTATCTTTATTTATTGTAGCTCTTTAAGCACAACTTGTTCAAAAGATAACATTAAACAGGAAATTTAATGTACTAACCAGGTAGAGGTGAAACAAGAGTTACATCTAAAGGGGCCAAGCATTGTGAAAGTGCAGCCCAATGTGGGGAATAACAAAGCCACGGTCTTTGCATATTCCCTACAGGTGCCCAGCACTACCTTAGGTACATGTTAGGAACTTAATTAAGCATTTGCTGGTTGATTAACTGAGTGATAAAAGACTTATGAATAGTAAAGAGCTTTGTAAACTGGAACCATTAAAATCCAAGAGAAAGGGCAAAACTAATTGTGTGACTGTGGCAGATGGTAGATAAAGCTGTGAAGTCCTGAAGTCTGTAAACCTGCAGAAGCATTGCATTTTAGAGGAACACTGTCAGCAATCAAGGGACCATGGCCTAGTGGAAAAGAAAGAGGCTGCACAGACGATTATCTTCTCGGGAACCCAAAGGCTGTCAAATAGACAGGTCAACTTAATTAAGAAACTTACTTTAGATGTGCAAAGTGTGTCCTAGTCAATCTACTAGAGAGTAAAGACCACAGGGAGTAACAACCCCTGCATGGATTCCTCCAGTAATAACAATGAGGTATTCTGAATTATTTGGAGAGGACAAGTTGGGTTCCCCTTGAACATGCCATGCCATGGGCCCTTCTTAGCAACGGAACTCACCATTCTACCAGCACTGCAGAACATCAGAAGCGCCTTGCACGGAAAAAGCCAGAGGGAGGCTGCTCCAGGACAGGTCTCGCGGTCAGCACTCTCAGACAAGCCAGCCCTCCCTTCCTTTCCTCGCTTTCAGCACCCTTTTCTCAGGTGAGAAAGATAACATTTTAAAACCCTTCTTCTTCAGGTGAATTCTCTCAAGCTTTCACCTCCATCTGGTTTTCTTTGTCTCTAGAGAATGATTCTTGAGGGTTCAAAAGAAGTGAAGATGTCAGAGGTGTTACAGAATGTACCCAAGGATGTCCAATACACTAAAACCTACTGACTACATTTCTGCCAAACAAGACATGCTGAAAGATGAACAATGAAAGTTTGTGAAAATTGATTGATGTAGATAGAGTTACACTGGGGAGGAGATGAACTAGGTGGGTTCTTATAAAATTTAGAAGCCAAACCAATGCGTAGCAGGACTTAGTTTATTTAGGGTGGGAAAATATGATTCTGAAAGTCATCCATGTGTGAATATTGTCATTTTGCTTTCTTTTATGACACATTACATTTTTTATTTCGCTTATTTTTTGTTAACGTTCACTGAAAGGCAGCTTAAAGAGCAGACAAAATTACAAGCTATGAATAAAAAGACTCATGTTTGAATGTTAGCTCTGCCTAACACTTCTCTAATCCCGTGTCTTCATTCATAATGTGATAACCAATACTTGCCCCTTCAGGTTGTGGTGAAGACTGGAAACAAGGCATGCAAAATGCCTCCTATGTAGTAGGCAGCCAATCAATGTTAGCAATTGTTACTATTTAAACGAAATTCCAATTTTATTTCATAAGAACTAATGGAGAAGGTCAGTTTTTACAGCTAGATCAGGATAGGAAGGGGCATCATCATGGCCCAGAAAGGTGATGGCAGCATCCTAGTGGAATGCTCAGGAAAGGGCTGGTACGACTTTGCTAGTCACTGTCTCACACGGGCTAGCTATGGTTGTTCCTTTATTAGGAACTCTTTTCTCATTATAGTGACCAATACAATACATCCTTTCCTTAAATACAATATATATTTCCCACATTCATCCTTTCTCTTTAATGCTTATTCTAGCTCAAAATTATTTTAAAATAAGTTTAACCAACTTATTTTACGGCCTTAGTACCTTTGCTTTGGATAATATGATCTTTTAAATCATTTCTCTGACTTCAGTTTCCTTTTCTATCTATTCTATATGTTATTGTTAGATTGATTTTCCTTAATCACAGTTGGATTTTATCACTCCCCCTGCTCAGAAAACCTTCAATAGCTCTCTAATTCTCATGAACTAAACCCAAACTCCCCAGCCAGTAATTCAAGAACATCCATGCACTCAGCCTAATTTAAGTCTTCTGCCTTATCTCAAAGGCTATCAGTCACACAGCTTGTTGTTCCCTAAATACAACCACATTCTCCCCTTTCTTGTGTGTTTCCCCATGTGAAATGTTTGTCTTCCCATCCCTGCATGTCTAATTTTCATCTCAAATGCCCTTTTCCCTTGAAGCCTTTCCTTGTTTGCGTCTCTGAACTCTCTCTCCATTCTCTGAATTTATATACCACACTTCCTTACCCCTCTCCAACACAACCTGCACAGCTGGAGACAGAGACCATGTGTTTTTTGTTTCTGTAACTCTCAGTGCCTAGAATAGGCTTCACATGTTATAGGATCAATAATTATTTTTAACTTAATAAGTGAATGAGCAAATTAAGTCTTTCGGATGCAAAGTTATATGAAAGAAAGCAACACAATAGACAAGAAACCAACAATACATTTTCCTGACTAATCACACAGAATAACACTGCAGAAAGTCACATCTAACCAGTTACAGTGGACATTTGTTTGTTTTTTAAAATTTATTTTGGCTGTTCAGGATCTGAATGCCCTTTCTACATTTGGATAAGTATCCACATGTGAAGAAGGAAAAGTCTACCTCCCACTGTAACATTTAGAAAGGAGGCTGACTCACTTTCCTAGTCTCTCTGGTAACTAGAGCATGGGCACCTGCCTGGCCAAACAGCTGAAGCCCCTCACAACTTTGAATGTGGATCCAGGGCGCAAAGAAGCAGGGAGAGAAGAGAAATCAGTCTGGTGGTACTGATGGCAGCAGCGGTATGGAGCTTCCAGGTGCAGTGGCAGCATCCATGCCAGCGTGACAAGCTGCAGTGTCCAGCCTTCAGTGCTGGTGCAGCAGTGCCTCACCAGATGGGTGCTCATGATATTGGCTGTGTTTCTGGGATCCCAGCTCCACTTGGTTCTGCCTCTTTTCTGGGGCTGTTTTCCAGCATTCCCAGCAGCTCTGCTGGCTACTCAGGTTCCATTTAATGAATCCGTTTGCTGCTTAAGACAACCAGGGTCAGATCCTGCTGCTTGTCCCCCATCACCTTGACTTGATGCATGAGGCTTGCAGAATTATTCAGGGGACCCCTCTACACCACAGCGAGATTCTCTCAGCTTAGGTTTGCATCCTCATTATTTCTCATCGTTAAAAGTTAATAGCCCTACATGCTACCTTCATTAATTTTTAGGCAAACATGTTTTAAAGTCAGATTGCATTTTGATTTCTATAAATAAGTTCTATAAATAAGCTATCATTTATTTCTCCTAAACAAATCAGTCTAAATTAGAGCTTACCATAGGATACCATTCATTCATTGAAATCCCAAAGCATACCAAAATAGAAAAATGACTGCTATAATAAATGTCCTCAGGATCGAGCCACTTCTATTTTTGCAGACTTCCAAAATACTAGCAACAATTATATTTTATACCTCTGATATGCCTGTACACTTAGAATTTTCCTAGAAAATGTGCCATTAATTAATAATGTCTCAAGGAAATCACATTATTTATGACTGATCCAGATATAACAACACAGTTTAGTGGTTAAGAGCCTGGACTCTGCAGCCAGATTTGCCTGGAATTAAATCCCAGTCTATGGTGGGATATTGGACAAGTTACTTATTCTTTTATGCCTCCATTTCCTCTTTAAAATGAGAATAATAAAAAGACTATTGTGAGGATTAAATTAGATATTTTACACATAAAATGATCAAGACAATACCTAACCCTTAGTAAAAAGCCATTTAAATGTTTGTTTTTACTATATTCTCAAATTGTGCCTACTCGGGGAAATTATTAGAATGCATGACAGTCATGTGTGCTATCAGTCAAATAAAACTCTCTCCCTCTAACACATTGTGCTCCTTATCTTCCTTGTGGTTGGATGGAGCCACGTTTCTGTCTCTGGCCAATGAAGCAGTTAATACATTAGAGTATTTAACTGGCAGTGTGAGATTCTCCGGAGTGCTCTCTTCCCTCTAGTATGGCAAGGAAGAATGTTTGATATGGTGGAGACTGGAGGGCTAGAGTGATTAAAATTAGCAGAATTCCTTTGCTGATGTGAGATGGGTATGTTACATGAGCAAGAAATAAACCTTTGTTGTTTTAAGCTACTGACATTTTGGGGGAGTGTTTGTTACTAAAACATAATGTAGTGTATCCTGAGTAATGCAGAAAGCATGGCAATTATCTGGATATTTCAATTAAATAATATTTCCTATTCAAGTGACTAGCATCCTCAGACATACCTAGAGAGGGATAATATCAGTAAAGAGTAAAATTATTTTTCCATTATAGGCAGTCATCCCACTTACACCCTCTCTATTTGTGCATCTATTATCCTTGTTACCAACTTAAAATGGGAGGTACATCATATTAATCTTTGTATTTCAGAATTTAGTACAGTGTTTGATATAACTCAGAAAATGTCTGCTAACCCAAATGAAGTTTTAGAGTGCAAATGTGATCCGATCAGATGTTCTCATTGTGAAAGTTGCTAATCCATGACTTTAGAAGCTAAATTAGCTTCATCCAAGAGGGCGCTATTTAGCATAATAAACTAAACCTGACAGGCATTCCCAGTACAAGCACCAATTTAGAAAGATTTATTTAGAAAAAAATAAATGACAGCTGCCACAGGGTACGCATACCACCTGCGTAATTCTGCCATTCCAGTATCTGATTTTACTTCGGCTTATACTCATAAGATTATGGCAAAGTAGAGTTGTCAAGAATCTGAGAGATTGTGTTTACAATACCCCATGTTAAATATAACAAAACTGAGGCCCAGGAGCCATAAATATAATAACTGGTGTCAGACACAAAGCTAGTTAGCCAGAGGTAAGACTCTTAGTTTTTTGGTCTTTTCACAATACCAAATAGTTTAAAGAGCATGCACCACATAGATGGTCACTAAATACATTATTTTGCAATGCAGTTATTAGCAGTGTTTTAACACTGGTTGAATATCAGCATCCTCACTGTAGCTTTTAAAGGGGACATGTGCCTGGGCTCTATCCTTAGGGATTCTAATTCTGGGGCTTATGCTTGACAACAGTTGGACTCACTGCCAATTTCAGCAATGACCATTTCTAATATTTAAACAACTAACTACTTCCTAAAAGAACACCTGGAATGTTTTCATGTTAGAAGAGATCAGGAAAATAGGAATCTTCAACAGCCTAAAGCTACATTGATATGCCCCTCTATGTACCTGTACTGAATGAACATGTGTCACATTTTAAGTTATTCAATTATGCTACAAGTTCTTGTTGGAGGAATATATTCTAACAAACCAAGAAACAAACTCAGGGGTCAGTATATCTGGATCCTGACTGTCGTGAACTAGCTCCATATTGAGACTATGTACAAAAGTAACAGTAGAAAGCAATCTTTCTTGGCCAAGTGAGGGCTATGATGTCTAAACACTGATCCATTCAAAGAATATTTGTGGGCATAAGTGTTGGTCCATTTGTGTTGCTATAAAGAGATATCTGAGACTGAGTAATTTATAAAGAAAAAGAGGTTTATTTTGTCTCACAGCTCTGTAAACTATATAAGAAGCATGGTGCCAGCATCTGCTTCTGGTGGGAGCCTCAGGAAGTTTCCAGTCATGGTAGAAGATGAAGGGGAACATGTGTCACATGGCAAGAGAGAAAGATCAAGCAAGGGGTGAGGGGTGTGCCACACATGCCAGATCTCATGTGAACTCTGAGTGAGAACTCACTCATTATGGTGAGGACAGCACCAAGCTATTCATGAGGGAGATCCAAACGCCTCCCACCAGGCCCCACCACTAACATTGGGGATTACATTTCAACATGAGATTTGAAGGGACAGACATCCAAACCATATCAACATCTATTGTGCTGGGCACTAAGGATACAACTTCCAAAACAGACAAAGTCATGGCCCTCATGAAGCTTATTGTCTCACAAAGCTCTCTAATATAAAGGGACCCATAGGAATAGTCAGATGAGCAATCTGGGGCAAAGTCATTGCTGTGGTCTGAATGTGTTTCCCAAAATGTATGTGTTGGAAACTTAATCCTCAGTACAGCAGCGTTGGGAGGTGGGACCTTCTGGGAAGTGTTTAGGCCATGAGGGCTCTGCTTTTATGAATGGATTAATACCACTATAAAAGGGTTGATGAAGTGAGTTTGGTCCCTTTTCTTCCCTTTCCATCCCTTTCACCACATGAGGACACAGCATTCCTGCCCTCTGGAAGAGGTAGCAACAAGGCGCCATCTTGGAAGCACAGACCAGGCCCTCACTAGATACTGAACCATTCATTCCTTGATCTTGAACTCCCAGCCTCCAGAACTGTGAAAAATAAATTTCTATTGTTTTTAAACTACCATTCAGTGGCACAAATGGACTTAAACAATCATGTACAGTGGCATTTGCTGATTCTGAAAGAATATGATGTGGAGAAAAATGCATATGTTTCCTTGCTGATCAGTGTTAGTGGGAGTGGTGAGAGATGAGAGATAACACCTCTGGAAGGGCTGTCATTGACGTGCCAAGAAACACAGACTTTATCATATAGATCAGGTCCTCAGGCTTTAATGTGAAGTCCTGAATCTTGTTTAAAATACAAGTATGTGGACACCATCCACAGAGAATCTGATTCAGTAGGTTGGAATGCAGTCCCTTGGGTCTGCCTTTTTTTTTTTTTTTTTGGAGACGGAGTTTCGCTCTTGTTACCCAGGCTGGAGTGCAATGGCGCGATCTCGGCTCACCGCAACCTCCGCCTCCTGGGCTCAGGCAATTCTCCTGCCTCAGCCTCCTGAGTAGCTGGGATTACAGGCACGCGCCACCATGCCCAGCTAATTTTTTGTAGTTTTAGTAGAGACGGGGTTTCACCATGTTGACCAGGATGGTCTCGATCTCTTGACCTCGTGATCCACCCGCCTCGGCCTCCCAAAGTGCTGGGATTACAGGCTTGAGCCACCGCGCCCGGCCGGGCCTGCCTTTTTAAGGAGCACAACAGGAAATTTCACCCAGGTGGTGAGAAACTCTGCTGTAGACAAGCAAGATAGTCTCAAGGTCAGCAATACATTTCAGAAAGATCATTGGCCTTGAGCTAAGGCCTCTAGGCTCCAGCCAGATTCAGCTCATTCTCTACTATTCCCCACCACCTCTCTCATAACGTTACCCAAGCACACAATTTCATATAAACATCCAGCATTTAAACATATCAACACCAAAATAAACAACAGCAGCAATGGACACTACAATAAAGCTATGAATCTTTACCAGTGATTAACAACTGGTTTTATCTATACTATACGTGAGGGGAGAACTGAAACATAATTGGAGAATTCCATGGAAAAAAATCCAAATCTTTTTATTGAACTGGAAAAATCTCTCCAGTCAAAAGAGCCAATCCAATACTTGAAGTAAACACAGGCTTTAAAAAATATTGCAGTTGAATATATTAGCTTCGAGGCCTCAATATACTATCAAGGAAGAAACAAAGCAAATACTTAGAGTGTCAGTAAAGTCATTAAAGATTCTGGTCACTTCTATAAACCCTCAGTGACCCCTCTCCCCCCCCAAGCTATCGTGATTACTATTCAGACCAATGAACTGTGTTTCTAACCATTAGAAAATCAGCAGCTTATTGTGGCATACTGTGTGTGGGATTGACTGAGTTACACTACTTTAAATGAATGTGAGATATGAAATCATTATTTCAATATTGTTTAAAAATTAATTAGAAATTTTCAATATTGTTTTAGAATGTCAAGGTTTAATTGACTTATTTATTTAATAGACCCATATGTGACCTTTGCAGAAAGCCTGTGGATTTCTTCAGCATTTAGTAGTCTAGTGGGGAGGAGAAAGAGTGGATTTTTGTTTTTTATTGGGGAGCTGAAATATACTCCTTGTCTTTTTATCACTTCAATAGTTCTTTGTGTTGCAGGTAAAGCATTATTAATTCATGTCCAATGAGAAATACACAAGATTTTTGATGACATAACAAAAACTAAGCAATAAAAACAACCATCCAAGGAGAAGGGGAGGAATAGGTCAGTCCTTTAGATGAAAACAGGTAATTCAAACAAATGCTTACAAGTATAGTTTCCTTATTTCCTAATAGTCAGAAAGAAATGTTCATTCCTTTTCCAGGGGAGGAGAGGGGAGGGTTAATATTTCACAGAATCAAATTTTAGAGCATTCTGCACTTCGTTTTATTCTTGCCTATGTGTAGACTGTTTCCACTTTGAATATGTGAATGTCAAGCCAGTTCATGTCGATAATGAAAACAGGATTCCCTCTTGACTCCTCCCCCTTCATTTTTGTAGCAATTTGCATTAAATCAAGGTTAAGTTCTCCTGTCAACTTGGATCTCTCCTCAATTTCCTCTAAGATATCCATTTCCCAGGCTGCCTGGTGAAACTTCCTAAAATGAATCTTTATTAAACAACACCTTTGCAGCCAAAGGAGTTCTACACAAATTGAACCAAAGTAAGAATATTCTTCACCATAAACCAAGCTTCTTTTATCCCACTATAAGACTGTTTCAACTAGCCCCTGCAAACATTTTCTGCCACTCACACATAAGGAAACAGTCCCCGTTACATCACAAAGTAAACAAAGGGTCTCCTCTGCAAGACTGGTGCATGCTCTAAACACTGTCATGTTTTTCATGAATAAAACCATAACAGTTCCTTCAGCTCTCAAACATGTTTAAATATTATGTGTATTATACATTCAGAGGCTGACACTGCTATTGTTTTACATGATCACCAATTGACTCCAATAGGAATCATTTCCAGAGAATGGCCATTATGATCTACATAGTAAGTAAATTATTGCTTGAGAGATATTTTTGCGGTGTGACTACACTACTGGAAGTTATACCCAGCTCCATTTTGTAATATTGACCTAAATGACTAGGCAGAGTCTTAGTACTGCAGCTCAAAATACATTTCACATGATGTCTGTAGATCTCTGTTCATTTGAAAGAAAATGCCAGGGTCCATCCCAAAGAAAAATTCTATTATTATGCTGTGTCATAAACAATTATCACAGACAATAATAAGTCACAAAGAAAGCCACTTGTTAGTGTGGATTAAAACTGAGAGTTCTGAATATACAGCCCAAATCGACAACACCCTTTTCCCTAACCACCTTAACACCTTCTAGACCAAAGCAAATCTCTCTACCTGTGCTTGGAGTTCATCCCTTGGGAACTTAGTTCTATTATTTCTTTTTCATTTTTGTAGCCCCAGTCTCTCCCTCTGCACTGCCTCTCTTTCCTCTGCTAGATTTTCAGCTTTCCCATAAAAAATAATCTTCTTTGACCCTGATTTCCCCTTTATATAACTATCTCATGTCTCCCCCTTCTCCTCACATCACAAATGAGAAGCAAATGCTCAATAAATATTTATGGATTAAATGCGTAAAGAGAAATCTATTTCCCTATTGCTTCATCTCACATTTACTCCTCATTCTACTGCAATAGATAAAAACTACTGAGCCCATTCCTCTACCACAGCTGGTCTCCAGAGGTGGCCAATAACGTTCTCATTTAAAAGTTCCATGAGCTCTCTTTACCCTTCATTCTAGCTGCCCTTAACACAGCATTTGAAACAGGTAATCAGACCTCATTATTAATACTCTTTCTTTCTTAAATTTTCTTATAATATCCTAAGTCAGTTATATCACCAGTTCTTTAAAAAAATCACTGATGGCACATGTTTTTCTAACCCTTTCCTCCTTTATACTCTACACGATTCCAATGGGAAATCTCACCCACAGACACAATTTCAACTACCTTCTCTGGCAGCCTCTTCCAAATTTATAATCTTAGTTCTCATTGTATTTTTCTTGACCTCTTAGATCTGTCTTTCTAAATTCCTTTTCTACCTGTCCTGATAGAAAATCATGTTGGCACCTCAAACTGAACAGATCTGAAACAGAATTCAATATGTTCTTCCTCTGTATTCGTCCATTTTCATGCTGCTGATAAAGACATACTAGAGACTGGGTCATTTATTAAAAAAAGAGGTTTAATTGATTCACGGTTCCACACGACTGAGGAGGCCTCACAATCATGGCAGAAGAGTAAGAGAAGTCTTACATGGCAGCAGGCAAGAGAGAATGAGAGCCAAGTGAAAGGGGAAGTCGCTTATAGAACTTACAAAAATAAGTGAGACTTATTCACTACCACCGGAACAGCATGGGGAAAACCACCCCCATGATTTAATTATCTCCCACTGGGTCCCTCCCACAACACATGGGAGTTATGGGAGCTACAATTCAAGATGAAATTTGGATGAGGACACAGCCAAACCATATCACCCTCTCATCTCTAAGCCCCCCTTTCCTGTGTGTTCCCACCTTAGCCGAATAGCAGCACCATCCTCTGGGTTAGGTAGTTAGAAACTTGAATGATTTTTTAAGGAGGCTCCCATTTCCCTTACCTGCAACTTCCACTCAGTGTCAAGTCCTCCTGATATTTTTTTGAAATGTCTCTTGAGATTGCCTCATAATTTTCCATTTTCCTTGCTATTGTCCTACCTTAAATTTGAGAATTTCTCAATGAGACAATTACAGAAGCTATTAACTGAGTGTTCTGCCTCCAATCTCTTCCATCCCCAATCCATTTCTTCATATAATAGACAAAGTTCTCTGAGAATAGAAATGTCTTAGTCACGTTCGCATTCCCCTGCAGAACTACTCAATACATATTTGTGGAAATGAACTCCCACTGCCAGCAATGATCTTCCTAAAATACAGATCTGATCCTATAAACTCACTGCCTCCAAATCTTCAACGACTTTTGCTGCAGAATAAAGGGAAAACTCCTTCGTGTACATTCAGTCTGCTTTGGCTGGGTTCTAACCTGCTTTTTTGCCTGATCTCCCTCCCACCTCATGCCTCCCACCTGTCTGCCACTCCAGCCACTATTTAGTCATTCCATTTATTTCTAGAATCCACTCTGTATTACTCTGTCTATGGTTTGGGGTGCCTGTTTTATATCCCTGGCTATTGAAATCATACTCAACTTTTAAGGTCAAACTACAATTCCACATTTTCCATAATGTGTTCTCCAAGTCCTCCTGTAAGGAGTAATTGCTTCCTTCTCTTGTTCCCTGGCACTTTGTACTTCCACATGGCACACACTGTGCTATGCCCATATTACAGTTAGGTATGGATTTGCATTTCCTTAACCAGTCTCACACAGGCTCCTAAAGGACATCTTAAATCCTGCATCATGCTTAGGCCAGTGCCTCGCAATAGAACGATTCAATAAAAGGATTACTAAAGTGACTTAATAACTCTTTCATCTCATTTTACAAGAGCCAAGTTTAGTAATTTTAGTACTTTCCTCTCCATTACTGCGACATTTGGTCCAAAATACTTACATATATTCTGTTCACCCAGGTGACCTCCATTCCCAAAAGCAGTGTTTGTACAAGGTACTAGAGTTTCAGTTAACTGAAATATGTATGTCAATTAACTGAAATACATTAAAACCTATTATCTAAAATCTACATGTAAAATAAATGCTATTTGTGTGGTTTTAACATGGAAATTAAGAATCCTGTCAATAAATCTTAGTTTTAAAAGCATTAATCTTTTACATCAGCATCAATCTTGGCCCTCCGGGAAAAAAACCACAAAGCCTCCTTTTCTAAGGCTGTTCATTCCAAAGCTTCTTCCATGATCTCTGATTCCAGATTTTTATACACCAAAAGGATACTCCAAGAGTGACTGTTCTCCACACCTCATGTAATGACTTCACTTCTCACACAATTGTGGAAAGAAAGACTGCACCATGGAGTTGTGGAGAGAAACACCTACTTCATTTCTCTCGGTCAGGTAAAGGTGATTCATTCCCATAGAAGCAAACTCACAAATGATTTCCTTTTATTGGTTTATGAAAACCCAAGACTCAAATTTAAGATTTCAACAGCTGGCCGGGCGCAGTGGCTCACACCTATAATCCCAGCACTTTGGGAGACTGAAGAGGGCAGATCATGTGGTCAAGAGATCGAGACCATCCTGGCCAACATGGTGAAACCCCATCTCTACTAAAAATACAAAAATTAGCTGGGTATAGGTGTGTGCCTGTAGTCCCAACTACTCAGTAGGCTGAGGAGGGAGAATTGCTTGAACCCAGCAAGTGGAGGTTGCAGTGAGCTGAGAAAAAAAAAAGAGAAAAAGAAACAGATTGCAACAACTGCATTCTATACTGCTTACCTCATAAAATACAATAAGACCATCAGTAATGTTATCAGCATTCTTTGAAAGAGATCATTAAAACCATCACCACCACCACACACATGTATACACACATACACTGGCTTCTACCATGGTCTTGTTCCACTGGAATGTCTTCAGGGTCAATAACACACATGGAGCTGTCATCTCCTATGGTAAAAAGGCCTTCTTCTGGAATACTTCTTAAAGGACTTGCCTAAGGCTGTTTTACAGTTTACTTTTAAAAAAATAAGTAAAATAACTCTAAAATAAAAATTAAAAGTATGGTATAGGAAATATATAAATACATAAACCAATTATATAGTCATTTATTATCAAGTATTCTGTACTGCCATAGTTTTATGTGCTATACTTTTATACGGCTGGCAGGGCAATAGTTTTGTTGACAACAGCATCACCTCAAACAAGTGATTAATGCATTGCACTACAACATGACAATGGCTACGATATCCCTAGGTGATAGGAATTTTTTAGCTCTTTTGTAATATTATGGGACTGTCACTGTATATGCAGTCTTTCATTAACCAAAACATCATTACGCGCACCTGACTGTACATGCAGCTCCTCACCATTCATATAAAGAATGAGCCAGTGATATAACCTAATCCCAAAATTTGCCTCTATCCTAACTTAACGGACTTATAAGACATACAAAATTTTCTTCTGAATTCTGATGTCTGCATTTAGTCTTTAACAGAATTTACTAGAAGAATTTGTCTTTGTGGGGATTGTAGAATTTTATCAATGGTGGCTTCAGTTATTATCAATGAAATAACAGCGTTGTCCAAAGTGAAGAAGGACCTATGGGGCATCACAGCAGTGATAAAGCAGGGTGGTACAAAAACATCAGAATGATTAGCATCACCTCCAACACTCGCTGGTGTTGATAGGTGGGCAATAGTTTTGTAAGCTTCTGAAAATTTACCAGACCCAGTAAGAAAGCAATAATTTTTCTCTGATCCCTTTACATCTGAGGAGAGATTGTTAAAAGAGCATCAGCTTCCCTGTTGAAAGACTGAGTTAGCTAAGTGGAAGATAAATTGTGTGTGAGTATAGTGGGTTTCCAATAATGCACATTTCTTTTGATCTATTGTTAGTACTGTATTTGTTCTTTTGGATTTCTGAACTCTGTGCTTCAGTGATTTTGAGTAAGATTAGCCCCCAGAGTGAGTCACTGTTAAGAACTACTTAGCCATTTTCTTATTCATTCTAATAAAAAAAAAGCATCTTAGAAAATCAGGCAATTCAAAGCCTGACTCAACAGGTCATGTGAAAGAATGTTAAAGTTTTTATTCAAGAGATGAAGAGAAATCATGCTAATAGATTAAGAGAAATGAAGGCTAGTTATTGGATTCAGCAATCTGGAAATCAGTGATGACCTTGACAAGTGTAGTTTTATGACATGAAATCAGGAAGAAAGCCTGATAGGAGTGGCTTTGAGACAGAATGATGGTTTCCAGAAATGGTAAACCAGAGTTTCCGAAAGAGCCCCTTCTGCTATAAACCAAGTAGATCATGAATGAAACATTCGGTTTTAAAGAACTGCTGGGTTTGCAGAAACTAAGAACACTATCCAAGCATCTCTACCACTGTCACCAAAATGGAACACAACATAAAACAAATCCAGGAGCTGAAACCCAAGTAGGGAACACTGTGAAGTACTGAATGAGAAGAGGAAGTGGGGTATGTTCAAGGCAAACAATTGCTAATCTCATCACAACTAACTAAGACTAAGCCTGAAGCAGTTGCAAGACAAAGGAGCTGACCCTCAGACTCTCAAAATAGTCCAAATACCTCAAAGAGGCTACAGTGGTCCCAGGTTACTAGGATCCCAGGCTCTGAGCAATAAAGCCTGGGATCCTCTCTGAAGAAAGGCATCCCAATGTCGGCCCATAGCACTCTCCATAATTAAGGCAAAACAAATATAAACTTTCAATTTAAAAAATCACCTGACAAACCATAAGCAAAAACAAAACAAAACAATAAATGATAGATTTAGATCTCTTCAAAGACTTCAGATATTGAAATTAACAGAAAAATAATAAAGTCAAAGTCTTTTAGGATAAAGACTATGAAAATACCAAAGAAATAATACACAAAAGCACAAAATAAGCAAGCAATATGCTATGGTTTGAATATTCCCCCAAAGCTCATGCGTTGACAACTTGATGATTCTTAATGTTTCAGCATTGGAAGGTGGGGCCTAATGGAGGTGTTTGAATTCTGGAGTCACAGTCCTCATTAATGAATTAATGCCATTATCTTGGGGGCAGATTTGTTACTGTGGGAGTAGATTCCTTGTAAAAGAATGATGGATGCAGCAAACCACCATGGCACGTGTATACATATGTAACAAACCTGCACATTCTGCACATGGACCCCAGAACTTAAAGTATAATAAATAAATTAACAATAAATAAATAAATAAATCCCACTTATGGGAGTTGAACAATGAGAACACATGTACACAGGGAGGGGAACATCACACACCAGGGCATTTCGGGGGTGGGGGAGGGAGAGCATTAAGACAAATACCCGATGCATGTGGGGCTTAAAATCTAGATGACAGGTTGATAAGTGCAGTAAACCACCATGGCACGTGTATACCTATGTAACAAACCTGCACGTTCTGCACATGTATCTCAGAACTTAAAGTTAAATTTAAAAAAAGATCCCCCCCAAAAAAAGAATTACTTCAGCCCCCTCTTACTCTCTCTTGCCCTCTCTTTGCTCATCTGCAATGGGATGATACAACAAAAAGGTATTTGTCAGATGCCAGCCCCTCAATCTTAGGTTTCTCCACCTTCAGAACCATGAGCCAATAAATTTCTTATTATAAGTTGACTAGTCTGTGGTAATATGTGGCGATAAAAATGACCAACGAGATTTGAAAAGTAACTAACAAAACTTTTATAAATTAAAAACATTACTGTTCATATTTAAAACTCCATGGATCTAGGCACAATGGTGCATACCTATAATCTCAGCTACTCAGAAGGCTGAGGCAGGAGGATCACTTGAGCCAAGAAGTTGAAGACTAACTTGGGCAACATAATGAGACCCTGCCTCTAATAAGAAAAAGTCTCAATCGTTGGAATAACATTTTAGCAATGCTAAAGACAGAATCAGTGACTGGAAGACAGAAATTAATAGATAATCCACAATGTAGCTCAGAAAAACACAATATGTAATATTAAGGAAATATAACAGAAATGAAGAGTAGATTTAAAAGATCTAACAATCTCCATCCAAAGTCCAGAAAGAGAAAATGGGGAAAAGGCAATATTGGAAAAGATAATGGCAGGTAATCTCAAATGGATAACATACATGAATCCAAAGACACAAGAGACACAATATCTACCAACAGGACAAAGAAAAATATCCATTCTAAGACACAATATAATAAAAACTAAAGAAGTATAAATAATGAGAAAAATCTTAAGCCAGTCAGAAAGCAAGCTAATATTATCTGACAGCAAGCTTTTGAACAGAAAAAAAGGAAGCCAAGAAGACAGGGGGGAAATAACATTAAGAAGTCGTGAAAAAAAGTGGCATTAAATTGCGCATCTTTTTATTCATTCACATTTATTTAGATGCTACTATGTATCAGAAACAGAAAAAAAAGTCTTCATAGAACTTAATTGTAGTGGTGGAAACAGATAATAAATGATGTAATTAAATATGTCAGATGCAATAGTGAAAAATAGAATACAAAAGGGAATAGTAAGTACCAAGGAAAGGGAGAGTTTGCAATTTTTAAAATTATTGTGGTCTGAGAAGTTCTCACTGATCAAGTGATATTTGGACAAAGACCTGAGGGAAGTTAGGAAGGAAGTTAAAAGGTTATGAAGAAGGCTCTAAGGAAGAGATGGCAAATTCGAAGACCATGTGACAGTTCCAGGGCTTGACTGAGGAAGAGCAAGGATGCTAGTTTGGCCACAGCAGTGGGAGTGACAGTGAGAGCAGCAGGAAACAAGGTTGGAGAGATAACAGGGCTAGGGTAAAGGATACCACTGGGACTTTCCAGGTGACAACAAAGATTTTTTCATTTTACTTTGAGTGAAATGGAAAGCTATTAGAGGATTTTAATAAGAGCCATCTCGTGATCTGTTTTACATTATTAAAGGATGACTTGAATGAGATTATAAGATAAAAAGAGGAGAAGCAAGGAAATCACCTGGGAAGCTATTGCAATAATCTAAATTATGGTAAACATGGTGCCATGTGCAAGGGTGGTTGTGACGCAGAATGTCAGAAATAGTTGTATCTGAAATTGAGTCCAAAAGGTTTGTTTGGGTTTTGAAGTGGTTTATAAAAGAGAGAGCTTTTAGATAGATAACTGGATGGATGTAATTCACTTTCACTCTGAAAAGAAAGCTCTTCAGAGTAGATCAGGCTTGAAGGAAAGATCAGGAGCTCAGTTTGAATATGTTAGTTTTGAAATGTATATTACATTTAAATGTCAGAATGGATACAAGAGTTTGGAACTTATTTGTGAGGTCTGCACTGAACACATAAATTTTGGAGTCAGCAGTAGATAATATACAGAAAGTCATGACACTGAGTGAGATTCCAAAAACTGAGCCCTGGGGCACACCAACATTAAGAGATTAGAGAAATTGGGAAGAAGAACTAGAATTAGAGACTGGAAGAGCAGCTGGTAAGGCAGAAGGAAAATCAGGAGAATATGGTTTCTTGGAAGCAAATAATAAAAGTCTTTAAGAAAAACTCTTTCAAGGATGAGGGCAAGACAAAAACATTTTCATGTAAGTGATAACTCAATTTACCAGCAATAGTATTTTACTGAAAGAATTTCAGAAGGCCAAAAACATAATCTCTGAAGAAACTCTGAAGTTTAAGAAAGTATGGCAGGCAATGATATTGAAAGCTTATACTATAACCATTAATATTAAATAATGATAATGGCAATATTGCATAATTTCTGGGGTTCCAAATAAAAAATGGTAGAATTAAAATTCTGCACAATAGCATACATAACACAAGAAGGTTAATTAGGGCACAAATGTTCTGGAATCTTTGAATTGTTAAAGAGGAGCATTAAGATTTTAAATTAAGCATCTGTGGTAAGCTAATAAGGATAACTAAAACAATAGAAATAGTGTATGACGTGTAAACCAGTAGAGCAATGTTTCTTAAGGGGAGTGTAAATAGCATTTCGTGCAAGAGAGTTATTCATTAGACAAAACCATCCTGCCCTTTGCAGGTATTCAGCATTCCTGAACTCTGCTCTCCAAATGCCAGGGGCACCCACTTCAGTCATTGTGACAACCTAAAAACACCACAGATTTTCAAATGTTTGTAGGAAGAGTACTGTATCACCTTTATATGAGAACCACTGAAATTCATGGAGAAACCAAGCAGATTAATTTAAAAGTTTAGCCACACTCAAAATAAAAGGCAAGATAAAAAAAGTCAAGAAAAAGGGAAGAAATAAGAGGCCAAAGGTGAAAAAACAGAATATAAATAACCGTAATAAATGTAATTGAACCAAATTTGACAGAGTATTAGTAGAATTAAAACAAACATACTATCCAATTACATAATTACATTGTGTACAAGTAACACTTCTAAAACTTAACACAGAAAGATTTTTTAAAATGTTAGAATACAGCACTGTCCCCTCCACTGCTGAATTTTAACATTTTTTAAATGTTTAAAACATTAAAGTGTTTTTAAATCTTAGCCAAAAGAAAGTTATATTATTAGATATAAGATGTATTTACTATTAATAATATATATTAGGAGATTTTGACATCCTTTAATTATTGCTAGGTCAAGCACACAAAACCACAAGTAAGGTATATATGATTTGAACAACTCAATTAGCAAGTTTAAAGACATGTGTGTCCATATATTCCTACATATATTTCTATACCTAACAATGGGTGAACACATGTTCTTCTTTTACAAGAATGATCATGTAACTAATTTCTTGATTGAGTGATTATGTGCCAAAGAATATTATAGATACTTGAAAGGTATTAACTAATTCATTTAATTCTCATAAAACTGCCAAGAGATAGGTCTGTAAGAACAAAGTTTAAATCCGATCCTTTGTAATTTGGTTCTAGTGGCCATGTGTATAACCAATAGAAAACATTTTCTAAAGGAATATTTAGAAGTTTTCACAAATTTAACAAATTTATATCTGCTAAAGAAAAAAAAATATGACACTTGTTAAAGATGGTTAAGGAGGACTTTATTCAAGAGACTACTAAAATTGGACTTTGCAGAAGGGAAAAGAGATTGAACTCAACTCTCTGACAAGTGTCTCCTTAACCTTGAGTCAAGTTCCTCTGAGCCCTCTTCTTGACTAGGCGCTGATCTTATTCCAATTTATCCCTTTGTCTGCTTATTCCAATTTTAGCAACTATCCTGTTGGATTCGTTTAGTAAGAATTCCCCTCTCTCAATATCTAATCAGATTCCTCATTTTCCACCTTTGATATCTTCTTCAGGAAGAATACTTTCAAGTCAGCCATTCCAAAATTTCACTTTCCCTGATGTTTTCCTCTTAGTAATTTGCATTCCACTGACTCCTACCATGATCCTTGGCTCTCCATTCCTGCTTGTCCTTCTTGTATTCAGAGTTCAGCCCAGGCTCTTTCACTTACTGCAAAAACCCTCTGCAGCCATCGCCTCTGCCTACTGAAAACCCCTATTGCAATAATCCCCTTCTTGAATAAAGTCTTCTTAACTACTTTAACAAGTGCCTAAATAATTTTCAACACACACCATATGCCCTTAATATAATACTGTGCAGTTAGATGTCAATAACAAGAATAACAGAAAAGGATAATTTTAAATGCCATAACTTGGATATTTAAAGCAAACATGTATACATCCACATACTTCTAAATAACTCATGGGCCAAAAAAAAAAAATCATAATAAAATTTTTTCAAAAATCTTGCAATTGATTAATAAAATATTGCATACTAAAACTTGTGGGAAGCTGTGAAAGCAATACTTTGAGGGAAACATTAAGTTAATCATAGAAATTTGCCAATTTTGGTAAATCAATAGCAGCCTAATGCCAGGAATTTCCTATGGTTTAAACTAAACCTGTAGCCTTACATGCTTATTTTTAAAAAAGAAATGCTAAAAATTAACGAGTACAAGCCTTGAACTTAAGAAGTCAGAAAACAATAGAATAAACTCAAAGAAAGTAAAAAAAGATAAATCAATATAAAATTGAAAATAAAGCAGAAAAAAATCCTGCTTCAGAAAAGACTAAAAGCTTTGCGGAAACTCATTGATTGATATGTCAGAAAAACCACACAAATAAACAGATATTAAATATGAAAGGCGTATATAACTACAGATATAGGAAGGTTTAAAGAAAAAAAAGATGAACAACTTTATGCCAATATTTATAAATTTATAAAAATGTATAAATTCATAGAAAAATGTAACTGATCAAAACTTACTCAATAGGAAGCCTGAATTGTAACTATTAAAGCATTTAAATAACTGTGCAAAATCCATATTTTTTTAAAAAGTCCCATATTATTTTACAGGCAAGGTCTGCCAAAGTTGTGAGGGACATATCTCAATATTCAAAATGTTCCAAAGAACAAAATATGAGAAAATATTCCCAAACTCTCATTTTATTATCTCGTATAATTTTAATCCCAAAAACAAACAAAATTACTCTTTATTAAAGGAAAACTTCAGCCTTTCCCAATCATAAACATAGATACAGAAGTTCCAAATTAATTTTTTAAAGAAAATCTAACAATTCAGAAAAAACATTATGGTCAGGAATGAAAGGGCTATTTAAAAATAAAAAGAAAATTATAAATGTTATTTCCATAATAAGTGATTTTTAAAAACTGTACGATCACCTGAATGAGTCTTGTCGAAGAACAATTATATAGATGGCAACATTTTACCCAGAGTTTCACTGTAAAGAGGAGAAAATAAATAGTGCTGTTGGCCTGGCTTAGTGGCTCATGCCTATAACCCAAGCACTTTGGGAGGCCAAGGTGGGGGAATCACCTGGGGTCAGGAATTTGAAACCAGCCTGGCCAACATGGTGAAACCTCACCTCTACTAAAAATAAAAAATTAGCTGGGTGTAGTGACGCATACCTGTAATCCCAGGTACTCGGGAGGCTGAGGCAGGAGAATCACTTGAACCTGGAAGGCAGAGGTTGCAGTGAGCCGATGTAGCTCTATTGCACTCCAGCCTGAGTGACAGAGTGAAACTTTGTCTCAAAAAACAAAAGAAAATTCTTTCTTTAGAAAGAGAGAGAGGAAGAGGGAGAAAGGGAGAGAGGGAAGGAGGGAAGGAAGGAAGGAAGGAAGGAAGGAAGGGAGGGAGGGAGGGAGGGAGGGTGCTGAAGATGGAAGGAGACATAGGAATAAGGAATCATTTTATTGTTTGTTTTTATTTTGCTTTGTTTTGTTTTGTTTTAAAAGATGGGAGATAATACAGCATATTTGTATGCTAATAGGGATGACACAGCAACATGGGAGCGATAGATGCAGCAAGAGATAGAAGGATGATTATAAGAACAGAGTCCTTGGATCAGAAAGAGGAAATCCGATCCAGTGCATAAGGGGAGGGCTCCATCCTACAGTGGAGCAGAGGCAGTCCACTTGTTTTGGCAGATGGGAAGGCAGATTAGATACAGATAACATACTTGTGATGGGAAGAGTATGAAGTTCTCTTCTGAGCCACTCTGTTTTCTCTGTGAAGTACAAAACAGTGTCAAAAGCTAATGGTGAGAATGAGTTGGGTAGAGGAGAAAACAAGGGAGATTGAGAAGAGAGAAAAGGAGGGAAATAATTAACTTTGAGAATTGGAGAGTAAATTGAACAAGAAAATGTAATGAGACATCCTCTCTCGATGTACATTCTCTTGACATTTCCCCACCTCGCTGATATGGTTTGGATATTTGTCCCCTCCAAATCTCATGTTGAAATGTGATCCCCAATGCTGGAGGTGGGCCTAGTGGTTGGTGTATGGGTCATGGGAGTGGATTCCTCATGAACAGGTTGGTGCCCTATCCATGGTAATGAGTGAGTTCTCACTCTATTAGTTCACATGAGAGCTGGATGTTTAACATGCCTGATCTCTCTCTTGCCATGTGACATGCCTGCTCCCCCTGTGTCTTTTGCCATGAGTAAAGGCATCCTCAGGCCTCACCAAGAGCCAAGCAGATGCTGGTGCCATCCTTGTACGGCGTGCAGAACCATGAGCCAGATAAACCTCCTTATAAATTACCCAGCCTCAGGGATTTCTTTATAGTAACGCAAATGAACTAATATGCTCACTGTCCAGTCCTTATTATATAAATTACATATAATATTATATATAAAATATATGTATAAATTATATATCTAATCCTTTCCTGGATTTTTCTCCTCTTCCTGACCTTCAATCTTCAGATATCTTCTCTTCATTATGTTTCTGCGTAAACTCACCAAGTCCAGGGCTTTAAATACCATCAACATGGTAAGGATTCAAAAATTGGTATCTGCATTTTGTACCTCTGCCAGGAGCTCCAGACATTTCTATCCAACTGCCCATGTGGTACCTATACTTGGATGTCTAAAAAAGATCTCAAGTTCAACAAGTCCAAAACAAAATTTTTATTTTTTCTCTCCAACTTCTTTTTAGTCAGTCTTCGACACTTCAGTAAATGACATCATTCATCGAGTTGCCCAGGGTAGAAACCAAACTTTTCCCTTGATTTCTGTTTCTCTTGTACTTCGCATCTAATCCATCAACAACTCATATGAGCTTCACCTTCAAAACAAACCCCAAATTAACTCCTCTTACCACCACCACCACTACTACCCTACTCTAAGCTACCAGCATCTCTTCTCAACATCACTGCAATAGTTTCTCTGACCCCCGCATTAGTTCTATTCCCAGTCCTGGTCATTCTCCATATGCGGTGGAGTGATCTTTTAAAAACAGATCAGGTCAAATAGTCTCCTGTTCAAAACTTTCCATATTTTATATAGCATTTTGTACAAAACCTAGAGTGTTCCCTCTGATCTACCTGTCCCTCCATGAGCTGGCCTTGGCTGCCTCTCTAATTATATCTCCCCCTCACTCACTCTGCTTCAGCCATACCAGTATTTTTACTGTTTCTAGCAGATGTCAAGCTCCTCCTACTTCAGGTCTTTGTATCTATTTTGAATGATACCCCAGAAATGTTGATATTACTCACTCTTGTGAGTCTCTACCGAAATATCACCTCTTCAAGCTGACATTTTTATCCAAAAGAGCCCTACCTTTTTCATGTCTCCCTGTCTTTTTATTATGCTTTTTCTTGATTGCATAGATAATATTTTGTTTTATATATTTTGCACATTTCCTCCGTTTGAAAGAAGGTCTTAGAAGGGTAGACACTGTCTTGCCACCATTGTTAACTGTGAATAGTGTCTGGCCAACACACACACACACACACACACACACACACACACAGGTTGAATGTATTTAAGCCCATTTCAAATGGCTTTGGAAATCATGACTAAATTATTTCTGTTTGGCAAATCTGTCATTTACGTAATTTTGTTTGCATCAGGTTTATTAATTTATGGGTCCCTATACACTCTAAAGTCTGCTTGCTTCCCAGTAGAAGAATTTCTTAAACTGACTTTCCCATGTTTAAAATAACACTGAAAAATTTGGGATTAAGTACCTATAGAGATTACTATTTAGATGCAATTAGTTCATTCATCAGCATCATTTCAAATACACTACATTATTATCTAATTTGATCATGAACTTCAGCATAGGCCTGTGGAAGGTGCCCTGGACTGATGTCAGAACACTCAGAGTGGATGCCTTACTTAGCTTCCAATTAGTATATAAACCTATGAAAACTTCTATTAATCAATGATTCCGCCGCTTCATGGGTAAACAGGAACAGCTGCCCTAATATGCTTTCAAAGAACTCTCTAGGGATAAGTATAAAGAGGCTGAAGTGTTGGGAGAGAACGTATAAAACATTCTTTTCTATTAAGACCACTGCAAGAATTATTGAGGTCCTTCACTGATTTCTATCTCTTTAAACTTATATGAAAAGCTCATAAAATTCCAAGTGAGGTTAAAAAGGATTTTGCAAAGTAAGGATAATTTTATTAAAATAACCACTTATTTTACCTACTTCTAGCTTCTAATACTTTGTTAATAATTAAGTCTCTGGATAAATAATATAGAAAATGTTTTGATAGAAATACTTTAAAATAATCTTTGAGATACGATGGAAAACAAGAGATGCTAAAAATCTGCATTTAATGGCTGTTCTGATGTTTGAGAGGAAAGAGAGTTTATTCTGAATACAGAGGCCGGCTTCTATTTCAAATAAAATCAACTGTATTAAGTGTAGAGCGTGCAAACCCTTCTTAAAATTGAAAGTGATGATTTCTAGAGACTTTCATAGTGAACTAAAAAAATAAGCTCAAACAAAAATAGCCTCATTTTTTCTTTTCTTTTTTTCTCTCCTCCTCTTTATTAAATTTTTGCCTTATTTGTACCTTGTTTGTTTAACTAGATTGGCAGGCTAGTTCAAAGTTATAGAAATAAATATACCTAGAGTTCAGCAAGTCAGTTTTGTTTTTTCATTATATCTTAAGAGCTTAATAAATATAAGCCAAATGATAGCACAATTAGATAAAATTATAATTGCTAAAGCTTAATTTTGTAAAAAATAAGTCTATGACAACCCAAGGAATAAAAAAGTTTTTAAACATTTTTTATTAACTACTCAAATTAAATATAAAATAATATTAAATATAAAAAAGACTAAAAATTAAATTAAATATATAAAAGACTAAAAGCTGAAAAAGATCAAGAATGTTTTCCATCTCAGTGAATAGCATCACCGTTCATACAGTTCAGTTCTCTCCATTATCTGAAACAATTTGGCTAAGTTGCTATAACAAAAAAAAAAATCCAAAAATATAGTAGTTTAACCAAGACAGGAAATGCTCTATCACAAATAGAAAATGCAAAATGAGTAGAACCGAGGCAGTGGGGAGGCTCTGCTCCACAAAACTATTCAAGACTCTAGGCTATGTCTACCTGGTTCTAATGTTCAAGTCTGCATAGACGGAAAAATGATCATCTGCATGTTCCAGCCCACGGGAAGGTGCTTACAGTAAGCAACTTTGTATTTTAGGAGGAGGCCTGAATGTTGGCCCAAATTTAGTCCATGGTCATATCTAACGGAAAGACAGCTTGACAAATGTAGATGTTAGCGAGGTGGTCACATGTGCAGCTCAAACTCAGGCTGAGGTAGGTAGTACTATTTCTAAAAGGAAGAAAGGAATTATAGACATGGTATTTAATGGTCTGCTACACCTATCCCAAATCTAATCCATCACTGAGGTAAGTCTATTTGCCGCCTATATTTCACCAAAGTATCCATTTCCCTCCATTTCCACTGCCACAGCCGTCGTCTGAGATATGATCACCTCTCACCTGTTTTGCTACAATAGCCTCCTGACTGGTCTCCCTACATCTATACTATCCTTTGCTCCCAAATCAGTTGTCTTCATTACAGCCAAAGAGCTCATTTTGTAATGCAAATCTAATTATGCCATAACTCTGAATGAAAATTTTCAATTGCTTCTCATTACTCTTAGGAATCCTTAACAAGAACTCTAAAGTCCTAAAGATTTGATCCGCCTTTCCTCTAGTCTCACATCTCACTATTCTCCTCTCTGCACCCCACTCCTACTCTGTACTCCAATCACATTTGCCGCCTGTTCCTCAACTACAGCATGCTCTCTCCTGCCACTAAGATTATGAATGTGCTCATCCCTCTGACAGGAATATTCTCTTACATTTTCCTCACTGACTTACACATCAGTTCTCCGCTCAAACTGCTTTGTCAGAGAAAGCTTCCCCGAGCCAGACAACGTCAAATCCCCTGTAATATATTGTCATAGCACCCTGCAATTTTGTCACTGTTGGTAATGATACATTTATTTTTGTGATTGTCTGAACTGGAGAAGTCTGCAGTTTTAATTTTGGCTTGTTGCTTCCAGTAATGTCTTGCCACGTCGGTTGTGTTCTCTTCTCTGGGTGCTTGTTTCCTTCCAGCTTTAAACGTCCATGAGATTGGTCTGGCTTACAGTGAAGAACCTCAAATTACAAACCCTGATAATATTACCTTCCTTTTTTTTTGTTCCTTTAGCTATTCTCACCTCTCGCAATCTCCCTTAGATAAGAATCTAGGTTACAGTTACCAGAATAGTTAGTTTATGTGGCTCTTCTTGTGGCCCACTCTCTTGGGATCTTAAATGTGGAACTTGGACTCTGTGGGAATCTTCCTCGCTTCTCCTACAGCTTTCCCATGCCTCTGTAACTACTTCCTTCAATTGAAAAGTCATTAAATGGGCCTTTCAGAGCTGTGACATTTATGTTTATAGAAATCTATTTAACCCAAGATATAAGAAGAGTGTTTTTTCCCCCAAGATAAAGGATTAGAGGCTTTTAGTTTGCCTCAGCCATTTGAAAGTATTGCAGTGGCTCATGCCTGTAATTTCAGCACTTTGGGAGGCCAAAGCAGGCGGATCACAAGGTCAAGAGATCAAGACTATCCTGGCCAACATGGTGAAACCCTGTATCTACTAAAAATACAAAACTTAGCTGGGCATGGTAGCACACGCCAATAGCTCCAGCTATTCAGGAGGCTGAAGCAGGAGAATTGCTTGAACCCAGGAGGCGGAGGTTGCAGTGAGCTGAGACTTCGTCACTGTACTCTCAGCCTGGTGGCAGAGTGAGACTCTGTCTCAAAAAAGAAAGAAAAGAAAAGAAAACATATTAATAGCAGGACAGTGCATAATGATTAAGTCTTTGAGCTTTATTTAATTCAAGAAGGAAAATGAAAATCCATGTGAATCATGAAGGACACCCCAGATCCCAGGGAGAACACCAGCAAACTGCCCTCATGACAACTTCGCTTGCTGATACAAGCAAGTGAAGCTCCAATACTTGAGAGAGGCATAAAGCTTCCTCTGTGACTCACCCTTCCACTGAGGATCTGATCAACCAAGGCCAAGGTGGAGCAATGTGCTTCTTCCAAGCCCTGGAGCTAACTTGGGGATAGGCTTCCAGACACTGTGAGGGAAAGGCACCAGGAAAAGCTGCAGACATTTTCCCAGACACAGGGCTGAGAGCAGGATGCCATTTTAAATCTGGTCACATACAAAATCAGCCATTCTTCGGCAACTTGGCAGCATTGCCACGTAGGCATTTTAGTGTCAGGCCAGAGACTGGAGCGCCTACTCTGGAACAGGGCAAGGGCTTACACAGCAAGAACTGTGGAGCACACCTCAGCAGTAGGTGCTGGAATTGTGCTTCTTACCCCCCAACTCCATTTCAATCCTGGGGCAGAAGAAAAGCTGCTCTAGCTTCACTTTCTCCTGGGTGGCAAGACTTGCAGCCACAGCCAGCTTGGAGACCTGGAACTGGTCTATGTGTGCTATTGCTGGGTGCCCCAGTCTGCTACCGTGAGGTTGTGATGAAATGGGACCCCTTCCACTCCATGCCCAGGCAGATTTCCAGGGACTTGGAGCACTTGCTTACCTGGATTAGCAGCCTAAGCTACCCAACCCTTCCTGTGCAGAAATACTTGTACACGAAGGCCCTCTCTGCTTCATGCCCAGGCCAGAACTGCAAGCATTTGGAGCACTCACTCATCTGCTCCAGCCTCCTGTGCCACCCTACCTTTCTTGACATAGAGTGTGTTGCAGCAAGGCCCTCTCTCTTCCACGCCCAAGCATGATCTTTAGGTCTTTGGAACACCCACTCTCTTGGATTAGGAGTTCAGCCTACCCAGGCAAGGAAGTTGGGGCCAAGGAGGTTTCCCAGCTGCATGCTTAGACACACCTCTAAGCACTTGGTAGCTATCCACCGGATTCTCCCTTGAGACTAGTGCTCGTGCCTGCCAGCAGGGGACTTGTAGGTGGACCATCTTGGTCTTGTTCCACCTTTCATCGCCTCCACTACCCACCAGAGGTGAGCAGAGAGCTCAGAATACTGTGCAGTTCATGAATCAGCCCATTGTCTGAGGCAACAAAGAGCTTCTGCTAATAAATAAAGATCAAGTATGTACCCGGACATGTTAGCCACAGCCAGTTCTTACCTATAAGTACCATCTATAGGGCTTGCAGGTTGAACTGCACAGCCCAATATAAAACCTGCCAAAAAAATGTGCATAAGTTTATAGAAGCAAAGTCAAAGAACCCTACCCAGTATTCTCTACCATCATACCCCCAGACAGGGAGAGGATAGGAAAATGAAAGCAAAAATAATAACAATAATATTATTATACAGAAAGAAAAAAATAAAAAATCCTGCCAGCATGAAAATAATGACAAAAATTAAAACTGACAGCATCTCCAAATGAGAAGGAGCCAGCTCAAGAATTCTGGCAACATGAAAAATCTGAAGGTGGTGTCACCATCAAAAGATTGCATTTTCTCTTCTAGAATTAAAAAACTCACTTAAGGAATTTCAAAAAACAAGGGAAAACTATATTGATAGGCTAGACCAAGCATAAGAAAAAATTATTTCAGAACTTGAAGACTGATCTAACTACAATAGTCAGATGAAAATTAAAAAAAAAAAAGAATTTTAAAAAGTAAACAAAGTCTTCAAAAAAACACGGAATTATTTAAAGTAACCAAACCTACGAAGTATTGGCATTCCAGAAAGAATGAAAAAAGTAAACAACTTGGATAACATATTTGAGGAAATAATTTATAAATACTTCCCTACTCTGCTAGAGAAGTAGACATCCAGATATAAGAAATCCAGAGAGCACCAATAAGATACTATACAGAACAAATCTCACAAAGATGTATAGTCACAAGACTGTCCAAGGTCAATGCTAAAAAAAAAAATTTTAAGGCAGCTAGAGAAAAAGGTCAGATCACATACAAAGGTAACTCCATCAGTCTAACAGCAGACTTTTCAGCAGAAACCTAACAAGCCAGGAGAGATTGAGGGTCTATAATTCAGTATTCTTAAGATAAGAAATTCTGAACAAAAATTTCATATCCTGCCAAACTAAGCTTAATAAGCAAAAAGAAATAAAATCTTTTCCAGGCAAGCAAGCTCTAAGGGAATTTGCTATCACTAGATCAGTCTTAAAAGAGATCCTTAAGGAGCTCTAAACATGGAAATGAAAGAATGATACTTGCCACCACAAAAACATGCTTCAGTACAGAGCCCACAGACCCTATAAGCACCCACACAACAGAAAGTAAAAAGCAACCAGCTAACAACTTCATGATAGGATCAAAACCTCACATATCAATATTAATCTTAAATGTAAATAATCTAAATGCCTCAGTTAAAAGGCAAAGAATGGCAAATTAATAAGTAAACAAGACGCATTGTCTATGACCTTCAAGAGACCCATCTCACATGTAATGACACTCATAGGCTCTAAATAAAGGGTTGGAGGATGATCTACCATCCAAATGAAAAAAGAGCAGGGATCACTGTACTTACTTCAGGTAAAACAGACTTGAACAACAAGAAAAGGGCAAAGGGGGGCATTACACAATTATAAGGGATTCAATTTAACAAGAAGATGTACCTATCCTAAATTTATATGTACCCAAGATTGGAGCACACAGAATCATAAAACAAGTACTTCTAGACCTATGAAAAGACCTAAACAGCCAAAGTAACCCCAAACCTAACAGAAGAAAATAACTGGAATCAGAGAGTAATTGAAATTGAGACAGAAAAATCCATACAAAGGATCAATGAAACCAAAAGTTGTTTATTTGAAAGGATACACAAGATCAACAGACCACTAGCTAGATGAACAAAGAAAAAAAGAGTGAGGACACAAATGAGCCCAATCATCAATGACAATGGTGACATTACAACCAATCCCATAGAAATACAAAAGATCCTTAGAGGCTATTCTGAATACCTCTATACACAGAAACTAGAAAATCTAGAGGAAATGCATAAATGCCTTGAAACTTACACTCTCCCAAGATTGAATCAGAAAAAAATTGAAACACTGAAGAGACCAATATCAAGTACTGAAATCCAATCAGTAATGAAATAGCTACCAACAAAAAGCAGCCCTGGGCAAGACGAACTCACAGCCAGATTCTATCAGACATACAAAGAGAAGCTGCTACCAATTCTACTGAAACTATCCCAAAAAATTTGAGGAAAAGGGACTCCTCCCTAACTCATTCTATGAAACCAGCCTCACCCTGATCCCAATGTGTGTGAGGACACAACAAAAAAAGAAAAATACAAGCCAATATTCTTGGTTAACACAGACATAAAAATCCTCAACAAAACACTAGTAACGAAAATCCAGCATCACATTAAAAAGGTAATTTGCCACAATCAAGTAGGCTTCATTCTTGGTATGCAAGTTGGTCCAACATACACAAAACAATAAATGTGAGTCACCATATAAACAGAATTAAAAACAAAAAAATTATCATCTCAATATATGCAGAAAAAGCTTTAATGAAATCCAACCTCATTTTATTATTAAAACCCTTAAGAAACAAGGCATCCAAGGAACATATCTCAAAATTATAAGAGCCATCTATGAAAACCCATAGCTAACATCATACTGAATAGGCAAAAACTGGAAATATTCCCCTTTGAGAACTGGAAGAAGACAAAGATGCCCACTTTTACCAATTGTAGTCAAAATAGTGCTAGAAGTGCTAGCCAGAACAATCAGACAAGAGAAATAAATAAAAAGTATCCAAATAGGAGAGGTCAAACTATCTTTCTCCACAGATGATATAATTCTATATCTAGAAAACCCTCAAGAAGCCCCCAAAAGTCTCCTATACCTAATAAACAACTTCAGTAAAATTTCAGGACAAAAAAATCAATGTACAAATATCAGTACTATTTCTTTCTTTTTTTTCCTTTTGAGATGGAGTCCCACTCTGTCCCCCAAGCTGGAGTGCAATGGCATGATCTCGGTTCATTGTAACCTCCACCTCCCGGGTTCAAGCAATTCTCCTGCCTCGGCCTCTTGAGTAACTGGTATTACAGGCATGCCACCTTGCCCAGGTAACTTATTTATTTATTTATTTATTTATTTACTTATTATTGTACTTTAAAAGTTCTGGGGTACTTTAAGTTCTGGGGTATATCTTGCAGGATTGTTGCATAGGTATACACATGCCATGGTGGCTTGCTGCCTCCATTCCCCCATCACCTACATCAGACATTTCTCCCAATTACATCCCTCCCCAACTTTCCCACCCCCTGCTGTCCCTCCCCTAGCTCCCCACCTCCCAAAAGACCTGAGTGTGTGCCCTTTCCTGTGTCCATGTGTTCTCATTGTTCAACACCCACCTATGAGTGAGAACATCCAGTGTTTGGTTTTCTGTTCTTGTGTCAGTTTGCTGAGAATGATAGTTTCCAGATTCATCAATGTCCCTACAAAGGACACGAACTCATCCATTTTTATGGCTGCATAGTATTCCATGGTGTATATGTGTCACATTTTCTTTGTCCAGTCTGTCATTGATGGGCATCACAGCTAATTTATTTTACCTTTAGTAGAGATGGGGTTTTACCCTGTTGGCCAGGCTGGTCTTGAACTCCTAACCTCGTGATCTACCTCACTTGGCCTCCCAAAGTGCTGGGACTACAGGCATGAGCCACCATGACCAACAAATCAGTACTATTTCTATACACCAATAACATTCAAGCTGACAGCCAAATCAGAAACACAATTTCAATTACAATAATAGTACAAAAAAATTTAGAAATACATCCAATCATGATGGTAAAAGATCTATAAGAGAACTACAAAACACTGTTAAAGGAAATCTTAGATAACACAAATATAAAAATATTCCATGCTTATAAATGAAAATAATAAGTATTAAAATGACCATACTGCCCAAAGCAATCCACAAATTCAATGCTATTCCTATCACAGTGCCATTTTCACAGAAGTAGAAAAAAACTATTCTGTAATTCATATAGAACCAAAAAAAAGCCCAAATAGCCAAGACAATTTTAAGCCAAAAGAACAAAGTCAGAAGCATCACATAACCCAACCTCAAACTATACTATAAGGCTGTAGTAACCAAAACAGCATGGTACAAAAACAGACACATGAATCAACAGAACAGAATAGAGAACCCAGAAATGAAGTCACATGCCTAAAGCTATATGATCTTCAGCAAGTTGACAAAAATAAGCAATGGGGAAAGGACTCTCTATTCAATAAATGGTGCTGGGATAGCTGGCTAGCCATATGCAGAAGAATGAAATTGGACTCCTACATATTACCATAAACAAAATTTAACTCAAAATGGATTAAAGATTTAAATATAAGACCTCAAACTATAAGAATTCTAGAAGAAAACCCAGACAAAACAATTCTGGATATTGGCCTTGAAATAAATTTTATGACTAAATCCTCAAAAGCAATTGCAAAAAAAGCAACAATTAACAAGTGAGAACTAATTAAACTAAAGAGCTTCTGCACAGCAAAAGAAACTATCAACAGGGTAAACAGCCTGAAGAATGAGAGAAAACATTTGCAAACTACACATCCAACAAAATTCTAATATTCAGAATCAATAACTAACTTAATAAGCAAAAAACAACCCCATTGAAAAGTAGGCAAAAGACGTGAACAAATACTTCTGAAAATAAGACATACAAGAGGCCAACAAAGCATATGAAAAAATTATCAACATCACTAAGCATCAGAGAAATGCAAATCAAAACCACAATGAGATACGATCTCACACCAGTCAGAATGGCTATTATTGCAAAGTCAAAAAAACAGCAGGCGTTGGTGAGGTTACAGAGAAAGGGAATGTTTAAACACTCTTGGTAGGAATGCAAATTAGTCCAGCCACTGCAGAGAGCAGTTTGGAGATTTCTCAAATAGCTTAAAACAGAAGTACCCTTTGATCCAGCAATCCCATTATATAAGCACATATCCAAAAGAAAATAAATTATTCTACCAAAAAGACATATGTACTTGCTTTTTCACTGCAGCATATTTATAATAACAAAGACATGAAATCAACCCAGATACCCATCAACAATGGATTGGACAAGAAAAATATGGTATATATTTATGGTATATAAATATGGTATATATTTATAATCATGGATTATAAATATATAAATATATAAATAAATATAAATATAAATATATAATATATATATAATTTATATTTTATATTTAATTTTAATATATAAATATATATAATTTATATTTATATATATATATATTTATATAAAATATAAATAAATATAAATATATAAAATATGGTATATATTTATAATCATGGAATACTACATGATTATAAAAAAGAATGAAATCATATCCTCTGCAGCAACATGGCATGGATGCAGCTGGAGGCCATTATGCTAAATGAATTAACATAGGAACAGAAAATCAAACACTGCATGTTCTCACAAGTGGGAGCTAAACATGAAGTACTCATGGACATAAAGCCTGCAACAATAGACACTGGGGACTACTAAAGTGGGGGAGAAAAAAAGAGAAGTAGAGTTGAAAAACTATTGGGCATTATGCTCAGTATCTGGGTGACAGGATCATATTTATACTCCAAACCTCAGCATCACACAAATACCCAAGTAACAAACCTGCACTTGTACCCCCGAATCAAAACTAAAAGTTGAAAAAATAAGTTATTTTGGCTCAAGTGGTCTTATATATTATTAATCCAAATTTCACTACATTTGGCTGATATTCTTCATAATTGTGTTTCTGTTCTGTTTTCACTTGGACGGAGTTTTCTTCCTTGATTTTTTATTATTTTGGAATTTGTGAAAGAACGGGTTTTTTGTTTTGTTGCTGTTGTTGTTGTTGTTTTTAAGAACTTCTAAAAGGAAAGTAGCATAAAATGCCTTTATTCCACCACCTTTAACTAGAACTATTTGCAAATATGAGTGAATGTTAACATACCAGAAAGTTGTGTCTCCTTTTTTGTGGCTTCACACTCCTAAGAGAATGCTTTCCACAGTTAGAAGAAGCACCTTGTAGTCTATTTAAATAGATTTTTCTCCCAATAAAGCAGAGAATATTACAAAAAAAAAAAAAAACTATCTGCAGACATCCTCAGCAGGTCCACACATCTTCTAATGGGAGAAACAGCCTATTATAGCACACAGGGGGAAAACAATATAGTTTCCCCAAGCCCATGAGAAAGCACAGGTCTAAGATTACAGAACTGCAAAGGGTTTCTATTTGCCAAGCCTCTTGTCTCTGACTGCTTTTATTCAAATACTATGTAGGTAAGCATATAGTACATAGTGATAGGCACATACAAGGTTCTCAAAATTGTAATTCTTTTTTTTTTTTGCTTGTTAATGCAGAAATAAAAATGTTCTTTTAAAGAAAAAGAAAGCTTTATCAAGTGCCTTCCATATGCTAGAGACAGTGATAGACACCAGAAGTCCCAAGTGGAGGAGAAAGACAAGTAAACCCAAAAGGACAATTAGCATACATAGTACTGCAATCACAGAAGATGCTTTAAGGAAACAAAAATGGACCTTTTAATCTATCCTAACATGATGAGGAAGAAAAATATAGAGCCTTCCAAAAGGAAGATATGCTTATAATAATAACTAACTCCACAGAGAAACAGGGAAAAAAGTATTCCAGGCTATGGAAGAACATCACCCTATAAGCTCTCTAGAAGCTAGGTTATAAAATATATAAGGAACTATAAAAAGTTCACTGAGGGCAGGTGTGGTGGCTCACACCTGTAATCTCAGCATTTTGGGAGGTTGAAATGGGTGGATCACTTGAGGTCAGGAGTTTGAGATTAGCCTGACCAACATGATAAAACCCCATCTCTACTCAAAATACAAAAATTAGCCAGGCATGGTGGTGCATGCCTGTAATCCAGCTACTAGGAAGGCTGAGGCAGGAGAATAGCTTGAACCTGGGAGGCAGAAATTGTGGTAATTTGAGATTGCACCACTGCACTCCAACCTGGGTGACAGAGTGAGACCTCACCTAAAAAAAAAAAAAAAAAAAAAAAAAAAAAAAAAAAAAAAGTTCACTCTGGTGGAACAATGAAGGGAGAAACAAGTGGAAGTAAATGTAGTTGGAGAAAAAGCAGTACCATGTTCCTTGATTCCATTCACCAAACGCTTATTGAGCATGTAGCATGTGTCAAATACTAAGGATACAAGCACTAAAACACAGACCTTACCCTCAATAAGCTTACAGACTTGTAAATGAGTCCAGGACATGGAGAATTTCAACATTGTGTGATAAGCTAAATAATAGTGAATGACACTAACTTACCCTAGAATTCAGGAAAGATTAATCTTAGCTTAAAGAATGAAAACAAGATAACCAGAGGATGGTGAAACAGAAGTTAGAAAAATAATTTCCAGTAATTTTTTTTGAAGTGCAGGTTTGGAGATGATAAATGGCATGTTGTGTGAGATCCCACCCAAACAAAAGTAGTTCAATGTTTCTGGGGGCATAAAGCATAAAGAAACAGTTTGATCATGAGACTAAAGTGAAAGGAATGAGCTAACTATTGGAGGGGAATTAATGTCCTGCTAAGAATCTTGAACTGTATCCTACAGACAATGTAGAACTACTGAGGAGTTTCAGTTAGGGAAAAACATACAGTTTAGGCTGATCACTCATGATAGATTTGAAGGAAACAGTCCTGGAGGATTGAAGGACAATCAGAATACTATTATAATAGCCCAATAAAGAGACTCTCAAAACTTTCTCCAAGGTTGTTAGAAAGGATAGAGTGATGGAGATAAACTTGAGGAAAAAAATAGAGACAAAACCAGAAGAATTTATTCATTGAAAGTGTGTAAAAAATGAAGGGAAAATGAATCAAGGGTAATATCTACCTTTCACCAAAACTAAGAAAGTATCTCTTATACATTGCTTAATTTATAATATATTTATTAATATTAGTCTATAATCTTAATGAAGGAAGGAACTACATTTCCTTTTCCAGTACATAACCCAATGCCTTCACAAAGCATGCACTTAATAAATATACGAAGAATTAATGAGAAAAATCAAGGAACTGGTGGAAATGATGAGTTGGTATTGAATATAATGAGTTTAAAGATGCCTGTGTAATTTCTATACAAAAATAATACAGGCCTAGAGTTCAAGAAAGAGGTCCAAGTAAGGGACAGAGAATTGAACACCATCAGAATAATTAAAGCCAAAAGAATAGAAGAGCTCAGAGTGAAAAAATATATTGGTGAGGGATAGCGCTCTAGGGATATCACTTTAATAAAAGTTTCATTTTGTTTGGGTCAAGGGTAGAGAAAGATAATTTATGCAGATGAAGACTCAAGAGCCACCAGGATGTCTCCTCTAATCCAAGCACAAGGAAGAATAATTTCGCCTCTAATAGTCACTATAAAACTATTGCCTGTCTTATGAAATTGACATTCCATGGAAAGAAAAAATAATAGCCTTCATTTATTTAGTATTTAGCATTTACAAAGTTTTTTTTTTTAGTATAGTTTATGTACAGTAAAATTTATCCATTTTTTTGGATGTTCAGTTCTGAGTTCTGACAAATGTACATAGCCATGTAGCCACCAACATAATTAACATATAAAGCATTTCCATAATTCCAAAACTTTTTGTATGATCCTTTGTAGAGGATCATGTTCTATTCTCAGCACCTGACAACCACTTGCAGAAGTTTGTTCATTTGGTGAGGTGCAATAAAGGTATGGAAATTATTATCATCCTCCCTTACCCAAGAAGAAAATACAGTAACTTTCAGAGTTATATGATTTTCCCAAGTAACACTGACAGCACCCAAGCCCTGGCGTTCTAATTCTGAATGGAATATCTTTCCTTTGAAACGCAGAATGTCATCTTATCAGCATACAATTATTAAAATTCATGGCATATAAAGCAGATCAACAGTCATAGTCTGCAAGGCATCTAGAATCTTTCAAATGTTCAACCAATATCAAGGTAATTGTAACTTGAAAACATATTATTATTTTTATTACTTAGATAGGTCTCACTATGCTGCTCAGGCTGGTAAACTCCTGGGCTCAAGAAATCCTCCTGCCTCTGCCGCTCGAGTAGCTGGAACTACAGGAGGCGTGTGAATCTTATACACAGCAGTGCTTAAGCAATGCCCTGAAAACCAGGAAGCAGAAGGAGGAAATAATTCTTGGAGAGTTCGTTTTATAACTGTATTGTTCAGGTAGCAGGTGTTCCTGAGAATAAGGGCAACTATATTAAAATTAATGGCTATATATACATAGAACATAAACTATACAAATCTGCCTCACTATATATACATTCTCTGCACTGTTCTCTCCATATAATGAATTCTGCTGTAGGAGCTCTTGAACTCTGGAACTCTGAGGACAAGTGGAGTTTATAATGTTATGATAATGGGAAGCCCTATTTTAAAAGGAATCATTATTAAAGTACTCTGTTTTAATTTGGCCTTCCTACTTCCGCCCATCTTTATTTGGAATGAGTTGCAATTTCTACCCTACTACCAATAGAGAAACTATGTGATTAAGACAATAAATATTTCACAAAATGTAAACTCAGCTTTCGGGACTTTAAACATCTGCTCTAAAAATAAAGCTTTTACAAATGCACAGCCATAGACAAAGTGAAACCTTTCTCCCAAGAATTTTTTTATGAAACTAGAAGATAAAAGCCCATTTACAAACACACTGATCTATTGCCAAACCTACTGTGTAGATTTAAACTAATTCACATGTAATGTTGGTCATTTATATGAATCTTTATACAGCTGTGGGACACTCTCAAAGTCTTTTTGACTACTTTAGATAAAATTATTCAATGGGGCTAAAATTCTGCATTCAAGATTCCAGTAAAAGGGATCTAGGTATTGGAATTGAAATATCCCCCAAATTTCTACTGATTTTATTGCTATTTTTATTGCCAATATTGTCAATAGGAACAATCTCTTGTCAACATTTAACAAATCTTTTCTCCACTTATCTTGTCTACCCTAGTAATGCAAGACAGGTAAGAAAACTATTTATATTCAACTCCCTTCTAATTGAATAATTGTTCCATTTTAGTCAGAAATTTGAATGGTTTTTCCATTCTTACATAATTCATCTTTGTTAAAATCAGTCTGACATCCTTGCAAATTTATCTATAACCTGGGGAGAGTTTTACAGATACCTATCACCATAACATTAATGATAGTGGAAAAAAAAATGGAAGAAACCCAATGTCTGAGAAAAGAAAAACAGTTAAATAAAGGCTGATATATTGATTAAACAAAATGTCATGCACCATTTAGAAGAATGATTACAAAGATTATATAGCTACATAAAAAAATGCCTTTGGCATTTCAAGTCTTCACATAAAGCAAAAGAGATCTCTGATGATTTAATTGAATCCACAGATAATCGAGCACATTACTACTATAAGTCAGGTATGAAAATAGTTTTAAAACTGTTCCCTAACCATATTCATCTCTGACAATTTTCACCTGCACCTTTCTCCCTACAAGATAATATTATTTAGGTCACATCCTTCACACACACATATTATCTTATTGAATCCTCATAAAATCCAAAGAGGTAAATAATATCATTAGTTTACTAGAGTAGCTATTAATATTATTCTGAGTGTCTTATCCCAGGAAATTAGATATACTTAATTACGTTTTGAGGATCTCATTTGTCCAAGTCTACTAGTCACCAAATTTTGCTAGCCACGGTGACTAGATAGATCTTTCCTGGCAAAAGAAAATACAAAGTTCCCATTATTTAGTTACTGTCTAGGCCAGCACTGTCCAACAAAAATAGAAAGCAAGCCCTTGGATAGCATTTCTGAACCTGCTCTGGGCCATAGGGGTGCCCACTACCCTTAAGGGTGAATGTAAGGCTAAGCAGCCTTCACAAAAAGCTGACTAAAAAGCCCTTGGGCCTTAAGGGAACATTGGTAGTAACTGCCAGTACTCCTCATGACCTGGGGTGGTGGTGAGTATGGGATGATGCTCCTCTGCGTTTGCAAAGAAGAGGGAAGAATGGAAAGTACAAGAGAATACCAGACGGCCTATTAAGGGTTTTGACTATAGTCCCTGGCTCCTAAACAACACGTATGGACCTTCCTGGGGCCTGGGGAAAATCACCACCCTGAAGGGAACGACACAGGCCTAGCTGACTTTTTCACCTGCTGACTGTAGAGCCCCATGGCACTGAGCAAACATAGGCCATAACCAGGAAGTAGTTACAGCAGGCCTTGGGCAAGATCCAGTGCTGTGCTGGCTTCAGGTCTGACCCAGGATAGTCCTAGTGGTGGCAGCCAAAGGGGTGCTGGTGTCACTCCACCCCCATCTCGAGTTGGCTCAGAACAAAGAAACTGTTTGTTTGGGAGAAACTAAGGGAAGAGAACAAGAGTCTCTACCTGCTAATACAAAGAATTCTCCAGGTGCTTGTTCATGACCATTAAGGTGGTACCTGTACAAGTCTGCAAGAACCACAGTGTAACTAGACTTGGGGTGCCCCCTAAAACAAATACAGCTTAGATCACAATACTCAAGTTTTTTTAGAAAATCTAGAAAGCCTTCACAAGAAAGACTGGTACAAAAAAGCCCAGACTGAGAAGACTACAATAATGCTTAACTCTTCAATGCCCAGGGACAGATGAACATCTGCAAGAATCAAGACAATCCATGAAAACACAGCATCACCAAATCAACTAAATAAGGCACCAGGGACCAATCCTGGAGAAACAGAAATGTGATATTTCAGACAAAGAATTCAAAAGCTGTTTTGAGGAAATGCAGTGATATTCAAGATAACACAGAGAAGGAGTTCAAAATGGCTGCAGACAAATTTAACAAACAGATTAAAATAATTTAAAAGAATCAAGCAGAAATTCTGGCTCAGACAAGTGCAATTGACATACTGAAGGATGCAATAGAGTGCTTTGACAACAGAATTGGTCAAGCAGAAAAAAGAATTAGTGAGTTCAAAGGCAGGCTGTTTGAAAATACACAGAAGAGACAAAAGAAAACAGAATCTTTTAAAAATGAAACACACTACAATATCTAGAAAACAGCTTCAAAAGGGCAAATATAAGAGTTACTGGCCTTAAAGAGAAGATAGAGAAAGGAATAGGAGTAGAAAGTTTATTCAAAGGGATAAAGACAGAAAACTTCCCAAACCTAGAGAAATATGTCAATAATCAAGTACCATAAGGTTATAGAATATCAAGCAGATTTAACCCAAAGAAGCCTATCTCAAGGCATTAACAATCAAATTCCCAAAGGTCAAGAATTTTTTAAAAAGAATCAGAAAAGCAGCAACAGAAAAGAAACAAATAACATTCAATGGAACACCAATATGTCTGGCAGCAGACTTTTCAGTTGAAATCTTACAGGAGAGAGTGGCATGTTATATTTAAAGCACTAAAGGAAAAAAAACTTTAAACCTTGAGTAGTACATATCCGATGAAAACATCCTTCAAGCATAAAGGAGAAATAAAGGCTTTCCCAGACAATAAAAGCTGAGGGATTTGATCAATACTAGACCTATCCTGCAAGAAATGTTAAAGGGAGTACTTCAATTAGAAAGGAAAGACTGTTAATTAGTAATAAGAAATAATCAGAAGTTACAAACTCACTGGTAATAGTAAGTACACAGAAAAACAGAATAGTACAACACTGTAACTGTGGTGTGTAAACCATTCTTATCCTAAGGAGAAAGGCTGAACAATGAACCAAAGAAAAACAATAACAACTTTTCAAGACATCACACAAAAAGATATAAATAGAAATAAGAAAAAGGTAAAAAGCAGGGGGACAAATCTAAGGCATAGAGAATTTGTTTTGTCTTTGTTTGTTTGTTAATGCAAACAGTGTAGTTATCACTTAAAATAATGAGTTATAAGATAGTATATGCAAGCCTCATGGTAACCTCAAACAAGAAAACATACAATGGATTTAAAAAAAATAAGTGAGAAATTAAATCATATCATCAGAGGTAAAAATCCTTCATTATAAGGAAGAAAGGAAGGAAAGGCAGAAAGTAGACCACAAAACAAGCAGAAAACATATAACAAAATGGCAGAAGTAAGTCCTCATTAATCAATAATAACGTCGAATGTAAATAGACTAAACTCTTCAGTCAAAATAGATAGACTGGCTGGATGAAAAGAAAAGAAGCAATAACATTTTGCCTACAAAAAATAAACTTCACCTCCAAAGACACACATAAACTGAAAATAAAGGGATAGAAAAAGATATCCCATGCCATTGGAAACCAAAAGATAGCAGGAGTCACTACGCTTATATCAGACAAAATAGATTTCAAGACAAAATCTATAAGAAGAGACAAAGGTCACTGTATAATGATAAGGAGTCAATTTATCTAGAGAATATAACAATTTTAAATATCTATGCACTCAACACTGGAGCACCCATATATATAAAGCAAACATTATTAGAGCTAAAGAAAGAGGCCCCAGTAAAATACATAATAATAGCTGGACACTTTAACACCTCACTTTCAGCTTTGGACAGATATTCTAGATAGAAAATCAACAAACATCAAACTTAATCTGCACTAGAGACCAAATGGATCTAATAGATATTTACAGAACATTTTATCCAACAGCTACAGAACACACATTTTTTTCATCAGAACATGGATCATTCTCAATGACAGACCTTATGTTAGATCACAAAACTAGTCTTAAAATATTTTTAAATGAAATAATATCAATAATTTTCTCTATACTGTACACAATGGAATAAAACTAGAAATCAACCTCTTATAGTTTCCAATAAGAGGAATCTTGAAAACTATACAAATGCACAGAAATTAAACAATATGCTCCTGGATATAGGTCAATGAAGATATTAAGAAGGAAATTGAGCCAATGAAGAAGTTAAAAAGAACACTGAAAAATTTTTTGAAACAAATGATAATGGAAACAATATGCCAAAACCTGTGGGATATAGCAAAAGCAGTAGTCATCCATACCTACCCAAGAAAAAAAGAAAAACTTCAAACAACCTAACAATACATCTTAAAGACTAGAAAAACAAGAGCAAACAAAAACCAAAATTAGTAGAAGAAAGGTTAGAGAAGAAATAAAGGAAATTGAAATAAAGAAAACAATGTGAAAGATTAATAAAACAAAAAGGTTATTTTTAAAAACATAAAATTGACAAACCTTTAGCCATACCAACTAAGAAAAAAAAAAAAGAAGTTTTGATTAAATAAAATAGGAAATGGAAAAGGAGACATTACAACTGATACTGAAGAAATTCAAAGGATCCTTAATGGCTACTGTGAGCAACTATATGCCAATAAATTTAAAAATCTAGAAGAAATGGACAAACTCCTAGACACAGACCAACTACCAAGAGTGAACCAGGAAAAAATCCAAAACCTGAATAGACCAATAACAAGTAACAAAATTGAAGCTGTAATAAAATGTCCCCCAGTAAATAAAACACCAGCACCCAATGGCTACACTGCTGAATTCTACCAAATATTCAAAGAAAAACTAATAGCAATTTTCCTCAAACTATTCCAAAACTAGGGAAAGGGGGCATACTTCCAAACTCATTCTACAAGGCCAGTACTACTCTTATACCAAAGCCAGACAAAGACACATCAAAAAAAAGAAAACTACAGGCCAATATATATGATGAATATTGATGCAAAAATCTTCAATAAAATACTAACAAACCAAATTTTACAATATCTTTAAATGATCATTCATTATGACCAAATGGGATTTATCCCTGGAATACAAGGATGGTTCAACATACATAAGTCAATCAATATGATGTATCATATCAACAGAATGAAGGACAAAATCCATACGATCACTTTAATTGATGCTGAAAAAGCATTTGATAAATTTCAACATCCTTAATAATAAAAATCCTCAAACAACTAGTAATAGAAGGAACATATTTCAACAGAATAAAAGCCATATATAACAGATTCATAGCTATTATCATACTGAATGGGGAAAAACTGAGAGCCTTTCCTCTAAGATCTGGGACATGCCAAGGATGCCCACTTTCACCACTGTTATTCAACATAGTGCTGGAATTCCTAGTTAGAGCAATGAGACAAAGAAAGAAGTAAAGAATATCTAAATTGGAAAGGAAGAAGTCAAATTGTCCTATTTGCAGATGATATGACTTTTGGAAAAACCTGCACTCCACAAAAAAACTATTAGAACCGATCAACAAATTCAGTAAAGTTGCAGGATACAAAATCAACATATGAAAATCAGTAGCATTCCCTTATGCCAACAATCCGAAAAAGAAATAAAATTAATCATGTTTACAATAGCCACAAAAACCCCGAAATACCTAGGAATTAACTAAAGAAAATAAAGACTTCTATAATAAAAATTATGAAACACTGATGAAAGAAATTAACGATGGCATCAAGAAACAGATAGATATTCCATGTTCATATATTGAAAGAATAAATGTTGTTAAAATGTCCATACTACCCAGCAGTCTATAGATTCAATTCAATCCCTATCAAAATACCAATGATTTTCTTCACAGAAATAGAAAAAACAATCCTAAAATTTATATGGAACCACAAAGGACACAGAATAACCAATGTTATCCTAAGTAAAAAGAACAAAACTGAAGAAATTGAATTATCTACTTTCAAATTATACTGTGGAGCTATAGAAACCAAAAACAGCTTGATACTGGCATAAAAACAGACACATAGACCAATGGAACAGAATAGAGAACACAGAAATAAATCCACATAACTACAGTGAACCCATTTTCAACAAAGGTGCCAAGAATATACACTGAGGAAAAGACAATCTCTTCTACAAATGTTGCTGGAAAAACAGGTTATCTATATGCAGAAGAATGAAATTAGATGCCTATCTCTTGCCATATACAAAAACTGAATCAAAATGGATTAAAGATGTAAATCTAAGACTTTAGCCTATGAAACTATTAAAAGAAAACATCAAAGAAACTCTACAGGATATTGTCCTCAACAAGAATTTCTTGAGTAATACCCCACAAGTACAGGGAATCAAAGCAAATATGGACAAATAGGATAATGTCAAGTTAAAAAGTTCTGCACAGCAAAGAAACAATCAACAAAGTGAAGAGACAACCCACAAATGGGAGAAAATATTTGCAAACAACCCATATGACAAGAGATTCATAACCAGAATATATAAGGAACTCAAACAACTCTATAATAATCCAATCAAAAGATGGACAAAAGATTTGAATAGACCTTTCTCAAAAGAAGATATACAAAGGGCATTTAGTTGTTCAACACCATTCATCATCAGAAGAATGTAAGTCAAACTACGATAAGATATCCTCTCACCCCAGTTAAAATGGCCTATGTCCAAAAGACAGGCAAAAACAAATGCTGGCAAGGAGGGGAGGAAAGGCAACTCTCATACACTTTTGGTGGGAATGTAAATCAGTGCAAATACTATGGAGAACAAACAGTTTGGAGAGTCCTCAAAAAATTAAAAATAGAGATACCATATGATCCAGCAATCCTATTGCTGGGCATATAGCCAAAAGAAAAAAAAATCAGTATATCAAAGTGATATCTGCACTCCCATGTTTGTTGTAGCACTCTTCACAATAGCCAAAATTTGGAAGCAACCTAAGTATTCATCAGCAAATTAATGAGTAAAGAAAACGTCATACTTATATACAATGTAGTACTATTCAGCCATAAAAATGTCATATGCAACAACATGTATGAAACTGGAGGTCATTATGCTAAGTGAAATAAACCAGGCATGGAAAGACAAACATTCCATGTTCTCACTTATTTGTGGAAACTAAAAATCAAAATAATTGAACTCAGGGAGATAGGAGAAGGATGGTTACCCCAGACTGGGAAAGGTAGCAGTGGGGTCAGGGGAAGGTGGGTATGGTTAATGGGTACAAAAAAATAGAAAGAATGAATTAGACCTAGCATTTGATAACACAACAGGGTGACTATGGTCAATAATAATTTAATTGTACATTTTAAAATAACAAAAGGTATAATTTGATTGCTTGTGACACAAGAGATAAATGTTTGAGGGGATGAATGCACCCATTTTACATGATGTGATTATTATACATTGCATACCTGCATCAAAACATCTCATGTACCTCATAAATATATACACCTGCTATGTACTCACAAAACTAAAATGAAAAATTTTAAAGGTATATATATATAGCATGCCATGTATGCAATTTATAATTTTTTATTAGCTGCATTAAAAAGGTAAAAAGCAGATAAAATTAATTTTAATAATGCCTTTTACTTAACCCAATATATTCAGATTATCATTTCAACAGGTAATCAATACAAATTAATTTATTTGAGAGAAAAATGAGATATTTTGAATCCTTTTTGTTTTAACCAAGTCTTTGAAGTCTGGTCTGTATTTTACATTTATAGCTCATCTCAGTTCAGACTAGCCTCATATCAGGTGGTCAATAGCTTCATGTGAAAAGAGCCCATCATTTTGGACAGCACTGTTGAAGACTGACTGATAAAAGAATGTTGAAAATACTTATGAAAGGTAAATTATGGCATAACAAGCAGTGAGCTGTAACACCATGTGCCATTTAAGAAAACAATAATACCATTTATGTAATTCCAATGCAGATTTTACTAGCGTTCCCAGAAAAAAAAAAAAAGTGTAGTGAATTTCTTTTTCTTTCCTTTTGGTAATATCATTCTGAAACCAGTACGTGCATAACTTAGTGAAAAGGCATCACTAAAATGGTACAGAGTATAATAGAATAAAAATATTATGCCCTTGGGATAAGGTGTCCTGGCTATGAGACAGAAAGTAGAGTCAGGCTGGGCACAGTGACTTATGCCTGTAAGCATTCTGGGAGGCGAGGCAGGGGGATTGCTTGAGACCAGCCTGAGCAACATAGCAAGACACTGTCTCAAGATTAGCAAAAATTATCTGGGCATGGTGATGCATGCCTCTGGTCCTAGCTATTCAGGAAGCTGAGGTGGAGGATCATTTGAGCCCACGAACCAGCCTGGGCAACAGAGAGAGAAGAAGAAGAAGAAGAAGAAAGAAGAAGAAAGAAGAAGAAAGAAGAAAAGAAGAAGAAGCAGAAGCAGAAGCAGAAGCAGAAGAAGAAGAAGAAGGAAGAAGAAGAAGAAGAAGAAGAAGAAAGAAGAAGAAGAAGAAGAAGAAGAAGAAGAAGAAGAAGAAGAAGAAGAAGAAGAAGAAAGGAGAAGAAAGAAGAAGAAAGAAGAAGAAGAGGAAGAAGAAGAAGGAGAAGGAGAAGGAGAAGAAGAAAAAGGTAGAGTCAATATATTCTGAATCTCATAATAAAAAATTGCAGTTCAAAGGGAGGAGGGCTTCACAGATGGCTTACATATTTTCTAAGCTCCAAAAAACATTCTTTAGAAGCAAGTATCATCAACCTTTTTATCTGACAGCACATTAAAGGTATTCCTACAGTTTAGGTGTTTCTGTAAGAGCAACTAGGAATAACCCTTGAAAGATAAAGGCTTTTGATAACAACCACGCTTTCAAACCAATCAATCCTCCAGACAATACTTTAAAAAAAATTGAATGAGGTCCACATGTAAGCTAAAAGCCTAGGGCTATACTTTAAAACAGCAGCAAAAACATACTCAAAGATGGATGAGAATGAGCACTCAAGAGAAACCAAGTGAATGTATAGTTGTGCCCCACCTTATAAATGTTCCTCACATACTGCCACAGCTAAAATTAGGCCCCCAAGTTTGAAATAATCCTTCACAAAAGCTAGTTTATGTTATATGAACTCTTCTGTAGCATAATGGTAGAATTTATAGTCTAGTGAGGACTACTACAGCCAAGTAAATAGGCATCTAAATTATTATGTAGCGTGACGGCTACCAAGATAGGGAAGGTGTAATGGAAGCACACAGGAGGAGCCATAACCCAGAAATGAGGGGAAGGAGCATTACTGGGGTCAGCTTCCCAGTAAATGGGAAGAAAATGAAGTCTAAGCTAAATCTACAGCCAAAGTAGGTGTTAGCCTAGTGAAAGGAATTTGAAGCAGAGAAAATGGAATGTCCAAGGCCAGAAAGCAGCATGGCCTGGCCTGGCATGTCAAGGAAGTGAGAGAAGTATGGTGGGAGGGCTGGGGTGGAGCTGGCCAGGTGGAGAAATGTGGGTAGGGAGTTAAATGAGAGAGCCATCCTGCGGTCCCTTTTAAGCTACCCTAAAGGGTATGGACTTACCTCTAAAGCAGCCGACAGCTACCAGAGGCTTTAGGTTAGTGTTCCTACTTTGACTTCCTACCTGTGGTGAGTTTCTAACTCCTCAATTACATGAAAATCCTAAAACTAAAGCATTTTGCAAGTGCTTGGGGGGTAAATGTAAAAGCTAACAAAATACAACTTGCTTCAAATACAAGGCAGAGAGGAAAATCTAGAGGGCTTAGACATGTTTATTCACTGAACTTGGAAAGTTAGTATTTTCTCAGCAATTCATAGAAGATCTATTTTTTTTCTTTTTTTATGGCCTGGTTGTGGTTTCTTTGGAGTTTCATAAAATTAATGGCTTGTAACATCTCATTACAGGCAAGTCTAAGGGCACCTTTCTCATCATTGCTTGAATTTCTGCCTTGAAGGGAATCCCCAGAATGAGATTTTCCCTGCAAGGTGGATTGCTGTTGCATTTGAAGCCTTCAACAAGGAAAAATTTCAAATCCCTCTCCATCTAATATATAAGCTTGTGTGCATGAACACACACACACACACACACACACACACACACACACACACACTCACACTGAAGTAAATCAGAACCAGGGCAAAAGAAAGAGAGGGAGGAATGGCATAGGCAGCTTCCAAAGCACTGCCTCTACCTGACCACAGCCTTTTATCCCAATCATGGCAGTGGGAAAGCCCATGCCTTCAATCAAGTGAAAGATCTTGAGAGAATGCAGGCAGAGCTCATGTATCTTCTCCAAATATGATTTTTTTTTCTATTTTTCCTTTGCTGTGTTCAAAGCATTTCTTCTCTCTGGCATTCCACTACCCTCTCCTTCTTAATTTTCTTTTATGGACTCTGGACGGGCAGATTTTTCTTAGCTCAGTCACTAAACCCTTTGTGTGGTTGCCTAAGGACATTTATTCTATCTATCCCTAGAGAAGATCAAATGAGCTAGTTGGTATCCTCTGTCCAAAACTTCTGCACATTCTTAAGTACCATTAACAAGGAACCACTAAGCCTTTTTTCTGTGATCTATATTTATAATGCCACTTCCTGATCATTTTTATTTTCCAGCCGCATAATGTTTTATGGCAAGCTCTGGAAAAACCGCTCAGGTTTTTAATGTCTCACTAAGCATGATTTGGCAATACTGGATACTGTATCTTAGTAGGATTTTGGCTAGTGTTCAGGACAATAGGCACAGCACATCTCCCTAGGTTAAAAAACGAAAAAAAAAAACAAAAAAAAAAAACATTGGGGCCTGGGTGTTAATTCTTTTTCTCTCAAGCCACTGGGAATACAGCTTTCAAACAAGACCAAAGAAAAATATCAGAATAAAAAGGCTTCACAGAAGAAATAAGGTATCTTTAGGGTGAGTCACGCAGGGGAAAATGTGCCCAGCACCTGTCAGTAGTACCTTTATGATTCAGTCATGAGTATCAGCTTAATTCTTTCTTTTGAGAAGAAAGCCAAGGTATTTTAAATGCAGAGCTGTTTAGCTGTGGTACCCATTCTGCAAAGTTAATAACATTTTTGAGGGTTCATTAATCTCAGCAAGTCTGAAAAAGATACGTTTTCATGTTCTTGCTCTCCTACTATCATTCTTACAGTATATTTTTACATAAATAATTGGTTATGGTTCAAATTAAAATAACTTTGACAATTATTAAGCTACGAGTTTTTTGAGCTTGCTCTGTGATGTGAGATATCAGCACCCCAGGGTACCTGAAGACCATGTGTTATCTTATGATAACATTCAACTCACTTTTTTCTAGGCTTATAAGATACAAGTTTTTCATTTAGCAGCTAAAATGACCGTGTTCTGTTTAGATAATATTCCCTCACTGAAAGGTTAGTCTCAATAGAATTTTTCTGATTAAAGTATAAATGTGGTATTTATAAGGACTACGATTTGCGTTCCTGGCAACCCGAGTATCCTCAAAAGCATTGCAACCCTGTGCTCATTTCACAAGTCCTATAATATTTTGCAGACCACTGTGTCCTCTATACTCAAAGCCTTCTCATAGACTAACAAGTGGCAAGCCTTCACTCTTACACACATTATAATCTTTCTTTGTGGCATGCACTAAAGACCTCTGTGTGATGAATTGTCATCTCCCTTAACCTCAAAGGTAACTGGCTATAAAACTGTTTTATGTTCCTTGTATTCCTAGGCCTGGTGTAAAAATACTAGCTGTAATTCAGTGTTGGCAATGTGGTATTATTCATAAACCATTCAAACTGTACTTTCCAGTTTTAGAATGTCATCAGAACTTCCTGATTGAATTACAATCTAGCATTTAGCTGAGTGTCCTTTTTTATGCATGAAAATTACTCACAAGCATTTCCCAACATCTCCAGGGCCTAAATGGGAGTTCCAGAGGGAGCAACACTTTGCATAATCCTTCAAAAATATCTTCAGGGACATTCAAGAGCCAAGAATTGGATAAAGCTTTTAAAATCAATGCTGGTTTAAAGAAAAAAAAAAAAAAACATAGCTTACAAAATGAAAATGTCTTGCTGATTTTCCAAAGAAAAAGAGGAAACCTCTGAAAATATGACTCAACTTCACTGGCTAGTTTTCAAAGCAAAATTTCTAAGTTGATGACATGGATTTAGCCCAACTATGTCAATTTTTGGTGAGGTAGGCGATGGGGTTTTGTTTGTTTATTGTGGAATTTGGGAGTACTTGTTTTTTGCTGTTCTTTGCTAAAAACACTTTAGTGCCACCATCAAAATCCATTCACATATAGATGTTTTCTTATTCACATCTCTATGTTTACTTTCAAGAGATAATAATTTTACAGATGACTTCCCCTATTGTATCAACTTCTCTAATTCTAGCACCATAATCGACATCTTATTTTACAAGTGCTTTTTCTTCACTCTAGCCTTATTTTTCCTTCTGTTCTTTCCATAATGTATAAATTTCCTTTATAAATAAGAAAATATTTTTTTCATCTGTTGTGGCCTTTTCCAACTTTGTCCAAGAGCAATTTTGTCCAGCCTAGCTGGTGGTGGTATAATTAGTACTAAGTAATATAATGAATTCTCCAAATATAAGCTCTGTTGCTCTGTCATGTGGTGGTGTCACAGAATATCAGAGAGGACAAATATTTTAGTCCTGATTCTATACCTGTACATATATGACTATAGACATAACCTTGTTTTATGCCTGTAGACCTGCTTTGTTTTTTCAAAAATACATGTTAATAAAAATGTGAGAAGATTTGCTACTTCATTGAATATTTAACACTCCTTCATTACATCAGTTCACTGTCAATAACAGATTTCATTCTAAGATTCAGGGCACGAGATGGGGAATGGCAACAACCTGATAAATAAAAAAGGAAAGAATCTCTAAGAATATTTGGATTTCATTGTCATACAATCTTCACCTTCTACCATTTCCTAGGCACTTACTGTCGTTAGTAAATTTGTCCAGTCTAAACTTACTAGATTCATTCTGTTTTATTATTAGAGTCATTTAACACTGCATGCTAAACCTAAATTAAACATGGCCCCAGGATAATTATCTCTATATATACTTACATTCATTCACTAGAACACTACTTTCAATCTCATAATACTAATGCTTTCAAATTCACATCTAAATGCCAATGTTCTCCTCTGACTTTAACATTTTTGAATTGATAGTCAGTATAGTGAAGTTACTGTCATTCATAAAATTAAGATATAGGTCATTCGCTAATCTTAATAGTAAGACATTTGATGTGTAATGTTACACAAGGATGTTTTGTTTTGTTATTGCCAATTAGTAGTTCAAATTAATTGGAAGTTTGCTTTGTGGGGTATATAATTATGTGGCTTAAACAGATTTTCAAAATAACAAGAGAGTCATAATTAGCAAAATTTTATACCCCAAATTTCTCTTATTTAAATACATATTTAATTATGATATGAGTGGGCTTCCTTTAAAGCAATCCAGAAAATTCTACTAAGACTAATTTTATAATAAACAATGTAACTGCTCTTTTCATATTTGGTTTGGTTCATAAAGCATAGCTTAGTAACAGAAATTTTCAAATAATTCTGAATTCTTCCAAAGCACAGGTCTACTAAAATGGCCCTACTAAGACCTCTGATAAGAGAGCAGCAACAATTCAACTGCCTGAATGAAATGCCAAGTGGCATAAAATAAAATTGTTGTGTGTCACTCCTGAGTTATTCAGGCAACAGCAAGAAGCGAAATGAGGAGCCTGAATTCTGTGTCCTTTACCACTTGCCCTCCGTGTCATTTATGAAAGAACCCCTCATAAGGAAAAGTAACATCAATAATGATGATCTTACGCCTCATCTCTTAAATATTCACAACTCAGCAAAAGCCAAATAAAAAGAGTGGCCTTTATGTCTAGATGTCCTTCCAATATCATTTGAGGAAACCTTTTAAAAGACAACAATCATGATAGAAAATTTGTTTCAGAAAAAGGAAAGGCATGATGAGGAAGGTATTTAATAGAAATCTCAGTAGATGAGCTTTGATATTACCTCTTATTTTGCTACTCCTCTTGGGGAGAACCACCCCTCAAACAGAAATTGAGTTTAAACTCCTCTGAGCAAATATTATTTCCCTGGTTACTCAGAAAGGTCTATTTTCTTCCAATACTTTATGATTACTTGTCCAGCCAGAATGCCAAACCACCATTCCTTCTAAAATATCTCCTCTCTCCTCTTTTCATTCTGCCAGTTTCACCAGCTTCCTTTCATTACCATTTCCCACGATTTTCACTGCCACTCTAACATGTATGTCTCACTTAGAACCCTCAGCCATCTCGAAACCTTTCAGAGGATGCCCATGATGGAAACATTATAGGATTAGGAATTAGGGCTCAGAATATCTTGGCTCTAATCAGAGAAGCAATAGAGCATATGTGTTTAAGAGTGAGGGCTCAAAGAGATTAAATAAATAGATCCTATTCCCAGCTTTACCACTTATTAATTATGTGATGGTGGTGAGTTTATTTAACCTCGCTGGGCCACTTTTTTCATCTGTAAAATGAAGATAAAAACAATATATATCTCAAAAGAAAGTTACCAAGATTAACAAGATAAAGCATTTAGAATTCTACCAATTAGCCGAAATATTGAATACACATCGGCTCTTCTTATTAGTGTTTGTGTGTATGTGCACGCATGTGTATACAGCACATACTACCATAGCTGCAACAATCTCTGGTGTTTCAGTCTCGTTGTCTGAAAAATGAGAAGATTAGATTGGACCATCACTAAAATTCCTTCTTGCCCTGAAATATCAGGAACATGAGTCTAACACAAATCTTCTATCTTTTGAACTCTAAGACTTTAATAGCAATCTGTTATTTAATGTGTATAGCAGGAGATGAAATGGAAGATCATAAAATAAATAGCAAAGCCTCTGCTCTTAAGAGTCTTAAAATCTTGTTTTAAAAAGTAAAGAAAATTTTCCATTTTTTCCCTCAGATGTATATCATTTTCTTCCTGTATTACTTGATAAGGTTTTCAGAAAAATATAAAACACTAAGAAAATTTATTTACAGGATAAATGTTATAATAAATTATGAAATAATATGAAGTCACATGATATGTTAAGTTTACCAACTAGATAAATTTAAAAATTGAATAAATAATATTTATGGTGAAAATACAATAAATTACACTTTTATTCACATTCAATTAATATTTACTGAGCTGCTTCTATTTGCTGAGCATTCCAGTAAGTTAGAAAAGGATTTAGTGTAAACATTTATAGAGGAAACGAGACAGGGAATGGCTTGCTACCTCAGGACAAAACTGGCCTGAGGGAAACAGAAGTGCTACCTCAGAGGGAGATTAATCAATCTGAAATTAAGAGAAACAGATCCTTAATTGTGGTAAAGAAGTGAGCAAAGCTTTGTTTTAAAAATCAAGATGTCATTTTTATTACTATTATTATTAAAATCAAAGGCCTAAACCTCAAAATATAAAATGCTTAAAGACACCTGGTTCCCTAAACCCACAAATTGTCTCATAGAACATGGGATAATTTAGCTATTAAAAAGTTCTCATTATTTGAAACAAGATAAAACCGAGATGTGCTCTAGCCAGGATTTAGAAAATATGTTAAGGAAAATCCAAATGGGGGCAAAAATGAAACCCTGGAATCAAAGAGTTGCCGAAACATTTAGAGAATTAGATTTCCCCTTCTTTTTAATGAAATAAGAAAATATAAATTATTCTTTATTTAAAGACTTTTTATAATTTTTTAAATTTCAACTACATTTAAAAATATGTTATATAAATGCAAGTTAATTATGTTACTTTAAAATATAAATTTTAAGTGAGAGTATTGAACTAGATGATCTCTAAGAAATTTTGTGTTAGTCCATTTTCATACTGCTATGAAGAGTTACCTAAGACTGGGTAATTTATAAGAAAAAGAGGTTTAATTGCTTCAGAGTTCATACGGCTGGAGAGGCCTCAGGAAATTTACAATCATGGCAGAAGGCGAAGGGGAAGCAAGGTACATCTTACATGGCAGGAGAGACAAAGAGAGAGCGAGGTGGAAAGTGCCAGACTTTAAAACCATCAGATCTCATGAGAACTCACTGACTATCATGAGAACATCAAGAGAGAAATCCACCCCCATGATCCAATTAGCTCTTACCAGGTGCCTCCTCCAACATGTGGGGATTACAATTCAAGATGAGATTTGGAGTGGGGACACAAAGCCAAACCATATCATACTATCCCTGGTCCCCCCATCATCTCATGTCTTTTTCACATTTCAAAACCAATCATGCCTTCCCAATAGCACCCCAAAGTTTTAACTCATTCCAGCATTAACTCAAAAGTCCAAGTTCAAAGTCTCATCTGAGACAAGGCAAGGCCCTTCCACCTACGAGCTTGTAAAATCAAAACAAGTTAGTTATGTCCAAGACACAGTGAAAGTACAGGCATTGGATAAATGCTCTTATTCCAAATGGGAGAAAATGTCCAAAACAAAGAGGCCACAGGCCCCATGCAAGTCTGAAGTCCAGTGGGGCAGTCATTAAATGGTAAAGCTCCAAATTGATCATCTTTGGCTCCATGTATCACATTCAGGATATACTGATGCAAGTGGTGGGCTCCTACAGCCTCAGACAGCTCCACTTCTGTGACTCTGCAGAGTGCATCCCCTGCAGCTGCTTTCACTACCTGGCATTGAGTGCCTGTGGCTTTTCCAGGTGCACGGTGCAAGCTGTTGGTGAATCTACCATTCTGGGATCTGGAGGATGGTGGCCTTCTTCTCACAGCTCACCTATGCAGCATTGCTTTCTGCATTGCCCTCCCCTCTGCATTGCCCTAGTAGAAGTTCTCCACAAGGGTTCCACCCCTGCAGCTTGGAAATCTAGGTGTTTCCATACATCCTTTGAAATATAAGCAGAGGCTCCTAAAGCTCAACTCTTGCCTCCTGCACAACTGCAAGCCCAACACCATACGGAAACTGCCGAGGCTTGTGGTTTGCACCTTCTGAAGCAAAGGCCCAAGCTGTACCTTGGCCCCTTTTGGCCACAGCTGGAACTGGAGCAGCCAGGACGCAGGGTACATGCCCTGAGGTTGCACAGAGCAGCAGTGCCCTGGGCCTGGCCCACAGAACCATTTTTTTGTCCTCTGCTCCAGTCCTGTGACAGGAGGGTATGCCATGTAGATCTCTGAAATGTCCTGGAGACATTTTCCCCATTGTCTTGGCTATTCACATTAGGCTTCTCTTTACTTATGCAAATTCCTAGAGCAAGCAGCTTAAATTTCTCCCCAGAATATGCGTTTTTCTTTTTTATCAGAGTCAGGCTGTATGTTTTCCAAACTTTTATGCTCTACTTCCCTTTTTAAAATAAGTTCTAATTTCTTTGTGAACCCACATGACTGTATGCAATTCTTTGTGAACCCACATGACTGCATGCTTTCAGAAAAAGCCAGGTCACTTCTTGAAGGCTTTGCTGCTTAGAAATTTCTTATGCCAGATACCCTAAATCATCTCTTTCAATTCAAATTTCCATCTCTAGGATCTCTAGGGCAGGGGCAAAATGCTGCTCATCTTTTTGCTGAAGCATAGCAAGAGTAACCTTTGCTCCAGTTCCCAGTAAGTTCTTCCTCTTCTTCTGAGACCATCTCAGCCTTGGCTTCATTGTTCATATCACTATCAACATTTTGGTCGCAATCATTCAACAAGTCTCTAGGAAGTTCCAAACTTTCCTACATCTTCCTGTCTTCTTCTGAGCCCTCCAAACTGTTTCATATACGTCCTTTGCCTGCTTCCCATTTCTGAAGCTGCTTCCCAGTTCTGAAGTTGCTTCCACAGTTTCAGATATCTTTACCTCTGTCTGCTTCCCAGTTCGAAAGTTGCTTCCACAATTTCAGGTATCTTTATAGCAGTGCCCCAAACTCCCAGTATCAATTTTTCTGTATTTGTCCTTTTTCACACTGCTATAAAGAACTACCTGAGAGTGGGTAATTTATAAAGAAAATAACTTTAATTGTCTCACAGTTCCACATGGCTGGGGAGGCCTCAGGAAACTTAAAATCATGGTGGAAGATGAAGGGGAAGCAAGACACATCTTACTTAGTTGCAGGAGAGAGTGAGGGAGAAATACTACACTTTAAAACCATAAGTTCTCATGAGAACTCACTTACTATAATGAGAACAGCAAGGGAGAAATCCATCCCCATGATCCAATCATCTCCCACCAGGCCTCTCCTCTGACATGTGGGGATTACAATTCAAGATGAGATTTGGGTGGGAACACAGAACCAAACCATATCACTTTCTATTTCTAAAATTATATACATTTATTTATTTAGTAATAAAATAATAATACAAAAATACTAAAACAGTAATATGACAACATTTTCAAATATGGTATTCCTCCTACAGAGGAAACTTTAAAAGGCTGTATTTAAGACAGCAAATCAAATGCCTGTTGCTAAGAAAATCTGAGAATACTTGTCATTCTGTCCTTGACATAGACAAGAAAATTATTTCACATCTAAGTTAATCAAGTAAGTCTCCAAGATAATTTGTGCTTGAAAATAAATGCAGGATGGGTATGTGAGTGTGTGTAGAGGAAGCAATATTGAAAAATTAATTTTTTTTTGTTTTTAAAATGGAAATAAATAGATCTGAATTAAGCTGAATTCAATAAGAATCAAATGTAGTTTTATTCTTTTTTTTAATGAATTTTCCAAAATTTAGGGAAGAGGTGTACAAATAGAAGTTATTTATCTTCAAAGAAGGTAACTATGATTTGAAGTCAAAAGTTTTGATGTTTTGATTGGTTTAGAGTTGAACAGTCTTTTTGAAAAGCAGAAGCTTTTTAGCTGCTGAAAAAAACTGTCACTTTCTGTTTTGAATCCGACTTGGTATTGTATTACTCTTGATATTGTATTACTTCAATAACATTCCTAGAGAGGCCTTAATTACTTAATTCTGTTATGCTTCCCAAATATATCATGAAAATTAGACAATGATTGAATTTGTGTCATGTGAACACTGATTTTCTACATGGGTAGAAGAGAGGAAACAATTGAATTGATATTTTATTATAAGTGTGCAGTGGGTAACGTACAATAATACGGATTCTGGAGACTTAGGATTAGGTTCTGGCCTCGATACCAGGATCATTCACTCAATCGTCAAGTATTTAATAACCATCTATTAATATTATCTATTACGTGTCCTTGCTCCTATGGAGTTTTCAATCTCTGAGAGACAGGAATGAAGGGACAACAAATAATAAATAAATACATAATACAAAACTGCAACAAGTAGAGTGAAGGAAATAGTATGCATAATAAGAGAGAGTAACAGGAAGAGGAGCTCTTACAGAGTAGTGAAAAAGTGGTACCGCAGAAGTGATGATACTTGGCTGAAATCTAACATATAAAATGGAGCTAGCCTTCCAAATAGTGCAAAAATAGCTCCAGGCAGAGGAAACCACATCTATAGTAGCTCTGAGACAAGACAGAGTTTGGCACTTTCAAACAATTAGAGAAAAGTATGCATCATACACACTGCATAGAAAATATCTTGTCTAAGACTAATGAATTGTTCAGAGTCTAAAGAAATAATCTACACGAGCTACTACAGAGTTGATTCAGAGCTCAGTGGACTGTGATTGTTTCTATGAACACTCTGAGGGCAAGGTACTCTATGTTGTAATGATTTTTGGCCAAGTCTAAAATACAGTCATCTGTCACTTAACATCATGAATTACTTCTGAGAAATGTGTCATTGGGGGATTCCATCATTGTGTGAATGACATAGGGTATATTTACAAAAACCTAGATGAGACAGCCTTCTACCCACCTGGGCTACATGGTATAGCCCGGGGATCCCCAACCCCCAGGTCACAGATGGTACCAGTCTGTGGCCTGTTAGAAACTGAGCTGCACAGCAGGAGGTGAGCAGCAGGTGAGCTGGTAAAGCTTTATCTGTGTTTATACCTGTTCCCCATTTCTCACATTACCACCTGAGCTCTGCCTCCTGTCAGATTGGCAGTGGCATTAGATTATCATAGGAGTGCAAATCCTATTGTGAACTGCACATGCAGGGGATCTAGGTTGTGTGCTTATGAGAATCTAACGCCTGATGATCTGTCACTGTCTCCCATCACCCCCAGATGGGACCCTCTGCTTGCAAGAAAATAAGCTCAAGGTTCCCACTGATTCTACTTGATTATGAGTTGTATAATTATTTCATTATATATTACAATGTAATAATAGAAATGAAATGCAATATGAATGTAATGTACTTAAATCATCCTAAAACCATTCCCCTCCCCCAGTCCATGGAAAAAGTTTCTCCCACAAAACCAAAAAGGTTGGGGACCACTGGTATACTCCAATGATCCTAGGCAAACCTGTTCAGCATGTTGCTGTACTGAACACTGTAGGTAACTGGAACACAGTGGTAAGTATTTGTGTATCTAAACATAGAAAAGGTAAAGTAAAAGCAAAGTAGTATGATATTATGGGACCACCATTGTATACCTGGTCCACGTTTGACCAAAATGTTATCATGCAGTGCATGATGCTAAAATTAACAAAGTGCTGAGTTAATTTGTATCTGAATTTTAAAATGATTGTTCAAGTAATCCGGATTTTTAAAAAATCAACTGTCATTATTCATATTTAGTCTTCTAGAGGCATTCAATTATTCATTAATGTGTTGATAGTACCTAGAAATACTTGAAATTTAATTATATTTAAATAAAACTGTTTATTTCTCTGAAATGAAATCTATCATGTGATGAGATGTATGTGACATTTTTGGGTAGTTATATCATTAATTAATATGATCTGTGGTGAAATAACCTGATGACATATATACAACTTGCTAAAAATGTGTACAAGTCAAATGTCTATGATAGCTGACTGAAGTCAATTTTGGGGTGTGTGTGTGTGTGTGTGTGTGTGTCTGTGGTTTGTTGCTTTTTTTTTTTTTTTTTTTTAGACAGGGTTTCGCTCTTGTTGTCCAGGCTGGAGTGCAATGGCGTGATTTCAGCTCACTTCAACCTCCACCTCCCGATTCAAGCGATTCTCCAGCCTCAGCCTCCCTAGCAGCTGGAATTACAGGCATGCACCACCACACCAGGCTAATTTTTATTTAGTAGAGACTGGGTTTCTCCATGTTGGTCAGGCTGGTTTCAAACTCCTGACCTCAGGTGATCTGCCTACCTTGCCTCCCAAAGTGCTGGGATTACAGGCATCAGCCACTGCACCCAGCCTGAAGTCAGTTTTAATAATATGATAGCTGTTCTCCACTCCAAAATAAAAGTACCCTTTACTTACTACAAATAAGCCCAGATTTATACATTAGAGAGTAATGATTTTTAAAAAAACATAAATTCATGTGTGTGAGGAGAAGGGTAGTCAGAAAGCTAACCCTGGCAAATGAGATATGAGGGGAAGTCTCCTAGAGTTTCTGGGTACAGTTTCTCTACTCTGGAAAGGACATACATGGAAAAGACAGATCCTTTTCAGCAGAAAATTGTTGTGACTGGTTGTGATACCATCTTGCCACATTCAGATAATCATAGCTTGAGGTCAAAGTCGATATGCTAAGGATCAAATAATTTTGAGACAGCAAGAATCTGTGATCTCAGTGATGTCACTGAGATGTGAATTAACCAATCCAGGAAACTCTAGGTTTCGTAATACCTTTCCTTATTGTTTATGTGAATTGAAGGTTTCCTGCTACAACTGCAGGATGAAAATGAATTGAACACATGGAAGAGGGGAGCAGTATAGGTATAAGAGACAAGATGTATAAAATCAAAATGGTGAGATAAAATATTGGGTAAAAATAAATGAATGAGTGCACTTTTGATTTCCTAAGGCACCTCCTGGCTCATGATGCTTTATTTTTCCTGAAACCATACACAGCTGTCTTGGGAAAATGTGTAGGTAAGTCTCACAGAGTTTAACAAACTCATACACCTGTGCATACATACACACACGCACACACACACAGTATTATGCACGTTTTTGGTAACATCACAGGATCTGCAGAAAAATATCAAGCTGTGTGGGAACATCAGTTGCTTATTTCTAAAGATAGGTTATTTTTGTCTTAGAAAGAGAGACTTGATTCTAATACATTTTTTATGATTACAACAAGTGGAGAGAATATGGGGTTTTCATTTCATCCATTTTTTATTCTACCTTTTGTTCTATTTGGTGATACCCTGAGAAGCAGCGGAATTTATTTTAGTGACTTCAAGGTGTTAAAAGGTGTTCTGAAATAGCCTGTGGCTGACTGAACACAATGGGTATGTTACTTGTTTTAATGAAAACAGGGATGTTCCAGGCCCTGCAGTTCATCTCTCTGTGGAGAGGATTTTGGCCTGCTTTGCTCTTTTGCCTTATCCCTGAAGTACCACATTTCAAAACATGATGAGGAGGTGGGTATGCCAATCCAAATTTTTTCTCTCAAAATGCACATCATGTGTAACATTCCAAAGGTCATTCTCTAGACTTTATGCTTTTAAATTACAATAACAGGAAATGAAATGAAAGAGCATCTAGCCTGTTAAAACCTTAGTGGCATAACAGAAATGTTTTCTGAGAACATCCAGAAAGTTTTATTCAAGAAGACATTTATTTATTGAATGTCCACTATTTGCCCAGTGGCTATCACAGTATCTGGCACAAAGGAGGCACTCAATAAATATTGGTAGAATGAACACATGATTGAATTAGTGAATAAATGAAGATTAAAAAATGAAAAGGACACAGTCCCTTACCACAGAGATTATAGTCTAATAAGGAAGATATACACTGCTATAACTATGAGGCAAGGTAATAAATTCTATAAAGGAAATACAACATGCTAAGAAAGTACATAAAATGTTATTAAATACACATAGATAAGACTAAGGACACTCCATAAAGGCAAAGATAAAGATATATTGCTAGAACAAGCTTAGAATTAAGGAAGGGTCATGTTCTTAATCTTTGGGAAAGTAGGAAAAAGGTATTACGATCATTGCTTTTATCTATTCAGCATCTTTTATCCTTTCCTTTGGTAACAAATTCTACCCTCTAGGCTTCCTGACCACAGTGTTACCATATTAAACAAACCAGATCAATCATGGTAATCCATCTATTTAGGAATAGGGATAGGCAAATGTCCAAAGTTAGGAGGAACAGAAACTTTTCCTTGGAATTTTCTAACTGAAGGTGGTAAGGTAGTACCCTTTCTTTATTTGGTTACAAAGCCCTTCATATAAAACCTCAGAAGTGACAAAAACTATGACCTTGTCATGTGAAGAGTCCTGCATGCATTAGACAAAAAGGCAAAAAACAGAGAAATTAAAGAAGTATTATGGAATCATTTAGTTCCCTGGTTCCGGACACATTCAGTGTCATTTCTCTGCCCTTTACAATTAGTTAATAAAGACCCTTATTTGTTTAAGCTACTTTGCAGAATTCTGGCCTCTGAAACTAAAAGAACAATGATATACATAAAGAATGCCAGAGGATTTCGAGCATTTGGCTGTGTCTGATGATTTTTCTCCACAATTAAAAGTAGATGGTGTTCAACTTTTACATGTCCAAGCCAGATATCAAACAATAAAAATGTACAATTATATACCAGTGAATAAATATGTATCATCGATATATGTGTAATCTAACAATATAGCCTGAAAATATAATATACCAGAACCAACAGTATTGCAAGAAATAGATATATCAGCAACAAACAGAAAATCTATCAGAGAAGAAATAGAGATTAGCCATGGGAAAAGACTAATTAAATTTTACAATGGACTTATCAGCCACAGTAGAGACTGAAAAAACAGTATAATATCTTCAAAATCCTGAGAAAAAAAAGATAGCATTTAATCAAAAAATCTATACCTAGCTAAACTGTCATCCATGAATAAATATATATTTTCAGATATGTAATGACTTACAGAATATAAAACAAACCATCTCAATAAGGATGTCAGCAAGATGACACAATAGGAGGCACAGGATTCTCCCTCCACCTACAGACACACTAAATAAACAGCTACACATGGATCAATTTCCTCTGAGAAAAATCCAGAAGCTAGTTTATAGACTCCTGTACATAAAGTGACTGAGATAATTCTCACTTCAAAGCAGCATCTGCCTGAGTGTCTGGCATTTAATTAGCTTGTACCGGAAGCTGATGAGGTATGCAATCTGTAGTCCTCTGGGAGCTTAAAGGGGAATGTGGGCAATTCCTATGGCTTCTCTCCCTGCTATGGTTTGAATGTTTGTCCTCTCCAAAATTCACATTGAAATTAACAAGTGAAACTTTTGAGAGATGATTAGGTCACCAGGGCAATGCTATTATCAAAGGGTGAGTGTGGCTGCATTTTCTCTTTGCCCATCTGTTTTCTGCCATGTGATGACATAACAGGAAGGGCTTTTTGTGCTACAAACAATCCAATTACACTCGTTTAGCTATTTTAAAATGTACACTTATATATTATTAACTACAGTCACCCTATTGTGTGATCAAATACTAGATCATATTCATTTCTTCTATATTTTGGTAATCCCTATCAAATTTTTTTTTTTTTTTGAGACGGAGTTTTGCTCTTGTTGCCCAGGCTGGAGTGCAATGGCGCGATCTTGGCTCACCGCAACCTCCACCTCCTGGGTTCAGGCAATTCTCCTGCCTCAGCCTCCTGAGTAGCTGGGATTACAGGCACGCGCCACCATGCCCAGCTGAATTTTTGTATTTTTAGTAGAGACGGGGTTTCACCTTGTTGACCAGGATGGTCTCGATCTCTTGACCTCGTGATCCACCCGTCTCGGCCTCCCAAAGTGCTGGGATTACAGGCGTGAGCCACCGCGCCCGGCTCAAATTTTTAAAAGCAACTTTCACAGAAATGGAATCCTAAAATTTGTACAGGACCACAAACTACCCCAAATAGCCCAATCTTGAGAAAGAAGACAGCATCACACATTCTGATTTCAAATTCTGATTTCAAATTTCTGACACAATGTGTCAACACACATTGTGTTGACAGCATCACACATTCTGATTTCAAATTATACTACAAAGCTACCATAATCAAAACAAGATGATACTAGCATAAACTCAGATACACAGACCAGTGGAATAGAATAGAAAGCCCAGAAAGAAACCCAAAAATAAATTGTCAAATAATAATTGCCAAGGGTACCAAGAACAGACAATGGGTAAAGGACAGTCTCTTCAAATAAATGTTATTGGGAAAACTGGATATCCACATGCAAAAAAATAATAATAATAAAAAATGGAATTGGACACTTATCTTACAATATACACAAAAATCAACTCAAAATGGATTAAAGAGTTTAACATGAGACTTGAAACTGTAAAACTCCTAAGAGGAAATGTAGGGAACAAGCTCTATGATGTTGGTCTTGATAAAGATTTTTTTTGGATATGACACCAAAAGCATACAGGCAATAAAAAAAATAAAAAATAAAAAATAAAAATTAAAAAAAAAAGTGGGACTACATCAAGCTAAAAAAAAACCTTCTGTAAAGCAAAGGAAACAATAAGATGAAAAGGCAACCTATGACATGGAAGAAAATATTTCCAAACCATGTATCTACTAAGGAGTTAATATCTAAAATATATAAGAAACTCATATAACTCAATAACAAAAATACAAATAGCCCAATTAAAAATATGGGCAAAGGATTTAAATAAAAAATTTTCTAAGACATAGAGATTGCCAGTAAGTATATAAAAAGATGGTCAAAATCGCTAACCATCAGGGAAATGCACATCAAAACTACAGTGAGATGTCGCTTAACACCTATTAGAATGGTTATTATCAAAAAGACAAAAAAATAAGTGTTTATGAGAATGTGAAAAAAAGGGAACTCTTGCACACTATGAATGAGAATGTAATTTGGTATAGCCATTATGGGAAACAGTATGGAAGCTCCTCAAAAAATTAAAGAAAGTACTGCTGTATATATGATGCAGCAATCCCACTTCTGAGTACACATCCAAAGAAAACGATATCAATATGTCAATGACATATCTGTGCTCCCATGTTCATTGCAGCATTACTCACGATATCCAAATATGGAAACAACCTAAGTGTCTATAGACAGATGAATAAAAAAAAAATTGAGGTGTGTGTCTGTATTATTCAGACTTTTAAAAAGAAGGAAATCCTGCCATTTGTTACAATGTAGATTAAGTTGAAGGACATCATGTTAAGTGAAACAAATCAGACACAGAAAGAAAGTTACCACATAATCTCACTCATTTGTGGAATCTAAAAAAGTCCAATTCATAGAAAAAGAGAGTACAATGGTGTTTTCCAGGTGAGACAGTGGTGGGTAGAGATGTTGGGCAAATGGAACAAAGTTTCAGTTACTAGAATAAGTAAGTTGTAGAGATGTAATGTACAGCATGAAGACTATACTTAATAGTACTGTAAATATGTGAAATTTGCTAAGAGATTAGATCTTAGGTGTTTTTATCACACACACACACAATGGTAACTCTGGATATGTTAATTCTATATTCAGTTTGACTGTAGTCATCAGTTTCTTCAGTATGTATATATCAAAACAACACACTGTGTATCTTAAATATATACATTTAAATTTTAAAATGTTTAATTCCATAAGAAAAATAATTACTTAAGAATATACTACATCTAGAAGGAAAATAAACACAGAGGTAAGGTGTAGTTCAAAGAAACAATGATTACCACAGAAATTGATGTTTTGAGTACTGCTAGATTTAATTGCTGACGACTACAAAATCAGTAACAGTAACATATTTCATGTGTTAAAAAAAATGTAAAACCAAATTTCTACACAACAAGATAAGAAAGAAGATGCTAATCAGTGGATATTTAAGGCATGCCAAGGTTTTCCTCATATTCAGGAGGAGGATAAGAATACAATGTAGCTTGAAAATTGTTAGAAAAAAGTCACGATTATGTATACATTAAGACTTTTTCAAAATCACAATTATGTATACATTAAGACTTCTATTTCAGACAGTATGTTGCACTAAATAACCTGAAATTTGCCATTCATTTATTCATTCAATATTTCTTAAAACTTGTTTTAGGCCCATGTTTCCCAGGAGGTCAGATGTAACGGAACATGTCCACTGCACGTGCTCAGTGTGAACTTTTCCTTTTCCACACACTAGTCTTAAATACAGCTAAGCCAAGGAACCAACAATAAACTCTCGTAATAAAACTACTGAAGTAGCAGCACAACCTTCCTAAAATTTGATGTTATTTCAGTCAATTTAATCATAATTTCCTTTTTACAAATTCTAACCTTATGTTGCATTCTTCCAAATGTGTAGGAAAATATGGCACTCATTCTACTGTCATAATCTATTTTCCTTAACATAATAGCAATTTTTAGGTTTGATTACAACATTTGCATGCTAGTCCAGTTTTTTTACTTCAGTCTTTAAAAATATTTTCTATTTAATAATACAATGAAAGCTATGCAATCAGTCTATCTCTCACTAAAGTCAGACATATTTAATGAAAGAAAACTACACATTATTATCAAAATCATGGTTTTTAACTCAGCAGGTATGTAAATTTTCCTTGAAATGAATTAAATCCATTTACAAATATGGATTATTTTTAAGATGAAAGAACTTATTCATAGACCATAAGTACACTTCCTCTCTCAAATGTTAGAATTGTATGCAGTATATTGACAGTTTTTACCATCACCAAATATACTCAAAACAGGTTAGCCTAGTGTTTTGTATATAGTTGTATGCCACATAACGATGTTTTGGCCAACAACAAACCACATATATGAAGGAGGTCCCATAAGATTCTAATAACATATTTTTACTGTACATTTTATATGTTTAGGTAAACAAATGCTTACCATGGTATCCTAATTACCTACAGCATTCAAAACAGTAGCATACTGTATAGGTTGGTAGCATAGGAGCAATAAGCTGTACCATATAGCTTAGGTGTGAAGTAGGTTATATCATGTAGGTTTGTGTAAAAATATACTCTAAGGCAGTGGTCCCCAATCTTTTTGGCACCAAGGACCGGATTTTGTAGAAGACAACTTTTCAATGGATGGGGGCCGGGAGGGAGTAGTTTGGTAGTTTCAGGATGAAACTGTTCCACCTCAGATGATCAGGCATTAGATTCTCATAAGGAGTGCACAACACAGATTCCTCGCATATGCAGTCCACAGCAGGGTTTGTGCTCCTATGAGAATCTAATGCCACCCCTGATCTTGACAGGAGACGAAGTTCAGGCAGTAACGCTTGCTTGCCTGCCACTCAACTTCTGCTGTGTGGCCCAGTTTCTAACAGGTCACAGACCATAATTGGTCCATGGCCCAGGGATTAGGGACCCCTGCTCTAAGGTGTTCACACAATGATGAAGTTGTCTAGCAAACAATGAATTTCTCAGAACACATCTCCATCATTAAGCAATGCATGACTATTTATAAATATATTTTCATATACTCAAATAAGACATAGGAGCTGTTAGCTGCAGCTAGTTAGCTTTTTGACTATCCTTTTATTTCTTGTATTATGGCAGGAATATTTTTCAATACTCCATCAGTTCATGTGAACACACTGAGTTCTTTATCAAATATGCAGATGTAGCTAGTGTAAATATGCTCATTACCCAACTCATTACCCCTTTTCCTGGGCAACCAGCTCTACTGTGCTCTCTAGCCTCCTTTGTAGTTAGGTGTGGCTATGTTAACTTAGTTCTAGGTAATAAAATGTGGCCAGAAGTGAAAGACATCATTACTAGACCCTGTCCATAAACCCCTCCCATCCACTATCTAGCTGTCAATGCCCATGTGATGTTGAAAGCCACCTGCTAAAGATGGCATATCAATGAATGCCAAGATGTCCAAACGACTGTGTGGAACACAGTCCTCCTAAACCTTAATGCTACCATCCCTAACACACAAATATACCATTGTGAACCCATATTGCCATTATGTGAGCTGAAAATAAACTCCTACAGTGTTATATCTGACAATTCTAAGGTTTATTTAATAACAGCAATTATTCTATTATAATCAATACAGGAAGTCATGCATCAAAATGGAGTATTGCTATGAGAAAAACCTAAACTATGTGTCACTTTTGGCCAGGCAATAAATAATAAGAAACTAATGTCTGAGGCTAGAAAGATGGAGATTCTTGGTATATAGTGGCAAAGCATTTGGTAAAACTATTGCTTGCAAAAACTAGAAGAGAAACAGAAGTAATATATACCATCACTTTGAAAGGGAAATAAACTTTACCATATTAGAGCCATTACACATTCTGGGATTTTTTGTTACAGTAGATATTTCCACTAATACAAACACTGTGAGGTACCTTTGTAAAATTGAAGCAAATCATTTCTGCTCTTCGGTACAATTTTTGGTAACATCAGAGAAAATTACCTTGGTGAAAAAATCTTGAAAATTTCAAATCAATGAGCATTTCACTCAAAGTCAGTATTGCGGGTATTAAAAGCATGAGTAAAGGGTTCCAAGGAGTCTAGTCTTGAATGCCAACTCTCCCATTTTCTAGTTTTATAGCCTTGAACGAATCATTGTATCATCTTAAACCTCCTTGTTCTCATGTATAAATTGAGATTAAGTTGCCCTAATTTGTAGGACTGCCATAACAATATTATAAAATACACAATTTGCTTAAGGCAAAGTCAGGCATTTAATAAAGTGCTTAGTTTATTCTTTCCTCATCCTATGATGTTTTCAAAGTACTAAATGAACCTTAGAAAACTAGGAGTTTGTATTGATATTTAAGGTAACTTTAGAAGAGAACATTTAATTTAGTAAAAGATTCCATCAACTCCAATGAACATTAAAAAAAAAAACCATAATACAAGGACAGATTAATAGGGTCAGGGAGAGACAAAGAGTCAGTCTTCCCAGCACATTTCAGTGAAAGCCTCTCCAGGCATTATTTCCTCCTATCTGTTGATTCCTCTGCACCTCCTCAATCTCATTCTCCTTTGCCAAGTGCTGAAAGCCTAAAAGGCAGTGACAAAATAGATAATAAATCAGATATTTCTTTGTCAATGGAGATTATTTGTTACTACATTCCCACAACTTGAACAAAACTAAAGATAGATCTTGCTACTTTTTCAAGGTAATCTCACATTATTAAGGGAAGCATTCCAGTCAGCTTAACTGATAATGATAGCAATACTTTTATGTTTTATATTGCTAAGCATTCTATAAAGTTCAAAGCACTTTCAAATCCATTTTCTCATTATATTGAAAGAAACATGATCAAGTAAACCTTGCAGTCATGAATTTCATGGGCCAAGGGGAGTTTATGTTGGTTTTGTTAGTCTCTGGTAAACTGTCATGCCACCCAAAGGACATCTGAAATAGTTTACACCCCAGGTTCTTACACAGAGGATTCTTGCTGAATAATTGTGCTTATCTGATGAATTGTTATCTGAATCAAAAGCTTCAGGCACAGAGAAATGACAGATGCCAATGAATAATGCCAAAGCCAAATGCCTAATAAGACAGCATTATCCAACAAAATAATTAACTTCCATCATTCTTTTTAAAAACCTACTTTTTCTCTAGGCACACAGGCATACGTGCTAAAAATGGATCTAACAAGTTCAAGTCACACACACAAAGTTGATAATTCACATACAATAAGAATAAAATTACTGACGCTCTTTGCGATGAGGCAATGCATAAGATAGATTCCAGCCCTAAAAGCAAACATTGAAATCAGCACATGGTATCCAGTGAAGTGCCAATGATAGTTTTGTTAACATAAGCAACAGAAGAAAAGCAGCAATTTTGATGCACCATGTAAATGGTCAAATTCTGTACTAAACACACGCATGCTCACACACATACACACAAAGCTTCTCTGAGTACAGAGCTACTTCTTTCAAAATCAGTGAAAACAGCTCTGTGCCTGGTAGACCTTGTTTGCCTGCAGAGGAGAGCACAAATTTGGCTGAATAAGACTAAACAACACTGATCAAAGGATAGAAAAATATTTTTGCCTGCATATCTGACAGCATGTTTTTAGCCAGCAGCATTTTACCTTAACATGGCCTCATGGGAAGTCTGAACTCGCAAGAAATTAGTCATTCGCAGTGCCAACCACACCGTGGACCCTCAATTAATATTCATGCATGAAAAAATAGGGGCATACTTCAAGATCTATACTTTTTAAATAAAAATTTATATTCTTTTTGCCTATAAATGGACTTCAAAAAATTAATATTACAAAAATGGCTCAAATAGGGTTTTAGAATATTTTTTGAATAAGTCCCAGTACTGTAATGTAACAAGCCTCACACTGGGAACTCAAGAGTGGGGACTCCCGCCTTGCTGGGCCAGCAACTTGCTCTGTTATGTCTCAAACCCCTCAACCTCTCATGAGCCTTAATTTCCTTATCTTACTCATCTTTTCCTTGCTTACATCACAGAGTTATTCTGAGAAATAAAATAAACATACTGTGTGACAATTAGAAGTGTTATATGAACAAAAGGTATTATTGTCATCACGTTTTATTCAAAGTAATACAGCCACAGGAATTGCACAAAAATACATGGATATTCCTGGATAATTTCACTTTACCTCAACTCTTTCTCAGCATCTCCTCTCAGATCAGGCCAATTAACATTTCTCCTGGATAATGTTAATACAAATTAATAATTTATAGTTGTGGAGTCAATATCTCAGTACTTGAATCACATTCTCTTCAAAAAATGCACTAACTCTGGCTTGGCTCTGGGTCCCCACCCAAATGTCATGGTGAAGGGTGACTGGATCATGGGGTCAGATTTCCCCCTTCCTGTTCTTGTGATAGCGAGTACTACACACTTTTGGTTGATCTGGTTATTTAAAAGTGTGTAGCACTTCCCCCTTTGCTCTCTCTCTCCTGCAGCCATGCGAAGACATGTCTCCTTCCTCTTCACCCTTCAGCCACAATTGTAAGTTTCCTGAGACCTCCCCAGTCATGCCTCCAGTACAGCCTATGAAACTACGTGCCAATTAAACCTCTTTTCTTTATAAATTACCCAGTCTCAGGTAGTTCTTTATAGCAGTGTGAGAAAAACAAACATACTCTTATAAATCTCTCAAGTAATATATGCTGCATTCAAATTGTCCATTGGTAAACCAAGTTCACACACATGCTGAAAGAATTATTGGCCTGTCACAATACTTAGGTTGCAATGAGAAAAAGACTGTGTCTGCGTAAATGGCCACAGAACTACTCTGACAATAACACTCAGTCAGACTAATTCACCATGTGCTATGCTCTCAGTCACCAAAACTGAAAGCTGGAAAACCAGGTCTGTAGTGTATCCTGCCACTATATGTGTAGGCTGAAGATGCAAAGACCTTAGGAAATGTAGGATACTTTTAGAGAGCTTTTTTTTTTTGTGTATATTTTGCTCTTCAGTTATATTTTATATTTTGTCCTTAAACACTAAGGGGGATAGTTTTCGCTAAACTTTATCTTTTTTTTTTGCACTTTTAAAGATTCATTTTTGTGACTTTTATGACATAATAAACCTGCACAAGTGTTTTTATCACTCTAAATTGGCAAAGTAACTTGATACATACTTGTCTGTCATAAAGTTATCTTAAAATAATTAATACACAGTATTTCCATTTTCCCCAAGGTTTTCATTATTCCACAAATGAGAAATTCTCACATTTGCAATTTTACTTTTGGGTCATTAAAAAATAGAGAAAAGCAAGCACTGCTGTTAAATATTAGGCGCCTTTAGGGGAAGTGGTAGTAATGTGGAAGGAGCATTAAAGGGATTCTGAGGGACCAATAATACATATTTCTTAATATTTGTGGTAGTTACATGGATCTGTTTATTTTATAATAATTCATTAAGCTTCTCTCATATAATAATGTGTATATTTTTCTTTATATATATGTAAATAAAAACATTAAAAATTGCATAGAACATAGAAATTTTGAAAATTTGTATCTCAATACTATGCTAATCCTATATTCATGAAATTTTCAGTTTTGCAGATAAAATGTAGACACAACCACAGAAATATATCTTTTCTTTTCCTTTTGCTTTTACTAAAAAATAAAAATCTTTATACAAACTACCAAGCAAAGGATGTCAATACTGGAAATTAATTTGAAATCTGTACATGTAAAACCATTGTGGAAGCCTGTCATAAAAGTTCTAAATTAGTGCAAAACCATTGTCTTCTTTGCCTCGGTAAACAAAAATTTTCTGTAATTAGGGAAATACCTCTGTATCTCCCAGTATGTCAGAGAAAGTAATTATTTCCTTTATTTTATAATTTCAAATTTTATTTTAGATTCAAGTGGTACATACATAGGTTTGTTACATGGGTATAGTGCATGATACTGATGAATGATCCCATCAACCAAATAGTGAGCACAGTACCCAATAGGTAGTTTTTCAGCTCTATCCCCTTCCCCTTCTTCCCCTTCTAGTAGTCTTCAGTGTCTAATTTTCCCATTTTTATGTCCATTTGTACCCAGTGGACATATGGACTATCAATAAGAATATGCAGTATTTTTGGTTTTGTTCCTGCATCATTTCATTTAGGATGATGGCCTCCATCTGCAACCACGTTGCTGCAAAGGACATGATTTTGTTCTTTTTATGGCTGCATAATATTCCATGGTATTTCACAGTATATGGAAAATATTTTCTTTATCTACATTTTCTTTATTCAGGCCACTGATAATGGGCACCTAGTTTGATTCCATGTCTTTGTTACTGTGAATAGTACAGTGACGAACAAATGAGTGCATGTGTCATTTTGGTAGAATTTGTTTTCCTTTGGGATAGTAATGGGATAGCTGGATCAAATTGTAGCTAAGTTCTTTGAGAAGTCTCCAAACTGCTTTCCACAGTGACTGAACTCATATACTTTTCCAACAACATTATATAAGTCTTCCCTTTTCTCTGCAGTGTCATCATCATCTGCTATTTTTTGTCTTTGCAATAATAGTCATTCTGATTAGTGTGAGATGATATTTCACTATGGTTTTTACTTTCATGTCTCTGATGATTAATGGTATGGAGCATTTATTCATACTTTTTTTGGTTCTTTGTATGTCTTCTTTTGAGAAGTATCTGATCATGTCCTTTGCCCACTTTTTAATGGGGTTATCTGGTTTTTTGTTATTGAGTTCTTTAAGATACTTTTGGATTTTAGATATTAGACCTTTGTCAGATGCATAGTTTGCAAATAATTTCTCTCACCCTGTGTGTTGTTGTTTAATTTTCTGATAGTTTCTTTTGTTGTTCAAAAGCTATTTAGTTTAGTTAGGTCTCACTTGTTTTTTGTTTTGTAGTAATTATTTTTGAGGAAGGACTTAGTCATAAATTATTTGCCAGGACTAATGTCCAAAAAGACATTTCCTAGAATTTCTTCTAGGATTTTTATAGTTTGAGGTCTTACACTTAAATATTTAATCCATCTCGCATTAATTTTTATATATGGTTCAAGATAGGGGTCTAGTTTCATTCTTCTGCATATGGCCAGCAAGCTATTCAAGTATCACTTATTGAATAGAAAGTTCTTTCCCCATTGCTTATTTCTGTTGACTTTGTTGAAGATCAGACAGCTGCAGGTATTTGGCTTGATTTCTAGGTTTTCTATTCTGTTCCTTTGGTGTATATGTCTGTTTTTGTACCAGTACAATGTTGTTTTGGTTACTGTAGATTTATAACATAGTTTGAAGTTGGGTCATATCATGCCTCAAGCTTTGTTCCTTTCGCTTAGGATTGCTTTGGCGATTCAAGTTCCTTTTTAGTTTTATGTGAATTTTAGAATAGTTTGTTTCTAATTCTATGAAAAATAATATTGATAGTTTGATAAGAACAGGGTTGAATCTATAGATTGCTGTGGGCAGTATTGCTATTTTAATATTAATTTTTCAAATTCATGAGCATGGAATGTTTTTTCATTTGTGTCATCTATGACTTCAGCAGTGTTTTGTAGTTCTTCTTGTAGAGATCTATCACCTCCATGACTGGATGTATTCCTAGGTATTTTATATATTTTTGTGGCTTTTGTAAGTGGGATTGCATTCTTGATTTAACTCTCAGATTGAATGTTATTGGTGTAGAAATCCTACTGATTTTTGTACATTTGTTTTGTATGCTGACACTTTCCTGCAGTTGTTTATCATGTCTAGGAGCCTTTTGGTGGAGTCTTTTGGGTTTTCTAGGCATATAATCATATTATCAATAAAGAGAGATAACTTGACTTCTTTTCCTATTTGGATCCCTTTTAGTTATTTCTCTTACCTGATTGCTCTGTCTAGGACTTTCTGTACTTTGTTGAATAGGAGTAGAAATCCTTGTCTAGTTCCTATTACTATTCTTTTTTTTTTGAGACTGTGTCTCACGCTGTCACCCAGGCTGGAATGCAGTGGCTTGATCTTGGTTCACTGCAATCTCTGCCTCCCAGGCCCAAGTAATCCTCACACCTAAGCCTCCCAAGTAGCATGGGACCACAGGAAACATGCTCAGCTAATTTTTGCATTTTTTTTTTGTAGACATGGGGTTTCACCATGTCACCAAAGCTGACAGTTCCTATTCTTAAAGAGAATGCTTTCAACTCTTGCCCATTTAGTATGATGTTGGCAATGGGTTTATCACTGATGGTGCTAGTTATTTTGAGACACATTCTTTCAATCCCTAGTTTGTTGAGGGTTTTTATCATGAAACGATGTTAGAGTTTATTGAAAGCTTTCTCTGCATCTATTGAGATAATCATATAGGTTTTGTTTTTATTTCCATTTGTGTGGTTAATCACATTCATTGATTTGTGTATGTTGAACCAATCTTGCATCCCAAGAATGAAGCCTACTTGATTGTGGGAAATTGACTTTTTGATGTGCTGCTTCATTTGGTTTGCTAGTATTTTATTGAGGATTTTTTGTGTCTATGTTTATTAGGGATACTGGCAAGTGGTTTTATTTTTTCATTGTGTCTTTGCCAGGTTTTGGTACTATGGCGAGGCTGGTTTTGTATAACCAGTTAGGGAGAAGTCTCTCTTCCTTGATTTTTTAGAATGGTTTCAGTATAATTGGTACCAGCCCTTCTCTGTACAACTTATACAATTCAGCTGTGAATCTGTCTCATCCAGGGCATTTCGGGGGTTGGTAGGTTTTTTATGACTGATTTCATTTCAGAACTCAATATTGGTCTGTTTAAGATTTCACATTTGCCCTGATTCAATCTTGAGAAGTTGTGTGTTTCTAAGAATTTATCCATTTCTATACATTTTTTAGTTTGTATGAATAGAGTACACACTCAACATTAGAACACCAAGATATATAAAACAAGTACTTCTAGACCTACAAAAAGACTTAGGTAGCCACACAATAATAGTGGGAGACTTCAACATCCCACTGACAGTGTTAGAGAGGCCATCAAGGCAGAAAGCTAACAAGGAAATTCTGAACTTAAATCTGACACTTGACCAATTGGACCTAATAGACATCTACAGAATATTCCATCCATCAACCACAGAATATATATTCTTCTCATCTACACATGCAACATACCCCAGGATTACCACATGCTAAGCCATAAAGCAAGTCTCAATAAATTAAAAATTGTACCAACCATACTGTTGGGCCATAGTGGAATAAAAATAGAAATCAATACCAAGATATCACACCATTACATGAAAATTAAACAACTTCCTCTTGAATGGCTTTGGGAAAACAACTTGAGATAAATGAAAACAGAAACAATTATTTGAGATAAATGAAAACAGAAACATGTCATTCCAAAATTTCTGGGATGTAGCAAAAGCAATGTTAAGAGGAAAGTTTATAGCAATAAACACCTACATCAAAAAGTTAGAAAAATCTCAAATTAACATTCTAATATAATACCTAGAGGAATCAGAAGAACAGTGACAAACTAACCCCAATGCTAGCAGAAAAAATTAAGTAACTAAAATTAAAGTAGAACTGAACAATATTGAAATCCAAAAATCCATATGAATAATTAATAAAATAAAAAGTTGGTTTTTTGAAAGGATAAACATGATTGATAGATTGGTAACGGATTAACAAAGAAAAAAAAGAGAGGATCCAATTAAGCATAATCAGAAATTAAAAAGATGACATTACAACCAATCCCACAGAAATATAAAAATATTCTCAGACTATTATGAACATCTCTATGGATACAAACTAAAAAACCTAGATGAAATGGAGACTTCCTTCTTTATATAAAGAAAAGGCTACAAATAGAATGGAAGGAAAGAAAATATTCTTAGCACCATTGCTAAGAGAATAATTAAAAAAGAGAAGTAGGGAAGAGAGTGAAAAAATACTTAATGATTTGCCCTATGCCACACCACTGAGATGTTGACTCACAGTGGGTTTTTCTAGACCTTCTGAATAAGCCTAGGTAAATTATTTTTGTAGAATTAAAAGGAAATACATGTCATGATTGCAATGACAAAGCTGGGAACTAGAGAAAGTACATGGAATTAGATTTGGGTTGGGGGAATGGAAAAGACTTCAACACACTGACAGAGCTCTTCAGAAGTAGTTGATCTTTCTCAGACATATCCACAGACCATGCCCCACACCTGGTGCTTCACACTGAGATGAAAACCACTATGAAGGAATATCTATAAATATCTATGCTCACAGAAAATTCAAGACTTGGGAAACTAAGGTTTCATTTTTAATTCAAACTGAAAGTTTGAGTAGGGGATGAGAAAAGAGTAAGATAAATGAATGGTTATGAGATTATGCAGTTTGATTTGGATTTCTGAAATTGTTTGATATCAAAAAAATAAATTCTTTAGTTGGGAAAAACATTCATCTCTTGAGAACTAGAAGACTTGATATGTTTGCTCACAAATTCACGACTTTGATCAGAAAGGCTTTAAATGGGAAATGAAAGTGGTAAAATAAAAATGTTCAGTTAAAACAATGAAAACAGAATGGTTACTTTGGAAGACATGAATGATACTGGAAGATGACTCACAATGGAAAAGATGCCCAATAATTTACAGGAGAAACCTATTTGTAAAGGGGAAGCAGATATGAGTTATGATCTAAGGTGTCTATACTCCAAAGCACAATGGGTCATAAATTTAAGAACCAACACAAGGAAGTAAATGGAATTTTATTTATTGAATCAGTAAATGTTTATTGAATACTGACTATGTGCTAAGTCCTGAGTTACAGAGATGAAATACAGTGCTTGAGAACCTCAATCCCTAAGACCCATAGTTTAGTGAATGAGGCAGATTACAGGGCTTACAATTACAGTATGGTATTTTAAATACCAATAAAAATTCATATGGGTTTCTGTGTGTATTATTCCATTCTCATGCTGCTAATAAAGACATATCTGAGACTGGATAATTTATAAAGGAAAGAATTTTAATTGACTCACAGTTCCACATGACTGGGGAGGCCCCCCAATCATGGCAGAGGACAAAGGAGAAGCAAGACATGTCTTACATGGCAGGAGGTAAGACAGTATATGCAGGGAAACTCCCCTTTATAAAACCATCAGATCTCATGAGACTTATTCACTGTCAAGAAAACAGCATGGGAAAGACCCACCTCCATGATTCAATTACCTTCCACCGAGTCCCTCCCATGAGACATGGGAATTATAAGAGCTACATTTCAAGGTGAGATTTGGGTGGCGACACAGCCAAACCATATCACTATAAAATCAGAGATGAGGGTCATCTAACACACACCAGACAGTCATGAAAAAACAAAAAGTAGGTAGACCTTTAGCAGAGTCCTAAAATGCAGCAGAGAGTCCAAGGATGTTCTAGAAAAATAAGGAAAATACTGTATTTCTCAAATTCAACAAGATTAATTTGCAACTAGATTTAAGAGATAAAAATGTATATCCTAGTGAAAATAAATCTCGATTGAAGACAGAGCAGTGATATGGATACAAAAATTGGAAAACACAAAAGGAGAGAGAAAGAGACATGAGACTATTCAGTGCAAGTACTATAGCCCATTTGGCCAGATGGGGAATATGAATATCGCATTCTGGATACATTTTAAAGGCAAAAAGGAAATGAAAACTCAAATTTACTTAACATACACTATAGAGCTACAAGACTATGCTAAACAAATTCACATATACTGCCTCAAAACATAGTAATTATGGGAAACTTTAAATAGTCAGGCATTCTGTGCAAGTCTATTTTCTAAATTCAGTGCATCTCATACATTCTCTCTTTTTTTTTTGAGATGGAGTCTCACTCTGTGTCCAGGTTTGAGTGCAGCAGTGCAACCTCAGCTCACTGTAACCTCTGCCTCCTGGGTTTAAGCAATTACTCCAGAATAGGTGGGACTACAGGAGCTTGCCACCACTCCCAGCTAATTTTTATATTTTTAGCAGAGACGGGGCTTCACCATGTTGGGGAGGATGGTCTGGATCTCTTGACTTCGCAATCTGCCCACCTCGGCCTCCCAAAGTACTAGGATCATAGGTGTGAGCCACCGTGCTTAGCCACATCTCATAAATTCTTAATGTGCCTTGATAGGAGTCCACGTTTGAGAAGTTATAAGAAAAAATAAAGATATCTCATCTCTGAACCCAGTTCTGATCAACAACAACAAAATTAATAGTTAACAAAGAAAAATGGTTGAAACTTTGGGAAAAATTCAAAATATTACCTTAGATCTTGCTATAGTCAGGAACAGAAATGCTAAATGTAGCCAGGCTTATATTCTAAATACAGTTAGACTTGCAAATGGACATTACTTTCTAAACTTTTCAAATATAGACTTCTTTTTAATGTTAAACATACATTTTATAGACTTTTACACGGTTATTATATCAGTTAATTAACAAAATACGTGAAGGCTACGGACTGGCAGGAGGGTTGAATAAACACTGCTATGATAAAAACACGTGGTTTTTAGAATTTGCTTGAAATTTTTATTCCAAAAAAATTACAAATACAAAATAATATAAAATCAGCCTAGCAGAGTATTTATTTTAAAAATATTATCTCTCAAATTTATTTTAATATATTCCCAGTACAATATCACCAGCATTATTTTTACAAAGGATTAACAAAATGATATAACTACTGCACATTTGTGAATGTCACTCTTATAAGATGGGAGGCCTGCTCTTGCCAGTAAGAAGTGGAAGCTTTCTCAGTTTGGGATGTGCATTACATCTTTAAGGCTAGCCTGGGGTCATTTACCAGATTATCTTTCCAAGCACTAATTAGCTACTAGCTTCAAAGAGTTAGTGAACTCCTTAAAAAGCAAATGATTTATTTCTTTCTCACCATTAGGGTCAAGTCAGACTATTCATTAATCCTCTTCCCATTCAAGTGAGGCACTGAAGAAACTCATATTCCCAACTAACGACTGGGACATTAAGTCCAGACGGGCTTACTGACTGGCAAAAGGCCATGAGAAGTTATGTGCAGGGCTGTGGCAGGAACTCATAAGCTTCTGGGTCCTGTGCTAAGTCCACAGAGCAATCTTGTTGATGTGCTATAGCTTGGCCTTAATAAATGAAAATGTGCTCATGTAAATAAGCATAGCCCAAGTAAAAAATAAAATCGTTAAGATATGGATTTCTCCTTGAATATATAACGTACTTTAAGGAGTTATTTTATAAAAGAAAAATAAAAATTGACTCAAAATTTATTTACAAGCAGATTTTCAACATCTAAGATGACTGACTGTGGTTCAATAAAGAATACTTAAACCAGAAATCCCTTTCATGTAATATCAAAAGAATCAAGTTTACTCTGAGACAAGGCTCCCAAAGATGGCAATCTGCATCTGGGTTTAGACCATGCATAATTAATCCCATTTTAACTAGAATGACTGACTATGCCTTCACCTCTGTAGATTCGTTTCTGGAGTTTTTTTCTTAAGCATTTTCTGAATCCAATTTTTAGTGTCTGAAGTTGGACTTAGATAAACATATTAACAGCTGAAAATTCTATCCAGCAATCATTCAACAATGATTTGGTGCCACACACACTGTATTGTTGTTAAAGTATGTAAGCAAAACAAACAAGTTCCTATTCTCATGAAGCTAATGAAAGAGACAATATAACATGCACACATGTAGGTATTACATGTAGCACTATGAAGCACAGTGATTGTAAGAGTATATTGGAGGTAATACACATAGTACCCATCATAATGGGGTAGGAGTAAAGGAGAAGGCAGTTGGGTAAGATTCTCCTGAGGAAGGCTCATGCAGAGCTAACTAGGAAAAGAGGGATGGGAAAGAAATAGCTATGGATTCATATCCCATATTTACATTTCCCACAGATATTTTATGCCGTTAGTTTCATTTTATTGTGTATTTGCTAACCTTGCCTACTTCATTATTATTACTAATTTACTTGGGGTGACCACAGTGTTCCAGACTTTCTCATTGATTACCTTACTTAATTCTGTTTGATTCTCACAATGACTCTATCAATTAGGTAGGATGATACTGTTAGGTTCATTTCACATATGAGAACCTTAAGCCTGAGATAAAGGACTTGCTCCATGTCATATAATTAGTAAACAGCAAATCCAGAATTGGAAGTCAATTGGAAGTAAAAAAAAGTAAAATCTTCTGTCCATTGCAATTGAAGAGAAGCTTGAATCTGAACTACACAGATAAGATTAAACAGAAAGGAGAAGTCCTAAAGTTGCTTATACAGACAGCCAACATTTATAATTGAGGCAAAGATTATTTGAAGTCTGAATGAAATGAACTGGTATAATACATTATACAAATTCACTTGCCAGTATATACTATTTTAATGGAGGAATCATGTTCATTACAATGCAATCATTTGGCTTCTCAAATTCATAGTTAGATATTTTATTCATAGAGTTCAAAATATAAGCATTTATAAAGTGCAGCTTTGTCCATAGCTTTATCAATTGGTACTAGACAATTGGATGTATTAAACTGTCCTATAACACAAAAGCTTAAGAACAAAACCTGCTTGATTTGTAGAATATATCAGAGTGCTAATACTAAATTTGAAGCCTATCTCAAATGGAAGATACAAACAAGAAAATGTGTTTTCTTTTTTACATCGAAAACAATTCTAGCTAGATTTAAATTCATAGTTAAAACTTGCCAACCACTCCCTAGGGAATGAATGCTATTCACCAGTCTTGACTGGTTACACAGCTAGAGGTAGACAAGGAGTTCCAATCCAACACACAAAAGGGAGCCTTAGAAGAGAAAATTATATTTTTCCTAATGACTCTTCTATTTATTGCATGATGATTATATTGAATCTTAATCTAATTTTAAATCACTGCTATATAAAGGACTGCCATAGTATCATTGTCTATTCAAATGACAGCTCTGTTGCACAGCCTGGAGTACAGTGGTGCAATCAGAGGTCACTGAAGCCTTGAACTCCTGGGCTAAAGCTATCCTCCTGCCTCAGCCTCCCAAATAGCTAGGAGTACAGGAATGTGCCACCACACCTGGCTAATTTTCAAATTTTTTTGTAGAGGTGTAGTCTCTCTATATTGCCCAGGCTAGTCTTGAACTCTTGGCCTCAAGCAATTGTCCCTCTTCAGCCTCCCAAAGCACTGGTGTCACTGGAGTGGGCCATCAGCACCTGGTCCCCTTGTCACTATTAATATAAAAAAACTGTACTGGTTGGCTCTTGTTTAATGTCTCTTCTTTATATTTATTTGAACCAAAAATTACTAGCTAAGACTTGATAGCTGTATACTTTAAATCCACCCTGAAAGCTGATCTATATTCTCATATGCTTGCCTTTCAACCAACATTTGCCTGTCACACCAAAATTCTGAAAGTGACAACAATTTGTAAAAATGTGTTATATTTCCAGATGAGTCAGTGCAGTCATTATGTGAAGTACTCAGGTACTTGACGTGTCCCAAAGGAAATGCTAACATGGCGTCCAAGTGAAAAACAGAGGCATAACAGACACTGAACGTATGTGATTCATTTCTTTTTGGACTCATTCCTTCTAATCTGAGATAATCGTTTTAATCTCTCTTTTACCAAAATAAATTGTATTGGTAACACATTATTTGATACTTCATTAGGTAATTAGCATCTTTAAACATACATCATAGGAAAACATGGATTCCACAAGCTAAGCAGTTCATTTCAGACTATGCAAAGGCAACAAAAGACTTTTGATTTAAATGCTAAATTATGAATAAAAGTGAATCTTTGGGTCAAAAGAACTACATTGATCTATGAGTACAAACCCAGACCATATTTTCAGTACAATTTTGAGATACCTATTAAGACTGAAAAGAAAACATGATGTTTTGCTACAGAAACTGTAATTTTATCTTCTCTGAGTATCTGTCTTTCAGGTACATGGACCTTACGGATGGCGATCAACTGATAAAATAAGACATAAATAAAATCAGAAAAGTTTTTTAAATCCAAGTAATTTTATTGAGCTATATTAGGACCTCATAGCTGGACTGTATGCACCATGAGACTCTTGGCAGTATTAATTGCAGCATACCTTGAACGCCCCAATATTAATGCAGTTCAGCTTATCACTCTATCACTCTTCACATTTTGTGTGTTTCACTTTTTTCACCTTTTTTGGTTATTATAAACTTCTATCTATTTTACTGTAAATTGACAACTTATAATTGTATAAATTTATGGAGTACAAATGATGTTATTATTTATGAATATGCAGAATAATTAAATCAAGCGATTTAACATTTTCATCACCTCAAATACTTAATGTTTTGTGGTAAGAACATTTGAAATTTACTCTTAGCAATTTTGAAATATACGATATTCTATTATCAGCTATATTCACCATGCTGCATAATAGATCTCAAAAGAAAACCAAGCATATTTCTCTTGTCTGAGATTTTGTGCCCTTTGACCATCATCTTCCCATTCCCCTCACACCTCAGCCTCTGTAACCACCATTCTACCTTCTGCTTCTATTAGTTCAATTGTTTTAGATTCCACATATAGGTAAGAATGTGAGATATTTTCTTTCTGTGCCTGATTTATTTCACTCAGCATAATGTTCTCCAATTCTATCTATGTTGTTGCAGGTGACAGAATTCCTGCCTTCTTTAAGGCTGAATAGTATTTCATTTTTTTATCCATTCATCTGTTGATGGACATTTAGGCTGATTCCATAACTGGTCACTGTGAGTAATTCTGCAGTTAACATGAGAATCCAGGCATTTTTTCAGCAAACTAATTTCAAATATTTGGAGTTAATACCCAGGGATAGGTTTGCTGGATCATATGGTAGTTCTGTCTTTAGTTTGCTGCAGAACCTCTATAGCGTTTTTTATAATAGCTTTACATTCCCAACAACAATGTACAAGGGTTTTCTTTTTTCCCTATCCTTGACAACATTGTTATCTTTTGTGTTTTTGATTATAGCCATTTTGACAGGTATGAGATAATATCTCATTGTGGTTTTAATTTGCTTTTCCCTAATGATTAGAAATGTTGAGCATAAAGAAACTTTATTTAAATAATTGAAAGGAGCCTAAGAAATTATTCAGTTCACTTTTCCAATTATAATACTTAGAGCCACTATTAAAAAACTCTTGGTTATTTCAAAAATTGTGTATTAATCTGAAATCATCTATCTTTGCAAAAATACCATTCTTTCCATATTTAAGATGTGTGTTTCAAATTTTTTATCAAAGCCTGAGTTCCCATAGATAATAAGAAACACTTAGGCTGTGGACTACATGAGGTCAAGGTTTAAGACTTTGTTCATTTATGTTAAGGGAATAAATAAATGAACTGATGGAAGGATGGATCTAAGTTCTTCATTAGACTATGACCAGGGTAGGCACCGTGTATGCTGATTCACCTACAGATTCCCAGCTTCCAGCACAATGCATGGCACACAGTAGCCCCACAATAAGTTTTTTCAAATAAGCTCTTTGACCATTTCTTCTTGCAAGCTGGGGTAAGTATGCTTTTTTCCTTTTCTTTTGAGATGGATTCTCACTCTGTTGCCCAGACTGGAGTGCAGTGGAGCAATCTCAGCTCACTGCCACCTCAGCCTTCCAGGTTCAAGAAATTCCCTGCCTCAGTCTCCCAAGTAGCTGGGATTACAGGCACACACCATCACCTTCGGCTAATTTTTTTTGTATTTTGTAGAGACAGAGTTTCAGCATATTGTCCAGACTGGTCTCGAGCTCCTGACCTCAGGCAATCCGCTCTCCTTGACCTCCCAAAGTGTCAGGATTATAGGTATGAGCTACCACACCCAGCCAACTACTCTTAAATAACCACTTTTTGTCATATAGTGTATTGACATTTTATAATCTATTATTTAATATCTACTTCAAAGTGGCTCTTAGCTGCTGCATCCAAGAGTGTCTCCTCCATTACAAGTCTCTAAAATAACAATTCTGTTCATGGGAAGAATTGCGTGTGACTCTCTAAATAATCATACTTGTAGAACTAGCCTATTTTTAGAGGTCTTCTTTCAAAACAATGATGAATCTCTGGACTTAAGCCAGGGAACTTCTCAATAGGAGCAATATGTTAGAGAAATTTCCTTCTTCAGTTTGTCCCTCTTTAAAGCGAATCTACAGTTGGAGCTGTTGTTTCATCAAGGATCAACAGCTGCTTTGTTCATTTCAATGTTTTCTTTTCTTTCAGTCTCAATCTTTTTCTTTTAATTTCTCTGCTCTTTGTGAGAATATATAGAACATGTGAGAATCTCCAGCACAAATTCAGGACCACAAATGAAGAGAGCTTAGGTGAAACACATATTAAATAAACACACAGGGAGAGGGAGGAAGAGAGAGAGAGAGAAAGAGACAGCAGAGAATACCAAGGCACAATAGAATAAAAAGGGACAGCTATACCACTGAATTTAAAAAAAGACCTCAGGACCCAAAAAAGTCAGTGAGAAAAAACACTTTATGACCTAAAAAAAGGAGTGGAGGTGGATCAAACAGCCCCAAAAAACAAAAGCAGGAAAGCAAAGGCGGGAAGAAAATGGCAACACACAAAGGGTAGGAGAAAAGCAAGAGGCGGACAAAAGATGATTTACGTTTGGATGACTTTGACCCCAGGGAGACAGCTGACAATAAGATCTGACTGCATGTAATGTGAAGGATTTCACCTCTATTTAACTTCGAGTTAAATAGAGGGCATGTCATGCAAAAAGCAGGAGAAGCAAAAAGCTTGAAAAAGAAAAGTAAAAAGCAAATAAACTCATAAACATCAAAGAAAAATATTTCTTGAACATCAATTGTGTAGTCAACATCTTTAAGTGGTTTTCAACACAACAGTTACTTTCCTGTCCCTGTCTTACTGACAATTGCATTGAGCTCTTCTGTGAGAAGTTAGAAAGAGCTTTGGAAGCCCAACAGGGTCAAGAAATCTCCTCAGGGCATTTTTTGCCGTCCTTTCTACTGGATTTATCTGAGATTTCCCAAATGTCTTAAGTCAATGGCAGTAAGAGTAGTTATTAAACAAAAAATACTTTGAACACCTTCATCTTCAGAAGCCATACATCTTAGGTCCTGATTCTAGAGGGTTCATAAAGCTACATATATATATTTGAAGGAATTAATTGGCAGATATTGGTCATAAATTCATTTGCTTCCACATCTAAGCTTTTTTCCACTTTAAACCTCAGAATGAATGTAATTTCTGAGCAGTTTAAATTTGAGGAAATATTCCAATATTCAATAAACTTGGTATATTCATCCAGCAGAAAATTATAAAGTCATTAAGAATAGCATTCTCAAAGAACCAAGAAATGGTAGGCTATTCACGATATAGTTTTAAGAATACATTTCCAATTATTTATAATACATATAAATAGGCATATATTGAATAAATTCTTTAGAGAAAATTAAATTTAGTCCCCATTGTATACTACAAGCAGTCTGTACTTATTTGCAGCACTCACTGTGACAGTTATTACTCATTTCCTCAATAATCCTTAAGCTGCTTGTCTTGTATATCTAGCATGTGCAGTGCCCAGCACCGTAGTTGATCCATACTAAGTACTCAATAGATGTTGCTAAGCAAATTAATGAGGGAAATAAACAAATAAATAGAAAAAGACTGAAATGTAACATATGATATAATTAAATTTGTTTTCATTGGAGTAATGTCATTAGAAGTCATTTTAATTTTCTTCTTTAAATATTCTATATGTTAAAAACTTCTAAAATTAGAATCACTTATATAATCACGAAAAGTTATTAGTAAAAGAAGCCAGTCTCAAAGAGCACATATTGTATAATTCCATCTATGTGAGATGTCCAAACTAGGAAAATCAATAGAGGGAGACAGATTAGCAGTTGCCTAGGGCTGGGGGATGGGTGTGACAGGGATAGGGAGTGAATGCTAATGAGATTTCTTGTTGGCAGGACGAAAATGTTCTAAAATTAGATGAGGGTGATGGTTTCACAACTCTCCAAACACACTAAAAAGCATTGAACTGCATATTTTAAATAGAAGAATTTTGTAAAATGCAAATTATATCTCAATGAAGCTGTTTAGAATATATTAAAGTTATTAGTAAAAAAAATCATTACTAGCTCTTCTTTTTTATTTGAACCCATGAACAGGCCTTCAGGGTTATAACTCTGAATATCTCCCTAAAAAATAACTTTTTGATCATAATTTTTCAGCAAAAGGCAATAGACAAGTTTGGCACAAAGTGTGAGCACTTTCATGAGAGATATTTCTTAGTTGATAAGCTAGGTAACCTTAAGAGAAATTTTCCTGGGCTTAAAACATTATTGGCCAGGTGTGGTGGCTTATGCCTGTAATCCCAACACTTTGGGAGGCTGAGGCGAGAAAAATCACTTGAGGTCAGGAGTTCAAGACCCGCCTGGCCAACATGGCAAAACCTCGTCTCTACTAAAAATGCAAAAACTAGCCAGGCATGGTGGTGCATGCCTGTAATCCCAGCTACTCGGGAGGCTGAGGCAGAAGAATCACTTCAACCTGGGAGGCAGAGTTTGCAGTGAACCAAGATCATGCCACTTCACTCCAGTCTGGGCAACAGAGCAGATTCAGTCTCAAAAAAAAAAAAAAGCAAAACAAACAAACAAAAATAAAACATTATTTGCATCATGCACACACATATACACACAATCTCACTAACAAAACACAAGATATCTATTATGTTTGAAAAATATGCGTGCTCGCTTCGGCAGCACATATACTAAAAAAAAAAAAAAGAAAAGAAAAATATGCAATATTCCGCAAATACTAGCTCAGCAAGACTGAAGCTACTACTACCTCTTTCTTCCTTTAGTGAATATCTCTAACTATCGTGTCCTAAATAATACATCCTATCATTTAACAACTCTCTAATAACTCCACTCTGAGTCACCTAAATTCCTCACATCTTTCATAAGAGGAAAGTAAGGTTGTCTCTGAGAAAGGTACGGTTGCCTCTTAGAAAGTAAGATATCTCTTTGGCTTGCTGAAAGAAAGCTCCTTGACCAATGGTCTACTAGACTACAGTGTGGAATAGTCTTGAGGCAGCTGATGTAGGCCCAGCTGCATCGGGGAAAAGTAGGGGTTGGGACTGAAATGGCATAATCACTGAAACCATAAAGGTCGTTTTTTAAAACATACCAGGATGGAGACAGAAACTCATTTTTATCACACTCTGAACTGAATTTAAGTTTTAATCTCCTAAGCGAAGGCTCTCTTTGTTTTTGTTATCACACAATGTCCCATAAATTGTAAGCACTTGGTTAAATGATTATACTTAAGGGATAACAACATAATATTGTTATGATGAAACACTCTTGAAACTGGAGTGGCATGCTCAATGGTGGTGCAATCTCAGCTATTTGGGAGGCTGAGGCGGGAAGATTGCTTGAGCCCAGGAGTTCAAGACCAGCCTGGCAAACATAGTTAGACCATTCTCTAAAATTTTTTCTTCAAATTAGAATGAGCAGGTCAATCCCAAACTCACTTAAACATATTCAATTTAAGAAGACTTTAAACTTCAAATTTTGAAATTGTTCTTTGACTATTATGCATGCTAATAATGGGCTTCCCTATTACTAAAAGCCAAATAAACAGATGAATGGGGGATGGACAGACAGTAGATATAGATGAAAGAATAGACAGGGGTAACTGAAAGAAAGAATGAGAAAGAGGAGGGAAAAGGCCAGTAAGAAGGGAGGAAAAAAGAAAGACATATAACAATGAGAATTTTAACTGGCAATCATAAACTACAAAAAGTCTATTTAGAAGAAAAAATAATTTTGGTCTAGAAGACTCACAAAATGAAGTAAAATTAAGAGGCATACGTTAAAATAGTACCATGATAGCTAACGAAAATCATTTCCACCACTTTATAGTATGCTTGTAAGAAAATAGAGTGCAGTGGGGCAGTGAATGAGGGGAGATTGTACCATTTTAACAATACGCTATTTTTAAATTATCCATCATTTACTGAAAAAGAAATCCCAACTCTGTCCCATTTCAGACAACACTGTCATATGTTCAAGTTTGCTTTGACAGGGAGAAAGGTTGAGGGTTTTTAAAATTATGACTCAGCAATATATCTCTGAGCTGAGTTGTCCTGACACAGGGTGGCAGGGTTTAAAACACAGTAATATCCAACTTATTAACAGAAAAGCTATCATAAACTCAAAATGGGATGTATGTATAGCAGTAAACTCTGTTCAGCCTCACACAAGGACACAAAAATGGAAAACAAAAATAGAGAGTAGGGGTAGCACTTAAATTTCAAACAGTATAGTGAGCCCACTGAAATATCACACTAAAGTTGGAGAAAGTCAACCACATGATCATTCTTTTAAATACTGTTCACAGATGGGCTATTTTAAAATGCAGTCAAAACAAGAAAAAGTCTAAAAGCAGGGAAATAGTGTAACGTCTGGGATGACATAAGCATTGGGATGAAGTGCAGACAGCACGGAGGTAGGCGTCAAGGATCTTCTGTCATTCTTAATTCTATAAAAATCACAACTTCTCCAGGTTTCATTTCCTCTTCTAAAATGTGAATATCTGTCTGACTTGCCTCTTGAGATAATTTTATAGTGATTAAAGAGCTAATATTTGTAAAAACAGTTTAAAGGCCACAGAGTACTACAAAACACAAAGGAGAATTTGAATTTAAAAACAGCTTAAGACAATGGAGCCTGCCAGCGCCATCTGGTCTCAGGCTGATGCTTGACAGGTAGAACTGAAATTAACTTCCCCAGACTATAATAATTCTCTGGAATTTTTTACTTTGCTCGGTCAGAGAATACACCAAAAAGGTGGAAGCTCAACTATAGGAGGTATTGCCATACTGCTGTGGTCTGAGTGAACAAGTGCCCCTTTAGGTTACAAATGCCACTTCCCTACATCCTGGACTCCTCCAGATTCTAATGAGAGTATTGGGACAGATATCACATGGGGCTTAATCTGGAAGAACCAGAAAAGAACAATGGACACAGCATACGAGCCATCAGGGACCCTGTTTAGTCAGCAGCATCTTTTTCTGGTCCTTGGGTTTCACATAATAGAGAAAAAGGATGTACCCTGAAGAAATGCCAAAACAAGAAGAGGAGCGGGAGGAGAGGAAGGACAACATTACAGCGGCCAGGAAAATGGTGATGGTGAAGAAGTTGATTAAAAGAGATCTTTCCCCTGCAGAATAAACTGCCTGAGGAGTCTACTGCAGGGGAAGAGTTTGCAAGATCTTTTAATTTGGATAAAATAACTGAAGAGAAGAATGATGCTTGTGACTTCAGTACAAACAACATATAACAGAACCCGGTTTCTTAACATTTTGAGCAAAATGCTAGGGAGGTCTATGTGTATAATGCACCAGTGTGTTATGGTACGGCACAAACTGTATAAATTTTGTGAATATGTATCGTAATATATTCATGAAAACATCAGGACTTAAAAAAAGTATAAGTTAAGAATAATTGAGAAATCCCTGTACTTCTGATCGAGCTAACTTTTTTCTTTCCTGGTGTAATGTTTTCTAGGGGAAAAGTGATTCAGACAACATACCTCTCTGCTTTTGCTTTATAGAGCCTGCGCTGCCAGATTCCTTCTACCACCCTCTCATCGCTCAGGCATCAACTGGCAGTGCTGGTGGACTAACTCCAGCACAAGAATGTGTGAAAATTGCTCTTCCCAGTCTGGTCCTCTCCCCATTCTTTAGTCATATGCAGAATGGCTCAGAATCTGTCCCCAAACAACCTGGAACTAAACTAGATATGCAGCACTCTACTTCCGGAGCTTGAAGGACTTTCTTAATCTGAACAAACAGCTTTTGAAACAGGAGGAAATGAAAGAGACCAGCATTTCTTTCCGTGACTTAAAGTGTACTTACTTCATTTTGGGATGCCTTGGAATCTGTTCACCTCCTGTTCTTTTTTTTCAAAGTGTGAGTTCTCAACATAAGGGAAAGCAGACAGGGCAGCTCTTGAAGGTAGAAACAGGGAAAGATAATCTGTCTCACTTCATTTGATTCCCTTTGGAGTTCTGCAAAGACTCATTAGCAGATAGCTAAGATAACCCTAGTACAAATGCACATAGAAATGAATACATATTGGGCACCTACTATGTGCCAGGACCTAAGCTGCCCGTTTCTATTCATTGATTCTATTCAACCATACCCCATTTACAGATGATAAAAAATAAGAACTACCATGGTAGTTCCCAAATGATTGCCAAGACTTTACTGAAGAGAAAATGCTTCTTTTCCTACTGCTTACCTGTTTAGCAATGACTAGTGCATGAGAGCAGTACTTACATGTGCCCTTCAGGTAGCATGTGGATAAGACTCTGGGGATAGGCAAGCCTAGGTTCTAATTCTTATTTGATTACCTTTGTTCATATAATCTAGAACAAGGAATTTCTACCATTTCCATTATGTTAGCTTTCCTGGGCTGGAGTGTAGTGGCGTGATCTTGGCCCACTGAAACCTCTGCCACCTGGGTTTAAGTGATTCTCCTGCTTCAGTCTCCTGAGTAGCTGGAATTACAGGCATCTGCTACCATGCCCAGCTAATTTTTTTTGTGTGTGTGTATTTTTAATAGAATGGAGTTTTGCCATGTTGGTCAGGCTCATCTTGAACTTCTGAACTCAGGTGATCCACCTGTCTCGGCCTCCCAAAGGGTTGGGATTACAGGCGTGAGCCACCGCACCCAGCCTAAACAATTCTTATAACGAAAACTCAACAACTTAAGACAAATAAGCTAGATGTAAAGGATGTTGCTACTATTATTCCTGTACATTTTTCTAAACTTGTTCACACTTGAGACAGTTTTACCCCACAGGGGACATTTGACAATCTCTGAAGATGTTGTTGATTGCTACAACTGAGAATGGTGATGCTACTGGTGTCTAAGAGACAATAGCCAAAGTTGCTGCTACATCATACTACAATGCAGACAGCCCTCTTAAAACAGAATTTTCTGGGCCAAAATGTTAGTAGTGCCAGTGTTGAGAAATCCTTCTCTAAGGGAGTAAGGTAGGCAAAGTTGAAAGCAGATAAATCTTTTAAGATCAACTGATGACATTTTACTTATTTAACAGAAATACAAGTGATATGGTTTGGCCCTATGTTCCCACCCAAATCTTAAGTTGAATTATAATCTTTAGTGTTGGAGAAAGAACCAGGTGGGAGGTGATTGGATCCTGGGAACAGATCTCTTTGCTGTTTTCATGATAGTGAGTGAGTTCTCACAAGATCTGGTGTTTAAAAGTGTGTGGCAATTCCTCCTTTCTCTCTCTCCTGCCACCATGTGAAGATGTGCTCGCTTCCCCTCCACCCTCCCACCATGACTGTAAGTTTCCTGAGGCCTCCCAAGGCATGTCTCCTGTACAGCCTATGGAACTGTGAAACAATTAAACCTCTTTTCTTTATAAATTACCCAGTCGGAGGAGGATCCAAGATGGCCGTTTAGGAACAGCTCAGGATTGCAGCTCCCAGTGAAAGCGCAGAGGGTGAGTGGACGCCGCGTTTTTATAGCCCACAGACTAGGAAATCCCCGGGCAGAGGTGCTCCACGCTCGCCAGCGCGGCTGTTTCGGCCAGCGCGGCTGTGCCGGCCAGCGCCGCTGCTCTGCCCCGCGCGGCTGCTTTGTCGGCGCCCCGGAGCCGCGGTTCTCCATACAAAATACACCAGTCCGGGTGCCCTTTTGGCTGGCGATTGGAGCCACGGGAAGTCGCCCATATGCTGGTTCAAAAAGGGGACTGAGCAGAGAACCAGGACAGTAGATTCCAGGGCAAAAAAAAAAAGAAAAAAAAGCACCACAAACCTCAGTGCCGCTGTTTAAGCCAGCGCAGTGAGTGGCCGCAGGGGAAAACAAACAGACCCCGGCGCCTCTTCAACAGGCGACTGGAACACCAACTTAAAAAAGGCTCTGAGGCAGGGAGCCAGGCGATCAGGCTCGGCTGGCCCCACCCCCATAAAAGAACAGCAACCAGAAACTCTGGATTGAGAATTTCACAGCGAGCGCAGCTGAACCCGGGACAGTCCAGCTCTGTAGGGGAGGGGCGTCCGCCATTACCGAGGCAGCCCGCCGTTGCCAAGGCAACCCGCCATTGCTGAGGCAGCCCGCCGTTGCCAAGGCAACAAGCCACAGCAGAGACTCCGCCCCAACAGAGGCGGGCCACCATCGCCAAAGCAGTTCTAACTACACCCATATAAACAGGACTGCAGGGAAGTTCACTCGGCAGCAGGGCGCAGCCCACAGCAGCTCAGCAAAGCTGCTATAGGCCGACAGTGACTAGGCTGCCTTCTTGCTGGGCTGGGCAGGTCTGAAGGAAAAAAAGAAAAAAAAAAAAAAAAAGAAGGCAGCAGCATAACGGAAACTCATAAATAAAGCCCTAAATCCCTGGGACAGAGCACCTGGGAACAAAAAGCAGTTTATGAGTTCTGCTGCAGCAGACCTAAAAGTACCTGCCCAGCAGCTCTGAATGAACAACAACAGAGCTCACAGCTCACCATTTGAGCTCCTATAAAGAAAAGACCGTCTCCTCAAGCAGCTCCCTGACCCCTATATATCCAAAAAGACACCTCATAGAGGAGAGATCAGATTGACACTAGGCGGGTATCCTTCTGGGACAAAGATAGAAGAAGAAGAAAACTGGTAACAACCCTTGCTGTTCAACAGCTGCTGCAGGTGAACCCCAGGCAAGCAGGGCCTGGAGTGAACCTCAGCAGACCTACAGCAGAGGGGCCAGACTGTCAGAAGGAAAACCAAGAAGCAGAAATAACCTCATCATCAACAAACAGAACGTCAATCTGAAAGATTTGAGACCCAATCTGAAAGCCAGCAACTACAAAGTCGACAGGTGGATAAATCCTTAAGGATGGGAAGAAACCGGCGCAAAAAGGATGAAAACACCCGAAACCAGAACACCTCTCCTCCTACAAGGGATCACAACTCCTCGCCAGCAAGGGAACAAGGTTGGATGGAGAATGAGTGTGATGAAATGACAGAATCAGAATTCAGAAGGTGGGTAGTAAGAAACTTCTGTGAACTTAAAGAACATGTTCTAACCAAATGCAAAGAAACTAAGAACCTTGAAAAAAGATTTGACGAAATGCTAACAAGAATGGACAAAATAGAAAGGAATATAAGTGAATTGATGGAGCTGAAAACTGCAACACGAGAACTTCGTGAAGCATGCACAAGTATCAACAGCCGACTTGACCAAGCAGAAGAAAGGATATCAGAGGTCGAAGATCAACTCAATGAAATAAAACGGGAAGGCAAGACTGGAGAAAAAAGGGTAAAAAGGAACGAACAAAGTCTCCAAGAAATGTGGGACTATGTGAAAAGACCTAATCTACGTTTGATAGGCGTACCCGAATGCGACGAAGAGAATGAATCCAAGCTGGAAAATACTCTGCAGGATATTATCCAGGAAAACTTCCCCAACCTAGCAAGGCAGGCAAACATTCAAGTCCAGGAAATACAGAGAACACCACAAAGATATTCGTCAAGAAGAGCAACCCCAAGGCACATAATCGTCAGATTCACCAGGGTCGAAATGAAGGAGAAAATACTAAGGGCAGCCAGAGAGAAAGGTCGGGTTACCCACAAAGGGAAGCCCATCAGACTCACAGCAGATCTCTCAGCAGAAACCCTACAAGCCAGAAGAGAATGGGGGCCAATATTCAACATCCTTAAAGAAAAGAACTTTCAACCCAGAATCTCCTATCCAGCCAAACTAAGCTTCATAAGTGAAGGAAAAATAAAATCCTTTGGGAACATGCAAGTACTCAGAGATTTCGTCACCACCAGGCCAGCTCTACAAGAGCTCCTGAAAGAGGCTCTACACATATAAAGGAACAACAAGTACCAGCTCAACTAAAGGGCAAAACAGCCAGCTAGCACCAAAATGGCAGTATCAAATTCACACATAACAATATTAACCCTAAATGTAAATGGACTAAATGCCCCAATCAAAAGACACAGACTGACAAATTGGATAAAAAGACAAAACCCATCGGTGTGCTGTATCCAGGAAACCCATCTCACATGCAAGGATACACAAAGGCTCAAAATAAAGGGATGGAGGAAGATTTACCAAGCAAATGGAGAGCAAAAAAAAGCAGGAGTTGCAATTCTCATCTCTGATAAATTAGACTTTAAAGCAACAAAGATCATAAGAGACAAAGAGGGACATTACATAATGGTAAAAGGATCAATGCAACAAGAAGAGCTAACGATCCTAAATATATACGCACCCAATACAGGAGCACCCAGATACATAAGGCAAGTTCTTAATGACTTACAAAGGGACTTAGACTCCCACACAATAATAGTGGGAGACTTTAACACCCCATTGTCAACATTAGACAGATCAACCAGACAGAAAATTAACAAGGATATCCAGGACTTGAACTCAGACCTGGACCAAGCAAACCTAATAGACATTTACAGAACTCTCCACCCCAAATCCACAGAATATACATTCTTCTCAGCACCACATCACACCTACTCTAAAATTGACCACATAATTGGGAGTAAATCACTCCTCAGCAAATGCAAAAGAACGGAAATCGTAACAAACAGTCTCTCAGACCACAGTGCAATCAAGTTAGAACTCAGAATTCAAAAACTAACTCAGAACCGCACAGCTTCATGGAAACTGAACAACTTGCTCTTGAATGTTGACTGGATAAACAATGAAATGAAGGCAGAAATAAAGATGTTCTTCGAAACCAACGAGAATGAAGACACAACATACCAAAATCTCTGGGACACATTTAAAGCAGTCTCTAGAGGAAAATATATAGCAATAAGTGCCCACATGAGAAGCAAGGAGAGATCAAAAATTGACACCCTATCGTCAAAACTGAAAGAGCTAGAGGAGCAAGATCAAAAAAACTCAAAGTCTAGCAGAAGACAAGAAATAGCTAAGATCAGAGCAGAACTGAAGGAGATAGAGACACAAAAAACCCTTCAAAAAATCAATAAATCCAGGAGCTGGTTTTTTGAAAAGATCAACAAAATAGACAGACCACTAGCCAGATTAATAAAAAAGAAAAGAGAGAATAACCAAATTGATGCGATAAAAAACGATCAAGGGGATATCACCACAGATTCCACAGAAATTCAAACCATCATCAGAGATTATTACAAACAACTCTATGCACACAAACTAATAAACCTGGAAGAAACGGATAAATTCCTGGACACTTGCCTCCTGCCAAGCCTAAACCAGGAAGAAGCCGAAACCCTGAACAGACCCATAACAAGGTCTGAAGTTGAGGCAGCAATTAAGAGCTTACCACCCAAAAAAAGCCCAGGTCCAGATGGGTTCACAGCTGAATTCTACCAGACATACAAAGAGGAGCTGGTACCATTTCTTCTGAAACTATTCCAAACAATACAAAAAGAGGGAATTCTTCCCAAATCATTTTATGAGACCAACATCATCCTGATTCCAAAACCCGGCAGAGACTCAACAAGAAAAGAAAACTTCAGGCCAATATCCATGATGAACATAGATGCAAAAATCTTCAATAAAATACTGACAAGCCGATTGCAACAGCACATCAAAAAGCTTATCCACCATGATCAAGTAGGCTTCATCCCGGGGATGCAAGGCTGGTTCAACATATGCAAGTCTATAAACGTAATTCACCACATAAACAGAACCAAAGACAAAAACCACATGATTATCTCAATTGATGCAGAGAAGGCCTTTGACAAAATTCAACAGCCCTTTATGCTAAAAACACTCAATAAGCTAGGTATCAATGGAACGTATCTCAAAATAATAAAAGCTATTTATGACAAACCAACAGCCAATATCATACTGAATGGGCAAAAACTGGAAGCATTCCCCTTGAAATGTGGCACCAGACAAGGATGCCCGCTCTCACCACTGCTATTCAATATAGTATTAGAAGTTCTAGCCAGAGCAATCAGGCAAGAAAAAGAAATAAAGGGCATTCAAATAGGAAAGGAGGAAGTCAAATTGTCTCTATTTGCAGACGACATGATTGTATATCTAGAAGACCCCATCGTCTCAGCCCCAAACCTCCTGAAACTGATAAGCAAGTTCAGCAAAGTCTCAGGATACAAAATCAATGTGCAAAAATCACATGCATTCCTATACACCAGTAACAGACTTAAAGAGAGCCAAATCAAGAACAAACTTCCATTCACAATAGCCACAAAGAGAATAAAATACCTAGGAATACAACTAACAAGGAATGTAAAGGACCTCTTCAAGGAGAACTACAAGCCACTGCTCAACGAAATAAGAGAGGACACAAACAGATGGAGAAACATCCCATGTTCATGGTTAGGAAGAATCAATATCGTGAAAATGGCCATACTGCCCAAAGTAATTTACAGATTCAATGCTATCCCCATCAAGCTACCAATGACCTTCTTTGCAGAACTGGAAAAAACCACCTTAAACTTCATATGGAACCAAAAGAGAGCCCGCATAGCCAAGTCAATTCTAAGCAAAAAGAACAAAGCGGGGGGCATCACACTACCAGACTTCAAACTATACTACAAGGCTACAGTAATCAAAACAGCATGGTACTGGTACCAAAACAGAGATATAGACCAATGGAACAGAACAGAGGTCTCGGAGGCAACACAACATATCTACAACCATCTGATCTTTGACAAACCAGACAAAAACAAGCAATGGGGAAAGGATTCCCTGTTCAATAAATGGTGTTGGGAAAGCTGGCTAGCCATGTGCAGAAAGCAGAAACTGGACCCCTTCCTGACACCTTACACTAAAATTAACTCCAGATGGATTAAAGACTTAAACATAAGACCTAACACCATAAAAACCCTAGAAGAAAATCTAGGCAAAACCATTCAGGACGTAGGTGTAGGCAAGGACTTCATGACCAAAACGCCAAACGCATTGACAACAAAAGCCAAAATAGACAAATGGGACCTAATCAAACTCCACAGCTTCTGCACAGCAAAAGAAACAATCATTAGAGTGAATCGGCAACCAACAGATTGGGAAAAAATTTTTGCAGTTTACCCATCTGACAAAGGGCTGATATCCAAAATTTACAAAGAACTAAAGCAGATTTACAAGAAAAAAACTAACAAGCCCATTCAAAAGTGGGCAAAGGATATGAACAGACACTTCTCAAAAGAAGACATACGTGAGGCCAACAAACATATGAAAAAATGCTCATCATCACTGGTCATCAGAGAAATGCAAATCAAAACTACACTGAGATACCATCTCACGCCAGTTAGAATGGCGATCATTAAAAAATCTGGAGACAACAGATGCTGGAGAGGATGTGGAGAAATAGGAACACTTTTGCACTGTTGGTGGGAGTGTAAATTAGTGCAACCATTGTGGAAAACAGTGTGGCGATTCCTCAAGGACCTAGAAATAGAAATTCCATTTGACCCAGCAATCCCATTACTGGGTATATATCCAAAGGATTACAAATCGTTCTACTATAAGGACACGTGTACACGAATGTTCATTGCAGCACTGTTTACAATAGCAAAGACCTGGAACCAACCCAAATGCCCATCGACGATAGACTGGATAGGGAAAATGTAGCACATATACACCATGGAATATTATGCAGCCATCAGAAACGATGAGTTTGGGTCCTTTGTAGGGACATGGATGAACCTGGAAACCATCATTCTCAGCAAGCTGACAGAAGAGCAGAAGATCAAACACCGCATGTTCTCACTCATAGGCGGGTGTTGAAAAATGAGAACACATGGACACAGGGAGGGGAGCACTACACACTGGGGTCAGTTGGGGGGAAATAGGGGAGGGAGGGTGGGGGGTGGGAAGCTGGGGAGAGATAGCAAGGGGAGAAATGCCAGATGTAGGTGATGGGGAGGAAGGCAGCAAATCACACTGCCACGTGTGTTCCTATGCAACAATTTTGCATGTTCTTCACATGTACCCCAAAATGTAAAATGCAATAAAATAAATAAATGGGAAAAAAAAATTACCCAGTCACAGGTTGTTCTTTATAGCGGTATGAGAATAAACTAATACAATAAGCAAGATATTATGTAGACAGACCCTTAAAAATACTCATGTACTGTGATCTAGTCACTTCACTTTTAGGAATTCACCCTCATTAAGGCACCCAAAAATTTTCATAAGAGCAAATTGGAAAATTCAAAGTAGCTACTTGTCAATTTTAGATTAGGTGATTACAGAAAAGGTGACCATACAATTTTTTTCCCAAACTTGTATGATATGAGGAGTAAAGGAGGGTGCTTTAATAATTTTTCAGGACAATGGTCATAGATCAGGATTTCTCTGGGCAAGAAAGGATATATGGTTCCCTGCTTATAAAAGAATATGAAAATAAAGTATGTCACATTGCCATTATGGAATGATATGTAGTCAGCAAAAATATTTTAAAGAATATTTAACAGATAAGGATATATTATAAAATTTGATTAGTAAATTTTATATCCAGCCTTGTAAATTTTACTAATCATATTTTATAATATATATCCTTATCTGGATTGAAAAAAAGACATAGTACATCACATTTTTAACATTGGTTCACTGGCTGTTGTGATTACAGCTGATGTTTATAGTTTTTCTCTATATTCAAAATTGCCTATAATTTTTTAAATTATAAATATATCCTGCTTCTTTAGGAAGAAATGTAATTCAGTTCCAGTTGATGACGGAAAGTTATTCTTCACAGAACAATGCCAACTAATAAATATAGAAAAAACAATATAAATTAGAAAAATCACACATTTATATTTTTTTAAATAATTAATTATTTCAGACAAAGATTGTCAATTCATTTAAAAATATTTAGGTGAAAGATTGTTGAGATCACAAGGTTTTAAGGTATTAACCCAAAAGTTAGTGGCTACTTGCAAAGTGGCTACTTCCAAAGTGGCTACCTCATAGTGAAGAGATCTGGTGATGACCCTATTAACAAAGTGATCAAATTTAACATCATTTTAGTGAAAAATCGGGCATTATATGTCTTCTGTTGTGATGTAACATAAAATAAGAATGAAACTTATGCAATATTCTGGCCAAAAATCCTTAATTTAAATCAAATTAAGCCATTAGAACCATTTTAGTTTATAAGAAATCCAAAGAAGATAAGAACTAGGAGAACCACAGCATGCAGAAGAAATCAGACAAATCCAGAATGTGGGACATTCTATAAGACAACTCTTCTGCAATGTCTTCAAAAAGTAAATGCTATAAAAAAGAAATAAAGGAATTTTGAGATTAAAAGACACTAGAGAGATATAATAGCTGAAGACAATCTGTGAACCTTGTTTGAAAAAAAGAGAGAGAAGGAGAGAGAGATAAATGTCATCTTTAAATAATTGGGGAAATTTGAATACAAATTGAATATAAATTGGTCATATTACGGTGTGTGTGGAAATAATATGAATATAAAATTATCTTAGATATGATGATGGCATTGCAGTTATCTGAAATATCATGGTAAATATTATGTCTTCAACTTATTTTCAAGGTGTTCAGAAAAAAGTACACATACTTACAAATAGCTATACAAAGTAAATATGGCAAAACATGAATAACTGCTGAATAAAGGTAATGAGTATACAAATGTTCACATTGTACTATTCTTTCAATCTTTCTGTATATTTAGAAAATGTTTAAAGTTAATGGGAAAATATCCAAAAGGTATGTTTAAAGTAATAAATTTGAAGCAGTGTGATTACATTTAAAGCAGCATAATTAGTAGTCCCAGAGTTAACCTTTATCTTTCCAGGTCTGATGTTTAAGTTACATGGAATTGGTGAATCTACAGCCATTCCCTTATCCTGCACACCACTTCGGGCCAGCTTTTCCAGTTTCACTTCCATGGGTCTCATCACTTCCTGTGATATATTTCAGTTTCCATTCTCTCCACCACAAATAGTACCACCTTCTACCTTCTCCATCTTTTAGGGTCCTTATCTCCCCCAAAAACAATGGCAATAGAGCACAGATTTATCAGTAACTAACTTCCTTCTAGTAGCAAAAACAGTTATTGTAAATCACTTACTCCCAGGTACTCCCCTACTTTTCCCAGGCTACCTCACAGTTAGGTTGGGTTCATGTAACTGGTTCAGAGGGAAAAGGCCAGTTCTAGGCCAAGAGAGTCATGAGCCATGCAGCCACTTCCATCCTTGTCTTCCTTAATTGCAGAGCCCAATAGTGTGGCGGCAAAATGAAGGAAGATGCCCCATTCACATTAGACTGTGATATGAACAAGAAATACTTTTCTGCTGTGCTAAAGTCACTGAGATTTTAGGGTTTGTCTATTACAACAGCTAGTCAAAATTTCTTAGTTTCTAAACCTTTCTGAGAGGCTAACAGGAAACCCCTCTACTATTGCATCCAGTTAACCCTTTCTTTGAATATTGCCTTTAATATGCAATTAAGAAAAACAATTGCTGTTCCCTCAGAAAATCTGTATCACCCACAATTTTCAGAATAACACTGCCCATTCTTCCAAATCTCTACTTCACGTAGAAACAAGCACATTTGACCACTTTCTCAAAAAGAAAAGGAAAACAACTGGGTGTAGTGGCTCACACCTGTAATCCCAGCATTATGGGAGGCTGAGGTGGGTGGATCTCCTGAGGTCAGGAGTTTGAGACCAGCCTGGGCAATATGGTGAAACTCCATCTCTACTCAAACTACAAAAAATTAGTCGGGCATGGTGGCATGCGCCCGTAATCCCAGCTATTCATGAGGCTAAGGCAGGAGAATCGCTTGAACCTGGGAGGCAGAGGCTGCAGTGAGCTGAGATCTCACCATTGCACACTAGCCTGGGTGGCAGAGCAAGACTGTCTCAAAAAAAAAAGGAAAAAGAAAGGAAAGGAAGAAAAGGAGGGAGAAAGAGAGGGAGCGAGAGAGAAAAAGAGAGGGGGGAAGAGAGAAAGAGAAGGAAGGAAGGAAGGAAGGAAAGAAGGAAGGAAGGAAGGAAGGAAGGAAGGAAGGAAGGAAGGAAGGAAAAGGGGAGGGAAGGAGGAAGGAAGCCAGGGAGGGGGGAGGGAGGGATTGCTTAACAGGCTGAGAAGTTCTTTTGCCAGGACTTCTACACATCCTCCTTTATTGGTCAGATGTGTCATACCCAGACACATAGAAAGCCAAAAAAGCATTAAAATTGGCTACAATTTGGTTACTTGGGAACAAAAACATAGTATTTTCTCAGAAAAAAAACTCCAAGCCTAAATATAAACTATTGCCTTGAACAATGACAGCATTAATCCTGGAAGAAAACTATCTGGCTGGCTCTATATGAGAATTCAAATTTCTTGATTTCTTTACCACCTATTGATTGGCAACATTTCCAAGAAACAATTTTACTTATTTCATTTTAAATCGATTTCTCTTTTTAGCAAGATTGTGCTTTTTGAGAGCACTGAGGCAAAAAAAAATTCATTTAATTTTACTTTTTAAAATCAATGTCTACAAGACCCTTTCAGTCAATGGATTACCCTTGCTATCCATTAGACACTTTTCTAGGCTGTTCACTGACCTTTTGTGTCTCATATAAGATTGCAGCACTTTTAGTCTTACATCAAATGTTTTTGTCATTTTCCCCCTTTGCTCTTTCTGTCACTTTTAAGTTCTGAACTTCACTCTGTAATTGCTCAGCTTCTCTTTTGAACTTGACATGTATTATGTGTCTTTTGTGCCCTTAATTACATTTTGTACGTTGGGGTTCAACTGTGTTGGTCTTTTCTAATCCTGCTATATTGATTGCTATACATCAAGCCTCCTTCCCTCTGGGAACACTATTTATCTTTAAACTATTTTTCTTTCCAATACTGAGAACCACTGAATTTCTTTCTACTGCTCTTTTTGGGAAATTTCAGATTATCCACAGTTGTGATGACCAAGATGTATTCACTAGAATCATAATTACTTCTCTTTCAACATGAACTCTATATGCATATTTGAAAAAGAAATCAAAGTGACAAAATGTAGAAAAGATATATGTGTCAAGAACAGACAAGACATTTTCAGAATATTCAGGAAGCAACAAAAATATTTTATAAAAATATGAGAAAGAGGAAAAAAGTATGGTTTCTTAAGGAAATATATTACGGAGAACATTGAGTTAAAGTACAGTATAAACACATGAACTTTACAAAAGTAAGAGTGAACAACTTTAATGTCTAGCGCACCAAATACAAAAGAACTAGCTGTGAGAGTGATATCATTTGTCAAATGCAGGCAGACGTCCTATCCTATGTGAACATTACAACAGTCTCCTCATTTGTCCCACTCTACCCACTATTATCTCCCTCCAACCCTTCTCCAGAATGCAGACAGAGTCCTTACCATAAAATGCACACCTTTAATCATTTCTCTCCTAGAAAAACTTTTAATGACTCCCTATTCTAGAATAAAGCCCAAATGCTTACAAAACCTTATGTATCTATCTGGACCCTGTTTACTTTTCTTTCCTCACTTCTAGCCACTTCGCTTTCTTTCCAAAATCTGTATGTTCCAAATAAAATGTTCTTATGGCTTTCCTCTGGACCTTTGTATACACTGGTTTCTCAGAATGCTCTTTCCTGCCCCAACTCCTCTTGGTCTGTTCATTGCTTATTCTTCTTTCATGTAGATGTCTCTTCTTACCCGACTTGAGTAAAATTTAAGCATCCCTCTTTTGTATATTATTACAGTTCATTGTATTTCTCTTATCATAACACATAACTCACTCTTACATTATCATGTTTACTTACCTGCAACCACTTTATTCAGCATGCAATAAAATGGTAATGATAATATTTATCATTTTTGCCTTGATATCCCAGCACCCAGCACTGTACCTAGCACCCAATGAAGACTGATAAATGCTTTGTTGGATGGACGTTGTACAAATATTTAGTAACCCAAGGCCTAATTTTAACCTCTAGTTGCAATTTTTGTTATAAATCTCTCCAAAATAAGAATTAGCAACCATTAGCATGGGCATTAAAAATGTCTCATTAGCAGGATATCTTTGGGATATTGGACAGTTGATGCCAATACTGATGTATCTTTTAACACTATTATCTCTTTCCTGCTAGCCCTTATGGTTAGTAGGAAAGAGATAATAGTGATAAAAGATAGCCATCATGTTCAGAATTCAGCAGCTGGGGTTCTCTTAGCACCCACACAGTCACCTTCACTTGTTTAGAGGTACTCATTTAGCCACCACAACCTCCCAGGTTCTACTCTACAGGAGAATCAGGGTGGTCCATTAAATGCCATCACCCACAATTTTTATCCTGACAATAGGATGGATTAAGCATTTTAGAAGGAAAAGCACTCCTTCCAAAGGCTGTCAACCTCTTTCCATTGTGTAATGAATCAGTCTACTTTTCTGTCTTAGTAAATCTAGTACAATAAGAAAAATTGCATCTCTTTGGAATGACTAAGCAGCTTATAGGATCTCAGGGTCCTCATCCTGGAAATAGTATCCTGGGAACTTAAGATTTAAAGATAGAGAAAAGTGGCTTGAAGCTGTACTGATTCCCTCTAGAAGTCCCTGAAATCAAAAACTACTTAATTCAAAATATTCTGCTTGATTTTAAAAACTTCATTCCCTTCTTTTCAAAATTTCTCCTTCAAGTGCAGGAAATTGAATCAATGGGGGGTACAATAAAGGGAAACTGGATTGAATCAGATTTGGAATATTTACATATTGAAGTTTATGCTCTCAAGTATCAAATTTAGTGGCTCAGGAGAAAAATTCCTTTAAAAATTATGTGAATGTCATTAAGTACTACCTTGATTTTGCAAGAAATGACATTTTTTAAATGTCAGGGAAAGGTAATAAGAAATAAAGAAAGCCTTTGACCATTTGGAGGAACAAATTCAAATCAAAAATACTTTTCATTATTATTAACAGAAGGGGGAAAAACATGAAAATTATCTGGCTTACTGCCCAAACTAACAGTATCCCTGAGAAAGTATTTTCACTCCTCATACTACCAAGAGTATAAGAATTCTGCTACCAAAAAAAAAAAAAAAAAGTGAAGCTTCATGTCCAAGAGAGTGAAGGTAAAGCAAAATGCTACTCAAAATATTGATAATTTATTAGTAAGTGTAATTTAAAATCAAATGCTTTTCGAGTTATAGAATGTAGAATAATCAACCTTTCAGAGTTAAAATGAGCCATGGATTTTCAAAAAGAACATCAATAGAAATAAACTGTAGAAAAGCCATTTGGACTGTCCTAAATCTATAATGGCCCTACTTCTCAAATATGTCTGTTCATGTGCTTCTTTTTATGCCTGACTACAAATTTGCCAACAGATGTTGTGTCTCTTAACAGTCAAACTTTGATATTTCTTCTGTGTTTACCCAGAATTGCTCTCAGTGGTACCTCCTGATTTTACACTTACCAAAAACTAAATGTGGGTACTTTACAAGTGATCCTGACATTTTCTAGTAACTCCTTATTTCCTCAGGTGCTATAACTAGCAACTAATTCTTGATTTTTTTTTTCATACCTGACAGAGCCGATAATCCCATCCTATTACTATCCAAATAAATAAGGTTCAGCCATGAAAGTGCGTCAGAAGTGAAGTCACATACTTGGACCAGTGATGGAAAGGTTGAACATTTGAACAGAAAATTAATGGATTTTAAAGTTAGGAAGTATAATGGATATCAAAGTTAGTGTAAGGCGCTTTCCTGCCCACAGATTAGAAAACCTGATGAGTCTAGAACCTAATAACCACAAATGGCCTATTGCAGCTTTATCAAGATGTGCTCCACGGAACAATAACATGGGAAGATGTCCCCCAGATTGGCTTTCATGAGCAATAAGTGTAGAAGCAGCTACACAACACAGCTTTTCTCTTAGAGATTCAGAACATGCATCTGCATATTAGAAGATTTTTTAAAGCCTGTCCATAAATAGACCTATTTATCTTTGTTTAATCTGGTATTTAACCTAGTATCTGCCAAACATTTTTGAAAATTATTTTTAATTTGTATATATCTATCTTGTAAAATATGTTGCCAAGTTTGTTTGATGACTGAATACCTATTAAGATCTCAGAGAACTGGTTTCCCAAGGAATATGCCTGAGAAAAGCTGACCTGCTCAGCCATTCGTATATGCTGCTGCTTCTTGATCACCTAGGGCTACCCTATAAGGCCAGGCATTGACCATATGATGTTCTAAAACTGTGTTTCTTACACTTCTACATGCATATGAGTCACTGGGGATCTTGTAAAAACATAGATTCTGATTCAGTAGGTCTCAGGTGGGGTCTGAGAGTTGGGGTTTCTAACAAGACTCCAGGTGATGCCAATGCTGCTGGTCCCTGTCACACTTGGAATAGCAAAGCTCTACAGGAAACTGGCAATGGGAACATCTTCATATCGCCAATCTCTTTATCTTACAATTCTTAATAACAAATCTTCCTAAAATACTACTTTCATTATGTCATTTTGCTGGTCAAAATTTTCAGTGATTCCTTCTTCTCTTCCACGTTAGTCATTCAACAATAGACATTTATTAAACCTTTATTGTGTGGCAAATAGATTAAGAATGCCTCTGTCCTTATACACTCAAGAAAGAAGTGGGTTAGAAACAAGGCACAGAATACTGGGAGCCAAAACAGTAGAGAATGGCTAATTTCAGTGACTTGAATGTGCTACATGACTAGACCAATGATTCCCAAAGTGTGTTGCCCAAACCATCAATGTCAGCATCACCTGGAAACTTGTTAGAATACCCGTTCTCAGGGCTCACCCTAGACCTACTTAATCAGAAACTTTAGAAGTGGGGTCTAAAATCTGAGTTTTCACAAGCTCTCCAGGTGGTAGAAAACCACTGGATTAGACAATCAGGAAGTTTCTCTCCAGCTCTAAAATTCTATCATTTTGACTACTGATAGCTTTTTCAATGAATTTTGTTACCCAGACTTTATAAACTAAAAGCATAATCTCTGGAATTGATTTCCTGGATTTAAAATCCAGCTCTTACACTTAATTGCTGTTAAGCTGTAATAAGCTCTTACAACTAATTGGTGTTACTTCAGTTGTTTATGCTTCAGATTATCACCTATAAAATGAGAGTAATAATAGTACCTGCTTTCATATGGTTGCTCTGAAAATTAAATAAACTATAATAATATAAGTAGCTCACCGGGCAAGATGCCTGGCATGCAGTTCTTCGGGTCATAACACAATCATTACCCTCTTATTAAGGCCTTCCTTGGCCACTCTATCCAAAATTGTGACCATCCCTACTATTCCCTTATCCCTTTCCCTGCTTTATTTTTGTCCTTTGCAGTTATTATTTTCTAACATATACTACCTCTTTAAATTGTTGCTTCATTTACTACCATTTTCCATTAGAATGTGAGAGCTATAAAGCTGCCAAAGATTTTTGTCCATTTTGCTAAGAGCTATATCCCCAGTGTTCAGTATAGCGTTTGGCACGTTACAAGCACTCAAAAAATATTGGTTGGGGCTGGGTGTGGTGGCTCATGCCTGTAATGCCAGCACTTTGGAAGGCCAAGGCGGGCAGATAGCCTGAGCTCAAGAGTTTGAGACCAGCCTGGGCAACATAGTAAAACCCCATCTCTACCAAAAATACAAAAAATTAGTATACATTGGTTGGATAAATAAGTGAATAAATGTTAACTATTATTGATATTAATATTATTACTATTAATTAGCAATCTACACTTTTTTATTGAAACAATTTCTACTTGTTTATTCTCACAAATTGCACTTATGTCCCATTCCATGCTCTACTCAAATTATTCCCCATTTCTAAGATTCCCTTCTGTCTAAATTCAGCCCATTTTAGACCCTGCTCAAGTACTGCCATTTCCTTTAATTTTCTCTAATGACTGAATAACTCTGATTCAAGCTCTCTAGCTCTCTGAATGTCCACACTGTTTACTTCAACTGTCTGTGCCATAAAATTCAGCACTTAATCATCTTAATCTAGTGTCAGTAAAATGAGCAACGTTTAAGGAATGACTGAGTCTGCATCATTCATACAGTAAGTATTCCATGAAAAATTAGAGGAATGAGGCCCCAAAGGAAACAATAGGAAACCTTACCATTAATTATCCATGTTGTCCTCAAATAATAAAAAGAGCACTTTACATTTTACAAAGCGACGTTAAGCCTGTTGGAATCAAAATGGAGTCCCTTATGTTAAAAAAAAAAAAATCTGACAAACAGAGCCAGGGAAGGTTATGAAAAAAAAAAAAGCTCTCACACTTGTATAACCGATTGCAAAACCTATCACAAAAAACTGCAAAAACCAAAACCTTGCGCAAAAGCCATTGCACACCTGCCCCCCAAAAAATACTTCTGCAAGGTTACCTACCAAGCAACCTCATACTGATGTCCAACCTCATACTGATGTCATCCATGTTATTGGTCTTTGTAGCCCAGGATAGTGATTTCAAAGCAATTATGTAATACTCCTCATTTTTCCTGTAAAAACCCTTTGTCTTCCTTTACCTCTCTGAACACACATAGCTTACTACGCACATTTTCCCCATTGCAATGCTCTATTCTTGAATATTTTCTTTTAGAGAGCCTATTTAGGTTGACACACTTTTTAACATATCATTCTAGTTTTGATTAGATGATCTCAAAGACTATGTATCCTTGGTCTCAAATTTTCAAAATGTCTTTATATGAATAGACCATTTCTTGAACTGTAAAAAAATGAGCATAAATTGTGAAAGTCATAAAAGAAGCAGATAATTACCCAAGAAGTTGTCAAGTTCAGGGATGGAAAATAATTGCTGCTTTTGCCCTGAGTCCTCCCACCAACTGGGTCTGCAGGAGGCTTCACCATCATCCCCATGCAGCACTCGAGACAGATATTATCAATTGATCAGAGCTGGCAGAAAAGGGGACACCTATTTGCCATCCTAACTTACTGCAACCATTCTGCCTCTAAAGGTAAAGGAAACAGATATTTAAATTTTTAAAGCGATTTACCCTTTACAAAGCACTTGTTAAAGTCGTCAGAATTAAAATGGAGTCACCTATGTAAAAAAGAAAACAAAATAGAGGTGGGCTCTATTTGTCCAGGTACATACATGGTCATACATGGTGGCAGAACCAAGACCTGAGCCAGCCTCCTGACTCTGTCCAGGGCTCTCTGCCCCTCCTACTCCATTTCTGAAATTCAGTACCTACATTTTTATTCTAAAGCAATCGAAACATAAGAAGCAAACCTTTGACAGAGGATTTTCACATTAACGCTCATGAATATAATGCTGAAATGAAAAATGACAGCTTCAAGTCAAGTGACAGACAGGGTTGGTTAGCCTGTTATTTTTTCAGTTCAGTTTATTTACCTAAACCTCGAACGTGTCATGACTGGAAATAGACAAAACAGATTGTTCTAATTCCGCTGTCCTAGAAAAAGAAAAGGAAAATAGTCCTCATTAACAGGAGCTGGGCTCAAGTCCAGTCCTGAAATAACTTCCATTTCTAAACCAACTTTTTAAAGGTGACTTTTTGTTTATTAATGGCAAAGCATCATTTTAAACATAGCTTTAATTACTCAGGTTAAATTATAGGAAAACATACAGAGTTGAAGAAATATGGAAAAGACGTGAGAGAGAGACATAAACATCTATTTTCATATAATAATGGCCATTTCCTCACTGTAGAAATGACGCCCACATTATAATTTTTCCAGAGCCTGTCTCTGAATCACAGTTTCCAAATATTAAAATCACCTCTATAACGCAGTTGGAATAAAAACTGACTTGTCAAATTATACCTAGTCAATTGATATTTCTATCTTGATTAACTCTCATTTTTTTAGGCGTACTATAATTAAAGCTGCTTTTTTTAAAAAAAATCATCATCTAACAGAGAAATTGCCCCTGGCACTGTCTGCTTACCCAAGGAAACCAGGATAGCTGGCAGTTCTGTTGCTTCACAGAGTGAATCCGTTTTAGCAACTATGTTACTTAGTTACAAGGTACCAGCAGTTGGTCCTATAGTACGTCCTTTCGCCCTGAGAAGGTGAGCCTGATGCATATTCGAGGGGAGGAGGAGGAAAACAGCAAGTACACAGAATCCCTTCTCCTCCCATGCACACTGCCACCACCCTGGGAGAAAGGCTGAATCGCAGCTGAAGTTCAGGGTCTGTGCTGCCCCTCCTCCATGCAAAATGGCAGTCAGTTTTGGGTTCTTCCATCATATGGGTATACACAGAAACAATGCCAAAGGCCCTCAGAAAAATCCAGCCACAAAGCTTGAGTGATTCTCACCTTAGCTCCTAAGTTAGCCCAGAGATCACCTGTGTACCATGAACTGGGGTCAAGGCAAGAATGACACCAAGAGTTCTGGCCATATCCCCGCCATGCTAGCCTGGGCATGGCATCTTTAGACAAACAGGGTAGCCAGGACAAATTTTTACTTCTAGAAAGTAGACTAGTATTTCCTGAAGAACGGTGCAAGATACTTTGGAGAACTCTGATTCCTAGCCTAGTCATTACAAAAAATCAGAGATGGTTCCCCCTGTATCACATTACTGAATGAGTTTTTCAGGCAACACATTTAATCATCTGGAAAAGAGTACAAGTTCCCCAACTCACTCAGCAGAAACATTTTTAGTAGTTGGCATCTAAGACACCATTCACAATTACTGGAAATCCTTTAAAACGTTACCACTTTCATAATAAAATCTGAGGCCAGGGACAGTAGTCCATGCCTGTATTCCCAACACTTTGGGAGGCAGAGGTGGGAGGATTGCTTGAGCCCAGGAATTTGTGACTGGCCTAGGCAACATATCAAGACCTCATGTCTACCAAAAAAAAAAAAAATTCCTTGAGAAATGGCTATATGCTTGCTAAATCCAACAAACTAACTAGAAAATAAATTTAAGAGTAGAAAGGACTTGATTTGGAATTACAGTCTGTTCACTTCTCAGCTTTGCAACCTTGAGCAAATTACTTAATATCTCTCAGTCTAACTTTTCTCTTTTTAAAAATAATCACAATAAAACTAATTACACAGTGGAGTCCTGAGGATTACATTTAAAAACATAGAAAAAGTGTCTTCATAAAAATACCTGGCCCATGATAAAAAACTAAATAATTATTATTTTCTTCTCCCATTTTCTTTTTATTAGTAAAGAAAATATCTATGCCAAATGATTTTGAATATTGTATATAGCTTAAAAACTTAAGTAACATGCCAGTGTCTTATCTATGCAAGTGTTGTTTGTATTGCTAATTTGAAGCAACTACTATTTATGTATGTAATTATATGTGAGATTTGAATGAATTATAACTCTGTGCAATCATCTAGTTGAACAGTTCAAATTGGTGCCATAATCTGGATCTTCTTTTCCAAAAATATATTGTAAATTTATTTCTCTTCCAATCAACCTCATTATGATGGAAGAGAAAGAGGGAAAATCTATTCCGCATCAATTGAATAACAGCAATGTGTTATGGCCTCTTTTTCATTGAGTCTGCTTCTTTTGTGTTAAATAACATGTATCTCTCAAAGTATTTTTGCTTCTCTGTCTTCAGGGCCTGCTTATGGCGTCTAACATTGCAAATATATCATTCTATTCCGTTTTAGAAGCAAGTATGTACAATCCTGAAAAAGGAGGAGAGAAAGAAATGGATGTTTGATGCATCTAAAAGAGTAGGGTCAAGGACAACAGCAGGCTTGTCCATCTGCCCATCAGCAAACTGAACTGTGTCCACTAGTTATCAGCAGGAGGTGGCCAGTGGGTATCACACTAAAATTGAATTTCTGCCACTGGGAAGACAAGGCGGTAAGGAGGGAAGAAATCGTTTTAGAATCCATTTCTGCTTTGGCATGATGTATATAAAGAATTGTTGCTTGTTTCTTACACATAAAGTATAAAACTTTTTTTCATTTATTAAACATTTTCTGAATGATTTTTAGAATCTAGGCACTGTGCTGGCCACTATGAATATGAAGAATAATTTCTTTCTTTAGGGATTCTGTTTTATGACGGGGACTGAGAAGTAAACAAATAATTATAATACAGTAAGATGACAGCTAATACACATACAATGTGCTATGGGAACCCCGAGAAAGAAGTAATGAACTATACAAAAATATGGCAAGTTTACAAATTTGTGAGGCATCTTTGCAAGGGGCTATGCTAACTTCTCTGTAATATTCCAGTGTTGATGCCAACACTGCTACAGGAGTGAGACCAACCACAGAAGTAGAATAGAAAATCCAAGAATAAACAGATGGATCTTGAATAGTTATGTTTGTCTTAGGGTAGGAGAAAAAAGTGTTTATTGTCTTTATCTTTATTTATTACAGTCTTTTTCATGTGGATGTATGCTTAATTATGATATAATTTTAACCTTAGTAACAACATCTAAACATGTCAACCTCTGTATTCTCTATCAGTATGCTTGAGGGTGTGACTACTAGAAAACATAGATACAGATACGATATAAATGAAGATACAGATGTATATGCAGATGTTGAAATAGATTTAGTTTCTTGTCTCTGAAAATACTACTTGCAGTATAATTTTTAAAATTTGCAATAAAGCATTGTCTTTTAGGCAATTTCCTAAGAGAAAAGTGAAGATAAGGCATAGCATTTATTGGCACTTTGAAGAATTAAGATGTTAATACAAATACATCCTTAGTGTGCTTTTAGACATATTATAAAGGCTTCTTTTCAATGACAGAAATGAAGAATGAGCGAATTGAGGCACTCCAATTTAAGCTAAAGTAGAAAGTCTGGGTAAACTGTCAGCTTACAAATCCTTTTTAAATGTCTATTGGCTTTGTTACTAGCACACAAATTTGGAAAAAAAATTCACATCAGTTTCTGATAAAATTTATTGTTCCTCTTTGAGGCAATTTTTGGTGCTAATTTACCCAAGTCTCATCTTAGTTATCCCAAGCATTCTGTGTGGTTCCTGAAACCATACATTGCCCTGGAGGGAGCTATCTGCACAATCATATTGGTGTTCCCCCTCCACGGCCCCTGCCCCAGTCACAGGAGCCAATCACACATTCTGAAAGGTAGTCCAAGGCATTTGCTTGCCCCAGGAGCACCAGGGTTTTAAGCACCATGCTTGCCCAGGGTCTCAGTCTGCTTTGAAGAACCCATTCCAAAGAGTAACAGCTGTCACTTTGCATGGCTCTGTCCTGGTGGACACCAAAACTTAAATGCTGTATCCCCAGACAAATTCAAGAGAATATAGTCACATTGTTATTATTATCCATCAGTTGTACAAGACATTAAAGATCCTAAACTGTACCTCTAATCTCTACTGTAGTCAGATAATTAACTTTTTTCCATGCTAAAATTTCATTTGTACTTTCCCTACATGTAATGAAAACCACAATGCCTGTGGATATAGCCTCATGTTTTTATTCTTTTCATCTGCCAACTCTGTATAAGTAATTTGGGGTCACTGTTCTCAATGTATTTCTCTTTTAATAATATCTAGCACAGCTTCACAGGTACCTTTATGTTTAATGAATGTTTTCTATTGATTGTGCTGGTGCTGGTGGTGTTACCAGCCTTTCTGTTCCACTCCAACAAGTATCCAAGTGTTGTCCTAGGAGCAAATAAAGTTTTTCCAAGATCTATGTTATTTTTCTACGATTTTTGTTGTAGATTTCTAGCCAACATAGTTTTTAATTCACCGCATATGTAAAAACTGCAAAAAATGGAATTTAAAAATAAAAAGTAAATATCCTTACACAGTGAGCTGAGTAATGGCTCAAGCCCAAGGAGCCTGACTCATAAATGCTACAGAGAAAGTCATTCATTAACTTAAGGTCAAAGACATGTAAGCTACTTGACAATAAATGTAAGTCAACAGAAACATTAATTAGTGGAAATGTTTAAAAAGTAGATGCCACTGTGAAAGCAATGGCTTATTTCCTTTTAATGAAAGGTGTGATATCTCTTCTAGGTTATATATAATAATTACCAATATTCAGAAAAAAGAGATAAATAAATGAGCAACATGGAAAACACCCAACTTACGAGCAGCTCCAAAACTCCAAGAGCATGTTGTATAATTTTGAGAAAGTATTTTCACTTACAGTATTGTTAGACATAGTTGCTAAAATATCTAGTATTTTCCCTTATAGTATTGTTATACACTTTTTTTTCAGCTCACATAAGCCAATCTAAACCAAAATGTTGAAGTATGATATTGCCCTAATAATTCCATATTAAATTCACCTAACATTTTGTAACACACTTCTGAATTTCTATCTGTGAATAATAACGAAAAACACCATTTATTGAGCATATATGTATTACTCAGGCACTGTGCCAATTTAATCCTTACCTCAGTCTGTGAGATAATTATTATTATTATTTATTTATGGATACACAAACAAACCTAAAATTCTAAAATAATCTGCTATAGGTGTGAGTATGTTAATAACACTGTATGTATGCAGAAAAGAAAATGTCTTTAAGTCTGTCATTCTCCAGTTTTCACACTTGAAAAACACGAAGCAATCCACAGTCAAAGGGCAGAGGCTTTGGACACAGAATTCCCTGCAATATGTTCACAAGATCAGATAAATGCCCCTGTCAGTGACAGTCCATATAGTACAATGTATTTGCAGCCTTGAGGAACATATGTAGATTCAAACATATTCTTGGTTCCTCTTTTAAGAATCCTGTTAGACAGACCCTTAGATCTTATTTTTAATAACTCTTAATCTTTTTTATATACTCAGCCAAAGATCAAAGCTACTTTAAGCTATGCATTCTGTTTTTTCTACTTTAATTTGTACTTATGCCACATTTTACTTTTTTTTCATAGCAAGAGATAGATTTTCCTTCACAAAGGAATACAATTTGCCCTTAAGGGAGTGGTATTCATTTTCAATAAACATTTGGTAAGTTACTACCTTTTCTAAAGTCAAAGACTAAGTCTGAAGAAGGTAAAAAGATGGATAAGACCTAACCCGTGCCTCTGGGGGTCTTAAAATCTAATTGTGGAGACACAAATTGAATCAGGGCTAAGTTTGAAGTAAAGCCTTACACTCCCTCTCCAAAGAACAATTTCTGACACAGTGTTGCTTCTCTAAGGAGCAAGCTCTAATTTTGTCTCAATATGAGAAAGGGGGATAAACAATAATCATCTAGGATAAATTGTTAAAACTAAATGATTCTGGTTCTACCAATAACTCTTAGGGAGAGGGGGCAACGCAGGAGAAAGGGAACAGTTTCAGAATCGACATGAGTGTGCCTGAGGATCTGCTTTTACAAACCACATACCCACAGCTTGCCATGTTCCCAAGAATCACTTCTCTAGGGAGTCCAGGTGTAGAAAAGAAGATGTCAAGCATCTCAGGAATCTGAAGATAGGAAAAGGCTGAGAACCACAAGGTCTAACATGCTGTAGTTTTTGAGGTGCTGTTTCCAATGACAACATAGTATATATTCATTTTTCTATTTGTCCTTATTTAACGTTAAACAAAGAAGAATATTTGACACAAAAGTCCAGATCAAGAGGGATTTAATTCAAGTAGGTGATTACCTGTGTTGCTCATTGAGATAAAAAGCTGTCTCTTCAGAAGTAGGCCTGAATCACTGCAAAGTTGAGTTTCTTAGAAAAGAGTCTATGATAAAAACAAGTATGAAGATGGTTATCTAAAGCAAATTATTTTTATTCATTAACAACTAACCTTTTGGGAATACTCTCTTACTATAATTTACCCTCCCTAAAAACTCAGAGAATTAGCCTAATTCTCTTCTCCACATAAAATACTGCAGATATTTTCTCTCTTTGGAGAAGCAGCCTTTCTCCTCTTTTTACTGAAATGAAATTCTTAGTGCCACAGCTTCCTATTTCAGTTCTTATATTTATCCTTTATCTACTTTCAAACTTCACGTTCCACCTGTAAAATGCATCCCTAACCAGAAGACATTCTATCTTATCTTCCATCCACACGCACCATTCAGCATTTACATTTACGTTTTATGTTTTGCAGCCACACTGATTACCAAATTGTGGTGGATGGCATTTTTGTTTTGAGTTTAGCATTTTGTTTCTGTTTTAATTTTAGGGGGAAAGAATTTTAAAATGATTATATGGCATATAACTCTATAAAAATTTAAGGTACAGAAAAGCATCATCTAAATGAAGGGGAAAAGCTACTCAATTTTACCACATAGAAACCACTGCTAAAATTTTAGTATTTTCTATGTATATTTTTTAACTTTTCATTTTGAAATAATTTCATACTTACAGAAAAGCTGCAGAAATAGTACAGAGCTACCATGTACTCTTCACCCAGTTTATACCATTAATATGTTAATGACTTCCATAGCCATAGTGTACTTATCTAGATCTTCTATGTATATTTTGACAAGGTTGAAATTATATTTTTTGTTCATTGCTTTTTTGTATTTGACAGCAAAAGCATTTATATAAGTTCTTCGAAATATTTTAATTTCCAAGTAATGTCACACTACATAAATGCATATTTTAAATAATTATTTCCATATTGCTGGATATTGAGATTGTATGTGATTTTTTATTATTAAAAACATGTTATAATTTTTTAAAGTATTTACTAGTTTATGGGTCAAAAGAGTGGTCTCTCATTTTTAATGGCTTTTTGTATTTATTATTGAAGGTGAACATTTTGAATGCTTATGGTTTTTATTTCATGTTTTGTAAAGTGTTTATTCAGGCCCTTTTCCATATACTAATGTATTGTACTGGTGCCTGAATGTATTACTTACAAACTTATGTAGAGCTTACATATTTAAGATTAAGCTTTTGACTCAAAGATTACAAAGTGTTTTGTTGATATTTGCCGTTTATTTTGTTTTTATTTCGATAATCCAAAATAATTTTGCTGACTGAAAACAACATATATCTTTTATAGTTTTAATTTGTAATTAAATAACATTTTTATAAAGTAAAACTTCCTTCCATTCTTCAACTCAGTATTTATCAAACTGCGATATGTCAGCCACTAGTCATCTGAACATGGGACTCTTGGGAATTATGGGAATTTCTTTCCTTGAAAAAGAGTCCATGTATTATTCAAGTTTGACAATAACTGCAATAGGTACAAAGGTCAAAAGAGGAATTCTATGTATAATAAGATGCCATGCATACACAATACAAACAGTTTATCAAAGGATCAGGTAGTATTGGATGTTTTCTAGTGTTATTTTGTACTACTTTAATGTCTTATAAATATTCATAACTTAACTGAAAACTAATTTCTTTTTTGTTGCTACAGACTAAAAATCAAAAAGCTGTGTTTCACTTCTTCTACAATACTAAATGGCTTAAAAGTCCAAAGGCACCCACAGTTCTTATGCCAACTGCCTCGGCTCCCTTTGCCTGGAGTACTCTCTCAATCCATTTCTCTACCCCAATCAAGTAGAAAACTCTTGGGCCTCATTGTCATTCCACTCCACCAAACCATCCTGCAAAATTGTCTTAATTGTTGTATTCTCTGCTAGCTTTTTCTCCATATTTACTTTCACTGCTGCATTATACTGGCATTTGTTATGTAGCTGTTGCCCCTCACAAGTGTTAGAGACTCTTCTCTGTATCAAATTCTCATCACTGTAGCTCCAGTGGGGCTAGAAAATTTCCTATATATATATAAAATAAAAAATGTCATATATATATTATTCAAAAATTTCATATATATATAAATTTTTGAGCCACACTGGAGAAAACTGTCTACATATATATATAATTGGAAACTCATTAATGTTTATAAAATGAATTATCCATATTAGGTAGCAATCACCTGGGAGAGTCTAAGAAACCCAACCTTGTTTTCTAAATTATACTGACAAATAATACTGCAAGTTCATCTTCCAACTCTGCAATCAGTTGTCTTATGGGATACAAGCTTCATTTTGGCAATGTCAAATGTTTTCTATGCTGTGATGAGTGACTCAAGCCAAAGATAATATCTTTGCTCAGGCAGGTGATTAATAATCACTCTTTTTAAAAACTTTTTATGTTGAAATAACTTCAAACTTACAGAAGAGGTGGAAGATGCTGTGGTTCGCAAACTTTCCCCTCTCAAACTTATGGTGAAATGTAATTGCCATTGTAACAATGTTAAGAATTGGGATCTTTAAGAGGTGAGTAGGCCACGAGGACTCTGCCCTTATGAATGAACTAATGCTGTAATCAGGGGAGTCAGTTTCTTATAAAAGGATGAATTTAGCCCTATTTGTTGCTTACTTTCTTCCCTCTCTTTGCCCTTCCACCATGTGATGCCTTCTGCCATTATGATACAGCAAGAAGACGCTCACCAAATGCAGCTTATCTTAGACTTCCCAACCTTTAGAACTATGATCCATTATGTTTCTATTTATTATAAATTAACCAGTCCATGGTATTCTGCTATGGCAGCACAAAACAGACTAAGACAGAAGATTGAAACAAAGAACTGTTGTATACTCTTTAACCATATTCCCCAATTGCTATCATTTTGCCAGTTTTGATTTTCTGTGCATGTGCATGCACACCCACACACTCACACACACTACAAAATATTTATGGTGAACCATTTAAGAGTTACTTCAGAATTATGTCCCTTTGTCCTTAAATACTTCAGTGTTCATTTCCTGAGAAAGAATGTCCTCAGACATAATCACAGTAAATTTATCAAATCTAGGAATTTCATATTTATACAATCCTCTTATCTAATATACAGCCTATATTCATTTTCCTCTAATTGTCCTTTACAGAATTTTTTTCTCTGATCCAGATTCAAGATCACACATTATATTTAGTTGGCATGTCTGTTAGTCTCCTTCATCTGGGACACCACACATTTTGTTTTTCATGACACTGAAATTATTCAGAAGTAACATTTATTGTTTTAAAGAATGTCCCTTTGATTCTGTCTGATGTTTCCACTTGATTAGATTCGGATTATGCTTTTTATCAGGAATACTGCATAAACAATGTTGTGCATTTCTCAGTATAACATGTCAGGAATCATATCTCAATTTATATCATCATTGGTGATGTTAACTTTAACTACTCAGTAAGGTGATGTTGGTCAGGCTTCTCCACTATTCATTTTGTAATTAATAAGTAAACTCCGAGGAGATACTTTGATGATATATAACTATCCTATTCCTCTTCAAACCTTAAAAATTTTGCACAAAAATAAACTCATACCAACTTGTTATTAAATGTCTGAAAAGGATCTAGTTTGATACACTAAGACATTGGTTTGAAAAGATCCCCTATCAAAGCAACATGAATTCTACTAAAATTGAAGCAAGAACAAATATTAAATTCATGGTAAAGTTTGGATAAAAGAACAATGAGATCATTCATGTTTTATGAAAAGTTTAAATGGCTAATGGCCCAAAGAAATAAGCAGTTTACAAATGGATAACTCATTTTAAAAGTTAATTCATTTTAAGAAGGGACAAGGCCATACTGAAGATGAAGCCTGTTGCAACAGACTATCCACATCAATTTGCAAGGAAAAAAATTCGACTTTATTTTGTCCTAATTGAAGAAGACCAAGGATTAGCAGCACGAACAATAGCCAAAACCATAGACATCTGCATTGGTTCAGCTTACACAATTCTGACTGAAAAATTACAGATGAGCAAACTTTCCACTCAATGGGTGCCAAACCATTGCACCCAGAACAGCCACAGAAAAGAGCAGAGCTCAATGGAAATTTTAAACAAGTGGGTTCCAGATCCTGAAGCATTTCTTCATAGAATTGTCACAGGAGATGAAACTTAGCTGTCATCCTAAAGACAAAGCACAATCAAAGTAAGGGCTACCAAGAGATGGAAATGGTCTAGTCAAAGCAGAAGTGTACTAGTCAAGAGAAAAGGTCATGGCAACAATTTTTGGGGATGCTCAAGGCATTTTGCTTGTTGACTTTTTGTTGGACCAAAGAACAATAACATCTACGTATTATGAGAATGTTTTTGAGAAAGCCAGCCAAAACTTTAGCTAAAAAAAAAAAAACAAAAACAAAAACAAAAATAAATACCCAGGTAAGCTTCCATAGTCTTTCTCCACTGTAACAATGCACCTGCTCATTCCTCTTAAGAAACAAGGGCAATTTTGCAAGAGTTTCAATGGGAAGTCATTGGGCATCCACCTTATAGTCCTGATTTGACGCCTTCTAACTTCTTTTTGTTTCCTGGTCTTAAACAATCTGTAAAAGACATCAATTTTTCTTCAGTTGATAGTCTAACAAAAAACTGCCTTGACTGAATTAAATTCCCAGAACCCCCAATTTTTTAGAGATGGACAAAATGGCTAGTATCGCCACAAGTGTCTTGAATTTGATGGGGCTTATGTTTAAAAAATAACTTTCTATTTTTATTTTAATATTTTATTTCTATTTTCCAATTACAAATTTATTTTCATAAAATCCAGATCCTGTACAATATTTTTCCATGGACTTTTTGAAGTCCTCTCACATCTCTAGTTTCAGACAGACTAGGTCTCATTTTTATTATGTTTCATTACACAGTGGAGATTAAGGAGGACTTAGTCTAATCTTTTAATTTAGAGACAAGTTTCCTTCCATTCAACTAGTTCAATTCTGTGTTCAGACAAGAATCAAAATAAAATCCTCAGAAAATGGATCGATCTAATAGTTTTAGTGAAAAAATACTTTAGATATTAACTTTATGAAATGTAATGATCTTTTGACTATATGAAATTTAATGATCTTTTAAAATGTGCTTACCATTAACCAACCACTATACTAAATAATAATTTGGGTAATTTTGCTATTAAATATTACTAAAATTATTTATTTATGAAGCTCTGTCGCTAGACAGCAGATTAAAAGCTATGGGTCCCAAATATGTGGTTTTCCTGAGTCAAGCAATCATGTCAAGAAATGCCATTTTCTGTAAAAGGGGCTAAAAAGGACTCAAAGACTAAACATAACACACCTTGCATCTGTGAAGACTGTTTACTAATGAAATCATCAAGAAACAGCCAACATCAATTGTTTAGAATGAAAATTTGAAACTTGGAAACTGTGGCATAGAAGCTCATAGATTTTCATAGAAGGGACCTTGGTAGTCATATTCAGCCCAAAGCTCCCACTTTGTAGATGAAGAAATTGAGGCAAAGAGACATGACATAATTTGACCACAGCCAATTCATGTCAAAGTAAATAAGGATGAAATGTTAATTAAAAGACAAACAGAATGTTGATGATCTGAAGAGCCTAACTCCATTAGTGTTTCTATAACACAATTTAGGGTTTGTCAGGCCCAGTCTAGTTTCCCATGTCTTCCATCCTTTGTCTCCCAAAAACTATGACTGTAATCTCAGTCCCAGCCAGGTTCCTGGAAATAATCCTCAGTGTAGACAGATGAGATTTAAGGAAATCTAGTCAACATCTCCAGAATTGATATCAATTTTTTTTTCTAAGCTTTGATTTTATTTGCAGAGGTTTTGCTTTGACTCCTTGACCAAATTCCCTTCTTGAATACAGTTTGGTAACTAGACCCTGAGATTGGCCTTGTTCCCTATTGTTGAGTTCCAGTCTTAGATACCTGCCTAGTGATATACTAAGACTACGACTGTACATTGTTCTTGCCAAGCTCTGCTTCTTCCTACAGAGAGAAAAGTTAACCACAAATCCCAGACCAATTGGCCTGCTCTATCATTTAATGATGCAGCTGCCTAGATCTTTAAATATTCAGAAAACTAAAAATTCTCCACTGACCCACTCTCCTTTCTTCTTAGGATACCGCTATCACTGTACATTGGATTACTCTTATTTTCAATGCCTGTGACCTTTCTCATTTTATTCATTTAGTCAACAAACATTTATGGAGTGCCTCTTGTATGTCAAGTATTGTGCTAAGCATGGGTGCAGATAGTAGGGATGAAAAAAAGTTATACTTTAATTCCTGACTTTTACGGATTTACAGTCTTGCGACAGCAACAGATTGTAAATGCTTCACACAGACAAAATCGCATGCTTACAAGGTGAGAAAAGTACTAGAAAGGAAACACAGAATTACAGTCAAGGAAAAGTTTTCTAGAAAAGTAACATTATGTCTGGATATTTGAAGGATAAAAATGAATCAGCTTTCGAAGCACTGGAAAAACTATTTCAGACCAGGAACCAGCAGATGTTAACACCTTGTTAAGGCTAGGGAAGTTGGAGAAACTAAACAGAGACCAGTATGGCTGTAATATCTTGCGGGGAGAGGAAAGCTGCTCAAATGAGAAAAGAGAGGCAGATTATACAAACCATTGTAGGCCATGGGAAAACATTTAAATTGCATTGTAGTTGTAATGACAGAAAAAACATGGTTTTCATTTTTAAAAGATTATTCTGCTGAGTTGAAAACAGGCATTCAAATAAAGACATGTCCACAAATGTTCATAGCAACATTTTTCATAATAACCAAAAAGTGGAAACAACCCTAATGTCTATCAACAGATGAATGGATAAACAAAATGCTAAATAACCATATAATGAAATATTATTTAGCCATAAAAAGGAATGAAGTACATGCTATATCATGGATTAACCTTGAAAACATGCTAAGTGAAAAAAGCCAGACACAAAAGGCCAGAAATATATGATTCCATTTAAATGAAATGTCTAGAATAGGCCAATTCATAGAGACAGAAATAGATTAGTAGCTTCCAGGGCCTAGGGGATGAGCATGGGGTGTGATTGCTTAATAGATGAGAGTTTCTTTTGGGGGTGATGAAGATGTTCTGCAATTGGATACCAGTGATACTCGCAAAACATTATGAATGTACTAAAAGCCACTTCATTGTATATTTCTAAAATAGTAAACATGATAAATCTTACATTATGAAAATTTTACCATAAAAAAAGATCATTCTTTGAACAATACGCTACTTAGTAAGAGAGAGGGGTTAGCTGCTGAGGCAGTAATCCCCATACATGGACAAGAGCAGTGACAGCAGAGACCAAGGAATGGGGAAGATCCACTATGTATCTTGGAAGTAAATTTCACAGGTTTTGATCATGTAAATAACTGAGTTAGGGAGAAAGAAGCAGAGAGGAAGGCAGACATCCAGAATTAATCGGAAGCTTCTGACTGAAAGAAGAACATGCTTCAAGAGGAAATGAAGGGCTCAGCTTTGGACTCAACCTTGAGATGCCCATGATCCAGGCTAGGGTACGCTATGCTAAGACACTTCCGTGTTTTAGCATATTACTTTAATTTTCTAAACTTCACTTATCTATAAAATAGAAATATTAATGGTGTCTATCTAATAGATAGTTGTTGTTAGAAAGAAGTTAGGTAATTGATGTAAGGTTCTTAGCACAGTTCTTAACACACAGTAGACCCTCAGTCACTATTAGAGATTACTATTGTTACAATCTTTGTTCTCATTTCTATACTTATTCCATATGCTGATTCTCTGTTCCAGCTTCTGCAGATGCTTAGCCCACCCAAGAGGGTTGGTTTTGAACAAAGTTTCAAGCCCTCCCAGTTTGCTCCATGTAACTGCAGCTAATGAGTCCATAACCAGTCAGAATCTCATATATATTAACAGAGAGGGACCTGTCCGGCTGAAAATAACATTCAGATTTCTTAGCCAGGCAAGTATATTCCTATGGTAGAGAAGGTGCATTGAGCTCCAATAACCACATGACAATTTTCCTTTTAAAAGCATCCAACTCACTTTCTTCTAATTTTATACTTTCTTAGGATCCTCCTATCCTTAATTTTATTTCCCCAAGCTTTCTCTCCCACGGGGAATAAAATGTGCTGACAGCTGACAGGAGTATTCCAGTCTATTTGATAGTTAATTTCCTTATAGAGACTTGTAAATTGATGTTCTGGTTTATAATCAGACTCTTTTAAGTTTGGTCAGAAGGGATCAATTTGCCTGGGTCTGTTAACCTCTGGATGACCATATAAAAACCCAGTTCCTGAACCTGAAAGCTGTGTATCAGAACCTGGGCAATTACAATCCACTAAGGAATGACACATACACTGTAACACCAGGCTAGAAACAGCCACTCAGACTTCACACTGCAATATTGTACAGAGTTGCGAGTATTAAGTGAGTTAATGTATATTAAAGTGCCTGGCACATGTTAGACTCTCAGAAAACATTATTTTTTATTTTGTAAACCATATGCAACTCACAAGGGAAAAGAATCCAAGTTTGAAAGATTTCAGATGAACAGAAATGATTCTACATTTTTTTGTGCTCCATCTCAGTCAATCCTTAATTTTTTTTTCTCCAAAGAGTTTCCTTTTTAGTGTTTTCTTGTTTGGCAGCTGCCTTTTGCAATTGGTTGTCTCCATAGTTCATCACTTAGTAATGCTTAAAGAAAGCATTAGTGCAAATGAAAGTGATATCTGAGAATAATCGTATGTATTCTGAGGAATAATTAGCTCACAAACTCTGTGATCTTGGGCAAGCCACTTGACCTTGCTACATGTCTGCGTCTCATTAGTCAGCAACCATGCCTCACCAGCCCATCCTATAATGTCTCTTAGTGTCCCTTCCATCTCTAATAGCTATAAATTACATTCACTACTGAATCCTCAGCACTTAGGTGAGGCTATGGTGCTAAGTGCTGAGGATTCAGTAGTGAATATAATTTATAGGTGCTATTGACATATATGTTGAATGGTTGTATTTTAAGTATATGTTTGGTCCATAAAACTCATAAATAAGGCAGATTTTAACAATGAAGAAAATGGATATCAGTCATTAACTTGCTTTACACAAAAGTTTAAAGCTCTAAGCTTTAAAAAATGTGACTGGCAAAAAAAAAAAAATTTTGGCTAAAAGTTGAGAACAGACTCTCATATAGGCTTTCTATATGCCAACCTCAACATCATTAGAGAGGGTGAATGAATGAATGTATTTATTAATTGATCAAAACTTGTTGAATTTTTTAAAGCATAAATTTTATGGCTTTTTTTTTTCATTTGGGCCTTTTTTCACACCTCTGAATACCCAGAAAGCAGTGTTCACAAGAACTAATTTAACAAATCCATCCTTTTAGAATTTCTGTTGCTTTAAAGAAATGATGAAATCCTTCAACAGTGATTATAATCACAGTACCTAGGAGAAGCTCTTGTAATTTTTGGTGGCATATTTACTTTCTAGAAATTATCTTTAGCTTTTTAGCTCACCAAATTCACATTTGTGACTATAAAACAATTATAAATGATAACTTTTGCATGCTTTTCACCTTTGTTAATAAACAGTTTAAATAATATGGGACATTTTTTAAATTCCATTTTAATATATCACTGCTGGCATTTAACAGAAACCAGGACATCAGTTCAAAAATCATATACCAAATCAAGAATGGAAAACGAGCTTGCAGAAAAAGTTGTGTGGTCTTTTCTAATAAACCTCACGTTTTCTAAAAGGGAAGCAAACTATTTTTTCTGATTTCTTATTTTGTTTTTCATTTACTCATAATCACTACAGCATAAATAAAATTATTTATATTTTCAGAACTATAGCTTTTCTCAGTTCAATTAGTTCAGTTTCACAAGTATTAGTGACTACCTAATGGGAGCCAGCCACTATGCTAGGTTCTAAGGCGTACCAAAGTAATAAGACATATTTTCTAACTCTCATGAAGTTCACATATTAGTAAATGTTTTTCATTGTTTTTTCAATATCTCAGCTGCCACAAATAATTTTACTTTTACCAGTTTTATATTTTGAGGTTTAACATAAGATATTACTGCCTTAATATGTTTGAAAAATTACTGGTCTGAGGGAAGCTAGAAAAATTTAAATAATTATAATACATCATCATACAAGTAATAATAAAAGTATTGTCTTAGCCTGGGTTCCCCAGAATACAAAGCCTAAGACACAAAAATGTAACTTAGGGTCCAGAGCTAAGGAATGGAGAGAAGGGAGGAAAGAAAGGTATGTGAAGAAAAGATTCCATGTTGAGTTGACTGGTCATCCATACAGAGGGCTGGATATTAAGTATTATAGGACACCTTAATAATCTCTTAGGGAAAGAAAGCATGAAGCATTTATTCATTACTATTGCCCCCTATTGATCAAGGGTGGTTCCTCAATAAATTAACTCCTCATCATCTCTAGGTTGCACATGCATGAATACTGAGCAAAATCTCAGGGATGTCTTATGCTGCTTCACCACCAATAAGGAATCCTTGCGGAGTGGGAGGAGGAGGAGGAGCAAGAGGTAAGTTGTACCAGCTTGAAGCAGGGCACTGTCAGGTTGTTGTCTCATGAAATTGGGCGGCACCTTCATAGAAATGGTCACCACAGCCACAGCTGGGATAAGAGTTGAAGCCAACAAAGGCATTTGATAAAAGCATATGCAAGACACAAAAGTAGAACTGAATGGAGAATGATTTATTCTGTCTGGAAATAAAGCATTCAGAAATTTCACAAACAATTTCTCAGAAAAATTCTTAAAAGTAATTGAAATATCAGGCCAGGCGCAGTGGCTCATGCCTGTAATCCCAGTGCTTTGGGAGGCCAAGGCAGGAGAACCATTTGAGTTCAGGAGTTCGAGACTAGTCTGGCCAACATGGTAAAACCCTGTCTCTACTAAAAATAACAAAAAGTATCTAGGCATGGTGGCACATGCCTGTAGTCCCAGCTACTCAAGAGGCTGAGGCGTGAGAATCACTTGAACCTGGGAAACAGAGTTTGCAGTGAGCTGAGGTCACATCATTCATTGCACTGCAGCCTGGGCAACAGAATGAGACTCTGTCAAAAAAAAAAAAATTATTGAAGTATCAGATGGCAAAAGCGGATTGGTAGTCTAGACAGAAGGAACAATATGTATGACACAGAAGTTTGAAACAACAAGATATATTTGAAGAAATGAACGAAAATTAGTACCTGTATTCCTGAAGTTGAAGAGATAGTAGATGTGGTTAGAGATGTGAAAAAAGCCCAAAACGTAATGGATTTAATAAGCCATGTTAGGAGTTTAAATTTAGTACCAGAAAAAATGGACAGTCATTTGAGTGGTTTTAAATATATATATAAACTTAGGGCAGGGTATAAATATAATTATGCTAAGAATTATACTAATGAATATTATTATGGAAGTAGGAAATACAAAAAAAAGATATTGTCTTTAGATTCAGCTATGTTAACGATACATATTATAAGCTCTAGAGTAATAAACATAATACAAAAACATAATAATAAAAGGTATATGTAAGAAGCCAATAAAGAAAGTAAAATGGAACACACACACACACACACACAAATTCAACCAGCTCATAAGAAGGCAGAAAAAAAGAAATAGAGAAAAAATAAAAAGACAGAATGAAAATAAATAAAAAGACAGTATACTTAATGCCAACATTTCAACAATTACAGTAAACATAAATGGACTAAACACTCCAATTAAAAGGACAAATAAATGCAACATGGTTGAATGTCACAGATATTGTGCCATGTGAAAGAAATTGGACACAAACAAGTACATACTAAATAATTTTAATTTATATAAAAGTTTAAATCAGACAAAAACATTTTATACTGATAGAAATCAGATCAATGTTTGTCTGGACAACTCAGTGCAAGATACTGACTTCAAAAATGTAAGAGTTAACTTTTTAGGGAGATGAAAATGTTCTATATCTTAATTGGTTTCATGGCTATACAAATATGTATGTTTCTCAAAGTCATTGACCTGTACACTTAGAATATGTAGGTTTTACTGTATATAATTTATACCTAAACAAAATCGACTAAAAAAAAAAAGCAAACAAACATCTCTCAAGTTTCTGACTTGAATGAATAAGTGCTGATGATGGAAAGAGTAAAGGAGAAGCAGAATGTTTTGGCCTCACATTGCAGGTTTGTTTAAATGGAGCGCCAGTTCAAAGCCATGCCATTATGCTAAGGGCTGGAAGAGCAAGGATACATAAGACATATTTCACCAATTTGAAGGGTAGTCATAAAGGCTAATGCAGAATATATGAAAACAACTTTGTTTACTACACGATGGGAAATGTTCCACTAGAGTTATGGACAAAGCGCTATGGAAGAGAGATGCTTTATGCAATAAAATGTTTAAGGTTCTCCATCATTAGGTAAAAAACAAATATTTGTATATCCACACAGTAGAATGTTATTCAGTAATTTTAAAAAGCAAAGTATTAAACATGCAACAATATAGATGAATCTCAACATAATTATGTTGAGTGAAAGAATCTAGACTTATCTTCCCTCAAAAAAGTACACATTATATAATTCCATTTGTATAAAACTCTAGAAAATAAAAACTAATCTATAGTGATAAAAAGCATATCAGTGATGGTGTAGGAGGAGGAGGAGATGGAGCGTGATGGAAAGGAAGGATTACAAAGGAGAATGAAGAAGTCATCAGGGCTGATGTATGTAGTCATTATTTTGATTGTGATCATGATATGAAACCTTCTCTGGTCCCTCTTCCTCCAAGCAAACTTAGTCACATTCTATTTTGTTCTACTGTGTCCCATGTTGGTTTCATGGGGAATCCGTATGTCAAAGCTTATTAAACTGATCACTTTGAATATGTGCAGTTTACTGTAGTCAATTATACCTCAACAAAATTGTCTTAAAAACACTGAAAACAATCTTGGAAGATCACAGAGATATATCATGTTGTAGCTACACTGAGCAGCATATGATACACCTTAAAACCTAAATTTCTAACATTAAATATAATAAAGAAAATATTCAAGTTGGAATAATAATATTGACTCAGCCCTCACTGAGTGCTTACACTGAGCCAGGCACTTTGTTAAGTCACTCACTTTCATCTTTTTATTTCATCTCTGCACCAACCCTATGAAGTACGTAGTATTAACATTTTCAAATAATAAATGAGGAAACTGAGGACATAGAGTTAGAAGTGTATTCACCTGTGAGTAACAGAAAAACCAACTTCAAGGGCACAAACAAATAATGGTTGTTATTCTTCAAAAAGTAAAAAGGGGAGTGGAATAGGCAATTCAGGTCTGTTTACCTGCTAAGTAATTTGGACAAGGACAGGTAGGCTGTTTCTTTTTCTGTCCCCACCCCCATGCACAGTGTACTACTTGCCTCATAGTTACATGATAGCTGCTGTATCTTCTGGAATCACAGGACTCTAGGTAAGACGAATAGAGAAAGACAGATGATGAATACACTAATAGCCAAGACTTTACCACTATTTGGTGGTGAAAGGAAAGAAGACAAAAGGGTCATACTGGCTGAATCTCCTAGCTTCCCCAGGGGTTTCACCCAGCAGGCTTTTGCTTATTTGTCACTGGCCAGAACTGTGTCACATTGTTTTCCCTAACTGGAAGATGGCTAGGGAGAAGGTGATTTTAGATAGAAGCCAGAGCAGCAAATTAGTAATTTCTGCCATTGCTACTAAGAGATGAAGTCAGAATTTGGTATAAACTTATTCTCCAGGCCTGTGCTATTAACCATAATGTTATACGAAAAAAGTTCTCAATAAACTCTCCCAAAAGCCACCTTAATATGCCAAGCAAGGAGAAAAAAATTCATCCTGAGAAACATGGATTTGACACAGTGTAAGTGCATAGGGAGCATGTAGATGACTTTTTAAAGTAACATCATTTTCTTATCTAATGCACATATAATTGAAAATGTGGGAGAGAAAGGAAGGAGTGAATACAGGGAAGAAAGGTGGGCAATGGTGACCTATAGCTTAATTTTGCATATTTTCTATCTAATAGCTTTGTCTCTTCTGTGGCTTTGTGATACAGCAGCAGTTCCTGAATGTCTCATCTAGAAGGTTCTCTGGTACTTAGGGTAATTTTCCACAATCTACAAGTGTTATCTGGGTGCAAACAGGAGGCAAGATATTTAAAACAGAAAAGAAAAATAATACAGTTCGTAAATAGAAGAGATAAATATTTCCAAAGCACTTGCTATTCAAGACATTTCCTCTATGAGATTAAGACTATACACATTTACACTGTATGATACTTAGTGTGTGTCCAGTATTTTGGTCAATTAGAATTTATGTAGTTTATTTGCTCAATAATTCAGTAGATAGAAATGGTACTTTTGTCAAGTAAAATATGATATGCATATTAATGGCTATTTATGACTCTATTAATACACAATTTTTGGTCAGTGAGTTGAATATTGGTTAAGAATCTACTTTTTCAACCTCAATTATTAAGGCTTCATTATATATTAGCACATTCCAAAAACATATGAATAAATCTACAGCCATTTATTGAGCATATACTATGAGTCATGCATTGTACTAAGTTCAGAAATAAAGTAAAGCATAGTAACTATATTTTTAAAAATCACAATCTAATGATGACAATTTGATAACTGCTATAGTAAATTTATGTAATTGGCACCACAAATGTCCTTCTGATTTTTCTTTCTTCTACATTTTTTACTTTTATTTTATCTTTGGATGTAACTGCAAGGTAGTTGATCAAGATGATAAAGTAATAGCAAGAACTCTGTACAGTTTACACCTGAGAGATTTTAGAAACATACTCTAAATTTTTTATCATTTGATAAAATATAAAACAAATATTCAAATTACTTGCTAAGACAACATATTGCCAAAGATCAAGTGTGTTGGTTATGGAGAAACATCAATAATTTTCTGCTGGAGATTCAAACAGCAACCTGGAAACTAGCACAGCCATCACGTTGTACTAAAACTGACAGAAGTGAGTATTCAAGCACAGTTCACTGCTTTTTGTCATCTACATGCATAACAAGTGCACACTGTTGATTTGCTATTTCACTCAGAGAAGAGGAAAAACTCCATACTGCCTTAATATGGCTGTAGGTTGGTTAGCTGCTTTAAAAAAAAAAAAAAAGCTTAAAGATCATATTCAAGAAAATCCCCTAACTTTTATATAGAACTATGGAATATGAACAATGCACCATTTTCTTTATCATCAACGATTTTGCAATATTTTGATGTAGGCCCCGAGACTTCTTCAATATTGAGTCATTATTATAAAACCAACACTTTCTGATCTGAGAAAAACACATTCATGTCGAATTAAACTCATTCAAAGAGAAGGAAAGTACAGAGAGTTCTTGGTCACACATTCTTTTCTCCAGGATCAAAAAAGATAAAATAACTTATTAGTGTCATTATTAAATAAAAGTCGTAATCTCACTGATGAGACTCAAACCAGATTCCAAAAGGTCTCAGACAGTAGCCAACACTAAATGCTTATTGACCATTTGCCACATTTCAGGCACTGTGGTAGAAGTGCGCTACTGACTTGCTCACAAGAAGCCTGATATCTACTAAGAAAAGTCTTATCAACATGAAACCATGAGATAATAAAAGTATATATTCTTGAAGTGTTAAATGGAAATGAACAAACTATTAGAAACTACAGTTTTTTATATCTATATATATATACACACACACATACAGAAACTATATATGTGATTGTTTATAAGTACTTTATATAAACAGTTCCTAATAGGTACTCATTGTCTGGCTCAGTCAAGTGTAATAGGAGATCATGATGAGCAGTAAAGGAAAAAGAAGCAGAACTGGAATAGGGTGTTAGATGATGTACAGAATACAAATAAGAGGAGAGCAGAACAGCCTAAATGCTAGGAACTGCAAAAGCAAAAGCACAGATCTGGAAATGCACAATGGTTGAGGGAACTGGCTGGGACATAAAAAGGAAAGCTCTGGCTATCATGGTCAGTTAGCACCAAACACTGGATCTGAATATTGGACAGTTCACTTGGGAGTACTGAGTAGTATATCGAGAAGTTTGCATTTCAGCTAGTGGGCAAAAGGCAAAGACAGTATCTGAACTGGGATGATATTCTTTTTGCATACACATTCAAATGTTTAGCCCATGTCATCGAAAGCATAAGCAACAAAAGAAAACCTATATAACCTACACTTCACCAAAAATGTTTAAATTTTGTTTTGCAAATGATATAGTCAGAAAAGTGAAAAGACAATCCATAGAATGTGAGAAAATATTTGCAAGTTGTATATCTAATAAGAGACTTGTATCCAGAATATATAAAGAAGTTTATAACTTGACAATAAAAAAGAACAAATAACCAAATAAAACATGGGCAAAGGATTTGAAAAGACAATTATCTGAAGAATATATACACATGGCCAATAACACATATACATAGATGTTTATCATTAGCCACTGGGGAAATGCAAGTCAAAAACCACAAGGAGATATCACTTTATATCCACTGGAATGGTTATGCTAAAAAAGATTGCCGGGCGCGGTGGCTCGCGCCTGTAATCCTAGCACTTTGGGAGGCCGAGGCGGGTGGATCACGAGGTCAAGAGATCGAGACCATCCTGGTCAACATAGTGAAACCCCGTCTCTACTAAAAATACAAAAAAATCAGCTGGGCATGGTGGCGCATGCCTGTAATCCCAGCTACTCAGGAGGCTGAGGCAGGAGAATTGCCTGAACCCAGGAGGCGGAGGTTGCGGTGAGCGGAGATCGCGCCATTGCACTCCAGCCTGGGCAACAAGAGTGAAACTCCGTCTCCAAAAAAAAAAAAAAAAAAAAAAAAAAGATTTAGACAATAACAACTGTTGGTAAGGATGTGAAGAAATTGGAACCCCTATACATTGCTGATGGGAATGTAAAATGATTCAGACATTTTGGAAACAATTTGTCAGTTTCTCAAAAAGGTAGAGCTACCATATGATACAACAATTCCACTCCTAGGTATATACTCAGGAGAAATGAAAATATATATCCATAGAAAAACTTGTACAAATACATTTATGGCTACTTTTATAATAGATGTACTGTGAAAATTGACCTAATGTCCATCAACTAATGAATAATAAAATATGGTATATTTTCATACAATGGAATAATATTTAGCCACTAAAAGTCTGAATAAAATATCCAAAATAGGCAAACCTACAGAGACAGAAAGTAGATAAGTGGCTGCCTAGGATTGGCAGGGGGTTGGAGGAATGGAGAGTGTATGCTAATGAGTTTTGTGTTTCTTTTGGAGGAGACAAAATGTTCTAAAATTATGTTGTGGTGATCATTGCACAACTCTGTGAATATCATAAAAGAAAAATGGAATTGGTCACTTTAAATAGTTGACTGGTATTGCATATGAATTACATCTTTAAAGGCAGTTTTTTTACAAAAATACGCTTCAAAAATTGCCTGTATTTTAATTGTCCCAGTAAAGTGTTGTTGATGGCAGATTTGGTTCTTTGCCTTCCTGTCTCCCAAGACTCAGCAAATGCCTCCAGAGACAGAAGCAGCTCAGTTTCTACTCACTGAAACAGGCTTGTCCCTGAAAAAGATGTTTATTAATCACCTATTATGAATCACCTGCTGTATCTGCCAATGGGCTGGCATTTTACTCAGATTTCTAATTTAGTTACCTTTTAAAGGTATGTTTTCAGTGACTAATAAATACATCAACTATGTTGATGATAAATTATGTACACCATCCTATTTAGCTACATCTGATGCAAAAATTCTAATAGTAAGGTTAAAAACCACTTCTGATTAAAACTACCTCTCACCAGGACTCCCATTCATGGGTCCACAGGGTAATTCAACACTTGGCCAGCTATTTAGTTGTAACTTTTTATAGGAAACAAGGTGCCAGTCTCTATTTTCATGGATCACTTTCATGAATCTGAAATCTTTTCTCTGCATGATCTAAATTTACTAGAATCATAATCTGTTTTCTGTAATATGTGAAAAAGTGGAGAAATCAATTATGTGTAACTATACATGGAGTCTCCCAGTACTTTCAGAGTTTATTATTAGTAAATTTCTTGACAAAAGAAGTGCAAAAACAGAAATATTCCATTACAAAGCAACTAGGATAAGGTAGTTGTTTTTCAAATTACTCTTAGCTTACCCTGCCTTTTTTTATAGTGTATAATACCCCGGGATCCTTGACATACATTTGTCATTTTACTTTTATTATTGTCTGTCTCTTCCCAGAGGAGTATAAGTACTATGAGGAAGGAGACTTTGGTATTTTTCATTCCTATGTCACGAACACCTAAAACAGTAAGTGCTCAATATTTCAATATCATAGGTATTCAATAAATGAATTTAACATGTAGGAAGCATTGGAAGAGTCCTGCAATTGCTGGCTAAATAAAATTAAAAAGAAAATCAAATGCTTTTACATTTTAACTATTTTATCTCACAAAATCTCTCCAATATCCTGATAACCCTATCATCTCAACTGTTTGCAGAATAAGAGTTGGCATTTTCAGCATGGTGGACAAAAATGTTTGAGGTTATTCACTGTTAAACTATGGTTATTTTAGATTCATTGCTTATTATTATTGTAATTTACCATAGACTGATAGTTATTATCTGATTTGCATTGGAATAAGCAAAATGAGAAAATTTTATTTGGAGATGCAGTTGTACTTCTTATCAAGCTGTCATTAATGTAATATTTTTTGTTATAAGAACACAATTTTGGGAGCGTGGGAGGAGGTAGAGGAGCAGAAAAGATAACTATTGTGTTCTGGGTTTAATATCTAGGTGATAAAATAATATGTACAAAAACAGTCCTGTGACACATGTGTTCTTATGTAACAAACTTTTCCATGTATCTCCAAACCTAAAATATAAGTTTAAAAATAAACTTAAAAAATTTTAAAAACACAATTTTAGAGTATTTTGATAAAATTTTGATGAAATCCTCCTTGGATGTAGTCATATAAGAAATAGTAATATTCCCACATTTTTTTATTATTCACATTTTTTTCTATCCCAGATCCATCATCACTCCTCTATGGAAAATGTTTTTAATTCTTACACTTCTTTCATTTTGTTTTTAGAAATAAACCCAAAAATTCTATCACCATGTTTTCTATAATTTTAATTTCTTAATATTTTTATAAGTGAGAATTTTAAAGAAATTGCAAAGATAATACAATTTTTAGGCCAGGTGCAGTGGTTTACCCCTGTAATCATACCACTTTGGGGGGCTGAGGCAGGTAGATGGTTTGAGCCCAAGAGTTCAAGGCCATCCTGGGCAACATGGTGAAGCCCTGTCTCTATAAGATTACAAAAATTAGCCGGGTATGGTGGCCTGGACCTGTACTCTTAACTACTTGGGGGTTTGAGGTGGGAGGATTGCTTAAGCCCAAGAGATCAAGGCTGCAATGAGCCAGGATCACTCCACCGCACTTCAGCCTGGGTAACAGATGGGGTGACTCTGTCACACACACACAAAAATTACAATTTTTGTCTTTTTATTTCTTGTAAAATTTATCCTTAATCTTTACCTTATGCCAATTCAGGGTCTGCATCGTCTCACAGTCTCTCTTTCAAATGGGTGACCACTCATCTTTCTTAGTGGTCTATCATATTTTTTGCTTCTATATTTTGTTCTAGCTGTCATGATACCACAGTAAGCCTCAATATGTGAAACAACTCAAGAGAAAGTTCAATGAAAAACACTAATTTTTTACAAAAACACTTGTATATTACACTTCAAAAGTTTTTGCCTGCTTGGGATTGGTTTGTTTCTTTTAGCTACTGAAACATTTCTTATTTTTTATCTTTGCTAGGTAATCATTAGATTCTGTGGGATTTTAAGTATAGATTACATATATCCTAATATCATCATAGTGTAGTTTTATATAAGAACACTTTATAAAAGTATACATATAAAAGAATCCCTCCTTTGGTAGGAAAATGAAAGAATTGGGGATGTAAATTGAGTTTCACATAAAATCTCAAGGGTAGTTTTTGTGGGAAATGTTAAACTAAGTGAAGCAGTTGCAGAGATTAACAGTTCAGGACCCATTTCCTTACCAACTCATTAACACTGAAGAAAAGTATCAGAAGATGATGAAAAGATAAAGGTAGATATGTTTTTTTAAAAATGAGTAAATGTGTCACACCTAAAGAAGAAAGGGTCTTATTCAGAAGCCATTCTGTAAAAGATGTAGTTTATCCGCTCTACCTACTCTGCGTGTCAAAATCTTGAATGAAATTTTCTACTTTATCATCCCAGTTGAGATATTATATTTAATACCATTTAGAGAAATTATTTGTACATATTACTTTTAAATGATAGTAAAAAAATTATTTTAGAATGATTGAAACAAGACCTTAAAATAAATTGTATAGATAAACAAATAATTTAGAACATGGTTTTCTACATTGTTCTGGAGGAATTTACAAGTCTCCTATAAAAGACAAGCCAGGACCATGGTCTTGGTATCAAATGTGAGAGAAATTGTTATATTTATAAAAGCTCGTTATCATAAACCATATAATAAGTGCAAATAACATAATTGTTCTATCACATTTGACTCCATCAGTTTCATATAGGTGTCTGAAAATCACATGAAAAGCTTATGATTTCCAGCTCTGTCTTAAGCCAAATCATAAGAACTGATTTCAAAAGTTTTATTGGGAAAGATTTATATTAGCAACAGAGGGTAAAAACTGAATTATACTGTCAAAATTTAAAATTTGTAGCCTGTAGCCTGTAGGAAAAAGAAAAGAAGACTGGTGCATTACCCATCTCCACGTATTTACATGGTGATGATTCTTGCCATCAATAACATCAAAACACAATTTCAGCAAATACATCAGAACACTGTACAAATATACACTGACTCCTTGTTACAAGTTGCAGTATGTTGATTAATATCAAATGAACTAGCTTGACCTGTGAACACAAAAACTACTGTAATCTACTATCACTAAACCCAAAGAAGCAGTTTACAGGAAAATTAGAATTGTTTCTTCATTTGGGAGAATTAATTCAAATTAAACATTCTTAATGTATGTTGAACTGATCCACTGGGGTAAAGAAAGAGCAAATTTTATTTTCAGGCATTAACAGTCACTATCAAAAGCTTATCAATTTGGGTATCAAGATTTTGTGAATGAATCACCTTCCTCTCATAAGACCCCCAAAAGGATTTTTTTGCAATAGTTTTTGTTATTTTTCTACCCAGAGAAAAGCTTTGTAATTAATTTTATATAATCACCGAAAAGAATGACTAATCTAGCTCTTTACTTCAGAAGATAGGACCTATGATCCTCAATTCCATGGCTTCCACAACCTGAATTTTTTAAGTTTTTAATTTTTTTTAAGTTCTGGGGTACATGTGCAGGATGTGCAGGTTTGTTACACAGGTAAACATGTGCCATGGTGGAATTTTAATATCTGCGAATGACCTAGAACCATTAATGTTGAGAATCAGAAAATAAATGATTAGAAATAATCTAGGTTGCACCAGGCCTGTAATCCCAGCACTTTGGGAGGCCGAGGCGGGTGGATCACGAGGTCAAGAGATCGAGACCATCCTGGTCAACATGGTGAAACCCCGTCTCTACTAAAAATACAAAAAATGAGCTGGGCATGGTGGCGCGTGCCTATAATCCCAGCTACTCAGGAGGCTGAGGCAGGAGAATTGCCTGAACCCAGGAGGCAGAGGTTGCGGTGAGCCGAGATCGCGCCATTGCACTCCAGCCTGGGTAACATGAGTGAAACTCCGTCTCAAAAAAAAAAAAAAAAAAAAGAAATAATCTATAAGTTGTTGACCATTACAAACATTTATCTGAAGTCTCTTCCCATGTTAATCTTTAATGAGGTTGCCTACACCATCAGCACCACTATGCCAGCCTATTTTTTCCGACCATAACTGATTAGGGAGTCCTTAATCTATTTTCATCCAAATATTCTTGAATTAAATTATGCTGAAAACAAAAGCATTCACCTTATTGAAAGGATGCCAAACACTGATTAGTTCATCCTCAAAATGTTTAACAAGATCTCAGCAGGAGACAAAGAGAACTAGAGAGAACAATCAAGCTCTTGCTAAAAAGGAAAATTCACCTCGCCTCACAAAACTGCCATTAATGTACAAAGTTACAACAGCAGCAATAATTATGACCAGTGCTGTATTTTCATGTAAGGGAACAAAATTTATAACTAAAATGTTTCTTTATCAGAGTGTTTTGTAGAGGTGGGATAATTCTGTAAAGGGGTCCCACTTTTTGTTGTTTGTCCATCACTTTTCATGTTAGAACTTGGCAGAACTATTCTTCCAGATGGCCATAGCCATTTCCATTTTTGCCACACATATTTGTTTTTCCTTTGCTCCAGGCAGTAGTGTAGAACAGGTGAGCAGTCTTTGGTATTAGAGCTAGGTTCAAGTCCTAGTTTTTCACTTACTTGTTTTGTGAATCATTTTACCTTCCTGACCCTTAATTTCCTTCTCTATAAAATGAGGGTAATAATTCCTACCTCCAGAAGCCATTATGAGAATTAAATGGTACAATTTATGCAAAACGCCTGACACTGAAAAGCTACCAAATAAATATAAAATCCTTTCCCTACCTGTTATGGATAGACCTTTATAGGTAATAAAGTAGCATCTGAAATACAAATTTTTAAAACCCTATTTGGCATCCAAAACTTATTAATATTGAAGGTGTTATTTTTCACACTGATGTATTATTCAAATGTTAAAAAAGAAAAGGAAAACACTGCTGTCTTTAAATAGCATACATTTCACTTCAGGCTATCTGTTTATAACAATGAAGCAGGAACATTATGCAGTAATGAGGCAGTTCTGAAATCAACGTTGGAGGCTGTGAGAACCAGGAGAAAACAGAATGTCATAGTACCAGAGGTTATTGGGACTCAGTGCCCAATGCTTAGAGCACACCTCATATAAAATTAAAAGACGCAGGAATTATTCTAGTACTAGTAATTTATGATAAAAAATACACATGTGGCATCGCCTCAAGTCAGTTTATAACAACTAAAATTCTGAGATTCAGAAATCATTTTTATAGAATGAAATTGTCAATACTAATAAAAATGTCCTTATCTTTCAAAGAATGAGTCCATGAAATAAAAGGTCAGTTCCAGCTGCAGTTAAAGCAGAATATGTGTTATTTTTCTTACAGTAATTTTAAGCAGTCCTGAAAAAAAATAGCACAGACCCAAAGCCCTAATATCGGTATGAAAATAAATTATGCCGCTAACAGGTAAATATTTTTATCTCTAACAACTTTGTATTAAAACCATTGCAAAAATGCAGTTTGATTTTTTTTAAATTGCTCTCAAACATGTATATGCATTTGAATGATGCATAAATTGTGTTACTAACTTTGTTTTATACAATGCAGAGCAGAGTAGAAAAGAAAAATACTTCACCCAAAAAGTTGAACTGACAATGCATTTATTTGGCTACAGCCAATAAAAGATTTCAGCACAAACTTAAAGAAATGGTCTTTACATGCTCTAAAAGTAATTTTTAAAAACACGTAATTTAATATTGAAAACATTTTAAGTCCCTCACTTAATGTTAACAATTCTATAGCATGGGTATGATTAATATCTGTTTTACTGTTGACAAGATTAAGGCAAAAAGAGATTAATTAACCTCTCCAAGATCACAACTGTAAGTGGAAAATCTGGATTTCATTGTCCGACTATGGATCCCACACTTTTATCTGTTACATTATGTTACTCCGTCTCTGCTTCATATTTTCATAACGAAGTACTGGATAGCAATGTTGACTGGAGGCAAGAGTGGTGCACAATCTTCATGATTTCTTTCAGCCTCCATAGTCTAATGATCATGTGATCTTAGAAGTGGATGAGTTTGGACACAGTCATACTGCTTCTGCAGGTATTTGAGTATCCCTGGTTTCCTCAGGGGTAACTTCTTGCACTTCTTCCAAAACTAAATGTGAAACAAAAAAGAGAGCTACTTTCTTATGTACAGTTCCCCTCCTCCAGAGATGACAACCTCAGAAGTCACCCAGAATACGGGCATTCTATCCTGGCATTAGAACCTTTTGCATAATTTGCTAAGCAGAACTGACTGACAGTAGCCAAACTGTAATTGTAAATTGTAGTATTGTAGATTATGAGCAATGACATCATTGTTAAAAGAACAGTGAGAAAGAAATAAGAAAGTTGAGATTAGAGTATACAGGAGCTTTTGAGTAATTGCAAATTCCAAAGCCCTAAAAAGCGAAATTCATATAGGATAGGCTAGTTCAATATTGTTGAATAACAAAAGAAAGAAAAGGAACCTCAGGGTAAATTACTAATAGGCAAAAATATAGATAACTAGAAGTGTGTGATACCACTTTACCAGTCACTAACAGAGGAGACAGAGGTGGCCTTTAATGGATGTATGAAATAAAGCAAATGCTTAAGATTTAGGGTCTGAAAAAGCAACTAATATCCTAGAATCATCCTAAATATGACTGAATAAGGTTGGAAGGGGGAACAAAGGCCAGTTACAAGATTATTTAAGCTTTTCAATTCCTAAGATTATTTTCTGTCTGAATTAATTTTATTCCATACCGATATTCAAGGAAGAAGAAAAATAGAACCTAGACTACTTATTATTGATAGAGCAAACTCTCTGAAATAGTAGCTCATAACTTACTAATGTGTAGCTATTGCTACCCTATGGCTGCAATAATGAACACAGTCTTCTCAGCATATAGTTAAATACATTATTAGTGACTTCCCCACTAATAATGCTAACTTATGAATAGGTGCCTAAGAAACTGGCAATGTAGGAAAGCAGTAGATTTTGTTTTGTACTTTTTTTCCGTGCAAGAAGTCTTCACACGGAAATCAGCAAAACAACTCTTGTGACTACAGCAGTAAATCAGTTTAAATATAAACTGTAACGTATAATTTGTGGGCACTAAAAGACTTTCACTTAGACTCAAGAAGTTATTATCAATGAAGAATGATTACTTTCTATTTTTAAAAAATTGTTTCCCATTAAAAACCCATTAGGATCTGGTACAAAAAAAAATCAAGATAAACCCAAAGCATAACCTCTAACAGGTTTATACAATTCTTCAGCAACTCTTTGGAAGGACATAAATGGTTAGAAATAGTAAAAGGATTAATAGAAGATGAAGCAGAGTTCTCGCCAATGAGCTATCTAGCTAACCTCAATTCTAACTGGCTATAGGATACAGGATACAGACCTTTTCTTTCTTTATTATTCCCTCTGTTATCCTTCCCATCCTGAGAGATTTCTCAGAGCACGATCTTGTCCTTTGAATTTTTCCTTGCTTTTCCATTTTCCATATCTCTATCTGCTTTTTCTCCCTTTGGCGATTCAGTTTCTTCCTCCATATTTCTCAAAGTGGCCCTCTGATTCTTAATCCTATGATCCACTGCAATGATGCAGACTGAAAAATCATCACACTCCTGTAGTAGCATCTTCTTTACCTATATCAATCTATTTCTCACAAGAATAGATCATCCTCCTAAAGCACAATGTTCTCCCATAAAGATGTTTTCAACTTCCCTGCACAGAGGAATCTAATGGCTTCCATTTGCTTCCACATCAAATCCAAATTCCTGATTAAATGAATCATTTATCACCAATCTCCATCAGTATTTATATGAACATCTCCTGACAATTTTAATTAATCCTGTGTACATGTCTGGGTTTTTGTATGTACCTATACTTGCTTCACATAATGTTGCCCTCCCTCACTTAGGGAAGGAGGGCTTCTCCTGAGTGAACCATTCCTCTTCACATGCCACCTTAAAAGGGATTGTGCTTATTCTGTTTCTCCCCTAGGAACGTCCAGCCCCATCACTCTATCCATCACTCTATCTTCAAATTGACTTCCCCTTTTCCCAACTCAAATGTCACCTCCTCCTGAATTCATCCCTATCTGCCCATCTTCAAATAACCTTTCATGACTTTTTAGCCGAATGACACATTCATCTCTATTTTTTTTTTTTTTTTTTTGAGACAGGGTCTCAGTCTGTTGTCCAGGCTGGAGTGTAGCAGCACAATCACGGCTCATTGCAGTCTCTACCTCCCAGGCTCAGGTGATCCTCCCACCTCAGCTTCCCAAATAGCTTGGGACTACAGTACATGCCAACATGCCCAGCTAATTTTTGTATTTTTTGTTGAGACAGGATTTCACCATGTTACCCAGGCTGGTCTCGAACTCCTGGGCTCAAGTGTTCTGCCCTCATAGGCCTCACAAAGTGTTGGGAGTATAGGTGTAAGCCACCAAGGCTGCCCTCAACTTTTCTTAACAACACTTAAAACATTCTATTGAATGAATTATCTGTTCAGTAGAACACAAGTTCCTTGCAGGTAGGATTCATGTATCCTCATTCTTCTAGTCTCCATGACTAATAGCTGGCTCATGGTAAATGCTCGAAATAATATGAGTTAATAGGATTCAAATTCAGTATAATAAAAATACGTCATTATCTGCTCTTCCATCTAATATTTCATTGAAATTATGATAAAGAAAAAATTTAACCCATGTTATCTCCATTTGGATTGCTCAGAAGCAGACCTTGAGATAAGGATTCTATACCACAAGCAATTTATATGAGAGGTAATACCAGGTAACACTAATACAGGAAAGGAAAAGTGAGATATGGAATGCAGGAGATTCAATAAAGGGCTCATTATCAACATATCATTTGGCACCTGATGCTTACTTCAGCAAAGGAACTCAGAAGACAGAGTAGAACATGCAACTCAAAGTTATCTCAACAGAAGGAAAAAGAAGCTGAGGTATTTGCTCACCAATTCCTGTTAGTCATTGGTTGAAGGCTGATGGGAGGAGACATTCTCTTGCTCCACCAGCCTGCCCATGGACAGGTAGATCAAGCTCTACAGTCAGACAGAACCTCAGGCTAAGAGCTACAGGTGCTGGCATTGAAAAATGATATGGGTGCCAAAAAACAGGGAGCAATGAGAGGATGTAAGTACTAACAGCATCTACTACACACAATAACAGAAAGGAGGGAGGGGGCCACAAGAGGATGTGAATTTGAAAGACAGAATGCAGATGGAAGATTTATAATTGAGAAGTGAATGAAACACAGAAATAAACAGAAGAAGTCAAAATACGCAAAGAAAAAGGCTAAACCCCAGGAGTGGTGGTAGGTGAAAGAGGAGGGTTCCATCTATTTTATGGAATCTCCATCTAGATAGGATCTAGGTAGGATTGAGACTCAGAAGTTGAAAGTGAAACATGAGGCTGAAGACAGGCGGACTGATGCAGGTCTGTTTTGCAGAGATTGGCATACTATAGCCTACCACCTGTTTTTGTAGTTTTAAAGTATTGTCTATAAAATAAGAATTTGTGCCAGAAATTATACATGATTCACAATGCCGAAATTTTTACTATCTGGCTTTCACAGAAAAAAAAAATTTTTTTTGCTGACCCCTGGTTAACATGCGTACTAGCCCTTTCCCAACCCTGGAAGTAAGGCTGCCTGAAGCCAGGCACTTAATACTGAACAAAAAATCTGAGCTAACTTCTCTGATCCTGCTAGAAAAAGGTAAGACAGTATGTTAATGTGCTAATTAAAGCCCTCCTCATTCTGGTAATTAGGGATTCCCAAGCTTCATAGTCAGTGCCCTGGCCATGAAGCAAAAGGCAGAGGATGCCAGTCAGGAAACTTATCTCCCGTACCCAGAGACCTCAGTCAGCTTCATTCTTCCAGATGGACAGCCCACCAAAATCACTAAATGTTTGACTAAAGCCAGCAATATGAAAAAGAAAGATATAGATGAATTAGAAAAATGACTCCCCACAAGAAACAATAATCCAGAGAATTTAAAAGAGCTTTTAAGATGCTCAAAATAATATTCTCAGAGATATTCCCAAAAATGTTGACTCTGTAAACAGGAAAAACATATTATTTTTAAAAACATAGGTGAATAAGAAAGTAATCTTAGATTAAAACTATAATTTAAGAGAAGTCTTAGAAGACAAAACAGGGAAGTCTTCCAAGACATAGAACAGTAAGGACAAAGAAACAGAAAATATAGACTAAAGAAACACAGAGGATATATCCAGAGTGCTCAATATTGGCTAATAAATTTTAAGAAAGTACATAGAGGGGAGATGATTAGTGAAAAACAAATACAAACATTCCCTGACTTTGAATAGGTCAACTTAATTTTTTTTTTACTAGGCTGTGCTGTAAAAGTGATATGCATTGATATGCATTCAGTAGAAATCATCCCTCAAGTACCCATACAACCACTCTGGTTTTCACTTTTAGTACAGAATTCAAGAAATAACATGAGATATTCAACACTTGATTATAAATTAGGCTTTGTGTTAGATGATATTGCCCAACTGTAGGCTAATGTAAGTGTTCTGAGCCCTTTTAAGGTAGGCTAAGCCAAGCTATGATGTTTGGTAGGTTAGGTGTATTAAATGCATTTTTGACTTAACGATATTTTCTACTTACAGTGGGTTTATTAGGACATAACCCCACATAAGTTAAGGAGCATCTGTATAAAAGAAAATAGTAAATAAGTAAATAAAGCTGTTCATTTGAAACACAAAGATAAAGAAAAGATCTTAAAAACTTTCACACCTTAAAAAAAGCAAAGTAATCAACAAATGAATTAGAATTAGTCTGATATCAGATTTTTTTATCAGCAAAACTAAGTGCTAGAAGATGGTGAATTTATGCTTTCAAAGTTCTGAAAAAAATAATCTTCAACCAAAAATTACATGTCCAGACAAATGATTTGGTCAATAAAGTGGGAAAGGGGAATAAAAATCTTTGTGTTTTGCAAGATCTCACTCATTTTATCTCCTGTGTACCCTTCTTTAGGAAGTTAACTTACGGATGTAAGCCATAAAGAAAACATAAGAACCAAGAAACAGGGTGATGTCCAGGGAACAGTGAAAGTAAGTCTCACAATGACAGCTTTGGAATGACCCTAGAGAGTAATCAGGGCAGACTGGACCCAGTGGATATAGCATTCCAGGAAGCAGGTCTTCAGAGGAAAAAGGAATGGAATGGATTGAGAACTATGAAAAGGATAAGAATATGATAAAGTCTATTAGTGAAGTGTTTAATCAGATAATTCATTGGGTTAGAATCTAGAATCATTCTCCCCTGAGTGGCAGAGAAGTCCTATATAAAACCTATTGAGAAAGAAGAGTAACTTCCATGACCCATAGAGAAGGAAATATAATACTAACGCACTGTACCTAGCTCTGCAGACATATTATGTTTATCTGGTCATTTTAGTGGGCATATTGTTTACTGGCGTAGAAGATTGAGAGGTTCAATATTCTAAGTTCAGAGGTACTGACCATTGTCAATGAAGCAAGAAATATAGATTTGACTATATTTTTGAAGTACCAATGTTAACTATATTTTTGAATTAACCAACGTTAATTTTTGAAGTACCAACAATAACCAGATTATTGATATGATCATATGTAGAAAAAGAGAATAGGGAAGTAAAAAGTAATATAAATAAATTCAGTCTTAACCTAGCATATAAAGAAGGAAATATGGCTAGTCGCGGTGTTTCAAGCCTGTAATGCCAGCACTTTGGGAGGCCAAGGCAGGCGGATCACCTGAGATCAGGAGTTTGAGACCAGCCTGGCCAACTTGGTGAAACCCTGTCTCTATTAATAATACAAAAATTAGCCAGGTGTTGTGAAACATGCCTGTACTCCCACCTACTACAGAGGCTGAGGCAGGAGAATTGCTTGAACCCAGGAGGCAGAGGTTGCAGTGAGCCAAGATTGCATCTCCACACTCCAGCCTGGGCGACAGAGTGAGACTCTGTCGCAGAAAAAAAAAAGAAAGAAATAGTATCTAAAGGTACTAAAGCAAGAAATAATTATACATATTAATTAGAAATATAGATGTAACTACCAGAAGAATCAAAACAAAAATAGTTAAACATTGGGTACCTCTGGGGGTAGGGAAGGGTGTGGCTGGAGATTGTGGGTTTTTATTATAAATTATTCTATATTGTTTGATATTTTTAACCACATAAATTTGCTAAATAAAAAGGCATGTTTATCAATGTACAGACAAATGAAAATATTCCGTAGAGTGTCTCCCTCACAAGTAATACAAAATGAGTATGTTTAACCATTGTGGGGTATTGTCCTGACTACTAAAAGTGACAATGATTATACACAGGGAGTGTAACCCCGCCCCAAATGAGCTCTGTTGCCACAAACTATGCCAATTTATTTTATGAAACAAATAGAAGCTACTCCAGTAAGTGTCAGGTAAATTATCATAAGAATAATTTATTTTATATGGAGTACAACTGAAATAAGAGAACCAGAAAAAAAGTATTTTTTCCTTTTCCTATGTGAATCTTTGTTGCTTTGAGAAACACATACAATGTTTTGGCCATACTGGGTTTCAGAAATAGCGCTTTCATCTTCCACCCGAATGTATTTATGGTAAAGATAATTATGCACCCCATGCACAGATGCACTCAATGCATCAGCAAATATGGCAAATCTCAAGACTGTCAGCAAAAGTCTCAGCTTCTTGTAGTCTCCGCTGAATAAGCTTCATGAGGTAGCATTTGGAAAAAGGTGTTGTTTTTTTTTTTAAAAAAAAAAAAAAAAAGCAAAATGCATCAAAGTCAACACCTTGAATTGCACCTGAAAGTAAATTGTGGAACTAGAGGACAAAAATATAATGTTCCCCTGTGGCTTATCCTATTAAGAAATAAGCCTTCACTCATTTTATGAGTTACATTTTCAAAAGCTGAACTAAGTAGACTGCATTGCAGTAATACAGTTTTAAGAAAGCCTAGACAGAAAATCCACATTGATATTGTTTAGTAAACGATCTAAACAGTGCCATTTGGCATTGGTGTACCTGACTTCAGCAAGAATGTCTTAATAGGAAATCATTATCTGTCACTAAATTTGGGATGTGATCTTCCTCTGTGTCACCTAAAATTTACACAGTTTTAAACAAATATATCTTGATAAAATATTGACAATACTAAATATTCCTGATACTTAACTATAAGCCTGCAGTGCTGATAAAGCAAACTGCCTAACGATATAAAAGCAGAAGCAGGTCTGGCTCTTAGGCAAAACTGTGGAGCAAGTAGCCCTCAGTGACCCGCCTCATTTGGAGTTCCACTCCTACCGGCTGCCTACAGACCAAGGCCTACCCTCTACAACGTCACCCAGGTACTACTGCTACCTTACCAAATACATCTCTCCTATATGTGGTTCTGTCCTCTCCTTGGTCCAGTCATTAGAAGTATTAAGACCCTATTGTGGGAATCTAAGTAATATAAGAAAATTATTTCAACAATAAAAGGTACAGAAGGGAGAAACCTGAGTACCCATTTAAGGACATTTGTATGCAACATACTTAAGAACTAATAGGAGTAAAACACAAAAGAGCTGGCCAGGTCAGCTGAGTCTGTAGGGGAATAACAGCAGTACATATTCTACTGGGAAAATAAACAAGGATAATGAAGAATGAGAGAAGCTTTTGTCAGGGGTACTCTGGAAATCATAGTCCAGTGAAAAGGAGTGCTATCACTCCTATTTTCTTGAGAAAATATATAGCATATTAAAATGCTTACTAAAGTTCAGTCAAGCAGAAAACCCCAAAATCATTTTCTTTCCCTAAAGTGACTTAATTTCTACATGTTCCACATTTTTAATGGTTAATCAAGCTTCTTAACTCTACTTCTTAACACATACTTTCAACGAAACATAATATTAAATTCCCTCAACTGATTATGTTGTTTCACCAAATGCTTCCAGCCACATGTATCATTATTTGTAAGTACAAAATATAATGATTTCAGACTTATTCTTTAGTTTAATCATGGGGTAATATAGTGTACGATGTAGAAAGGAAAAAATTTAGCATTTTATAATGTACTTATTCTGATGGGACCAAACACCAAGTGACAAATGAATCATATTATTGACTATGCACTACATTTGTATTGATTTGGTGAATGTATTGCTGAATAGTTAATGGTATGTCAGCCATTCATTTACAAACACATATTTTCAGGACTGTCATACCAAGGTATAAAATATTTCCTAGGAGCTGGTAGGAAATTTAGCCCAGATCATGCATAATTCCTTAAAAACTGTTATTTTTTAACTTCACAATTGTTTGGACAAGTTATTTAGAGTAGTCCACACTAATGCCATCCTACTTAATACAGAGGATATATATTTAAATTGTAATAATTTGTTCTGCTGAGGTATATAGTTGCACGGTGCAACAAAATAAAATCTGAGCTAGCCTGTGTGGCTAGATTAATTGACAAAAGAGTACCTACACAGCTGCTATGTGGTTAGCTAATCATAAGCACATTGGACAAATGGAACTGTAGGATACATTAAGCCTGAACAATGCCATTAAATATGGACTCCTAGGAAAGTAGAATGTTGGGTCAACCAACACTCAGAAAATAAGCAGGACCAACATAGTAAAACCCCATCTCTACTAAAAAATACAAAAATTAGCTGGGCGTGGTGGTGTGCACCTGTAGTCCCAGCTACTTGGGAGGCTGAGGCAGGAGAATTGCTTGAACCCAGGAGGCGGAAATTGCAGTGAGCCGAGATCACACCATTGCACTCCAGCTTGGCGCCTGGTGACAGAGTAAGGCCCTGTCTCAAAAAAAAAAAAAAAAAAGAAAGAAAAGAAGCAGGAATGGCAAGAACTTTTGGAAAGCTAAGATGCTGGAGAGCTCGTGACTAAGAGCCATAAATACAAACAGCACCAGAAATGTAGTAACCAAAACGAAAACTTGTCACAAGCTGTTAAGAGCTATGTAGTACGGAAAACTCTGCCACTCTAGCTACACAGATGTGAAAAACAGCTCTCTGGGGTAAAAGTGAGGGGAGAGAGTTAGAGATAGATAGAAATAGAGATGGATTGGATGTCTATTATGGTAAAATAAAAATATTTTTTAAAAAGAATAGAGATGAGATAGAGATCGATGGAGAGATGGAGATGGAGTTGGAGATGGAGATAGAGACAGAGAGAAAGAGAGAGAAACCAGAATACTTAAGGTTTTACAAATGTTTCTTTAAAAAGAGCCATTTAAATCTAAGCTATCACAAGCTCTTGATATGATAGGTAGTAGGGTTTCCCATATTATAATTCTATGTGAATCAACACAACCATACTCATTTCTGAAATCCCTAGATGCAAATCTCATGGTGCTTAGAAGCGGAGGTTATGATGTCAGACTGCCCAAGTTTGACTGCTGCCTCTGTTACTTGCTGATGAATAAAGAGAAGTTAACCTTTCTAAACTTTTGCTTTGTTTGCACGATCAGGACAATGCTGGGAACTACCTCACAAATGTGTAGTAAAGATTTACCTCTTCTTGGATATCTAATGGGGATCTCAAATCCGAAATGTCCAAAACTGAGCTCTTGATCTTCCTTTTCTGAACCTGTTTCTTCCACTGTCTTCACAATGCTTTTCTGATGATTCAGAGCAAAGCCTCCTGTCCCATTGACTCCTCTCTTTCAGATGCCACATCCTGTTGGCTCTGTCTTCGAAATATATCCAGAATTCAACAACTTCTCACCACACTCCACCCTGCCCTGATCTAAGTACCATAATTTCTGTTTGGGATATTTCATCAGCATCCTACTTGACCTCCTCTTCTAACTCTTGCCCCCACAGTCTATTCTCAACGTAGCAGTTAGAGGAATTCCGTTACATATCTCTTCTCAAACCATTCATTAACTTTGCATCTTTCTCAAACTAAAAGCTCAAGTCTACAAAATCAGTCCCTTTATTAATTTTCTGACCTCATTTCCTGTTGCTCTCCTCCTGGCCATGAGCATCTCTGCTTCTGGAACAAACATGCAAAGCATGCTCCCACCTCAGAGCCTTCGCACTTGTTCCCTCTTTCTGGGCCTTTCTTCTTCCAGACATTCATATGTCTTTGCCACCGATTTCGGGTCTTTGCTCAAATGTCACAGTCTCAGTGAGCCCTTCCCTGAATAATTTCTTAAAATGAAAGATCCCCAAATTCATACAAATTCAGACTCCCTTTCGTCTGTTTATGCCTTTATGTCTCCCCATAAAACTCACCACCATATAACATGCTATATGTTTTATTAATTTTAATTATTTTGTGTATTCTCCCCCTAAAATGTAAATCTCTGAAAGCAGAGCTACTTTTCTGTTTGATTCTTCATTGTATAATCCCAGATCCTACTATGTACCTACTCTGGGACATTACTGAGTTCAATAAGTTAATAAGTACAAAACATTTAAAAATGTGTGACACATACTAAGTGTACAATAAACGTTAGCTATTGTTTACTCAGGATATTCATTTATGTAATTTCTCCTACTTTTAAAGTCTTCCCAATATATATACTGTGATTATAAATTACACTAGCTTCAAAACAGTTTGTTCCTTAATATTTCACTTTTGTCTTTAATATGCAGTTAATCTAACATTAAAAACTCATGACCATAAAGCTCCAAAGACATTCTCTACAAAGACGACTTGCTAAAAACTAGTTTTTAACAGCTTTTAAATACATATTTTATACTCCTTAAATAGTCCATAAATACGGTTTCTATATTTGTCCCAAGTAAATTTTAAGGAGAATTATAAAAATTAGTGATATGTAATTTATATATAGTTCTCTGTTCATTTTCTATGATTTCTTAAAAGTTATGAGCTAAATGAGTTTAAATAGTTAAAAGAATTTCACTTAAGCTCTGTGATTAATAACTGAAATAACACAGAACAACATCTAACACACCAATATTTTTCTCTTATTCTCTTTACCTTTTTAAATTCCAAAGATAAACAAATAGATGATTGATAGAGATAGATAGGTGATAGACAGATTATAAAATAGAATAAATACTATTCAGTCTTATAAAAAGAAGAAAATCCTATCATTTTTGACATAAACCCAAAGTACAGTGTGCTAAGTGAAATAAGCCCAGCACAGAAAGACAAATACTGTGATCTCATTTATATGTGGAATCTAAAATAGTCAAACTCACAGAAACAGAGCATAGAATGGTGGTTTCCAGGGGCTCTGGGGGAAGGCGCAGGGATGGGGAGATGTTGGTCACAGAGTGCAAAGTTTCAGTTAGACAGGATAAATCAGTTCCGGAGCTCTATTGGACCACATAGTAAAACACAGTTAATAATAATGTATTGATACTATAAAATTGTTGGTATAGTATATCTTAAATACTTTCACCACAAATGATATGTGAGGTGACAGATATATTATCAGGCTTGATTTAATGTTTCAATGGATTAAATCAATATATATCAAAATATCATACTGTACACTGAAAATACGTAAACTTTTTATTTGTCACTTACAAAATTATCTGTATGGCTAAATTCAGCATTTAAAATATGAAAATATTAGCATACGAAATCTACCATATGTACTAAAATGGAACATATAAATATTCAAATCAATAGTAGTAATATGGATTAAGAGCTGGGATTTTTGAGTTTTAAATGTTCATTATTAACCTAATGATTAAAATCAAGAGTTTAAATCACTGAAAGTAGAGGTTTCAGTCAGGAAATGAACTCTGAACTATGACCATTAATTAAACAGGAAAAAGAGTTAGTTACAATGAGGGAACGTGTTCCAATTGGATGACTGAAAGCATTGCAGAATTAAAGGAAATGCCTTTGACTAATTAGCTGATTTTGACCAGAATACATAAATTTAAGTCAGTTATCTGGGCATGGAGGCAATCATCTGTACTCCTAGCTACTTGGGAGACTGATGCAGGAGGATTGCTTGAGCCAAGGAGTTGAAGGCTGCAGTGAGCTGTGATCACACCACTGCATTCCAGCCTGCATGACAAAGCAAGACTCTGTCTCAATAAATAAGTAAGTAAATAAATAAATAAAATGTAAGTTAGAAGCTTAGAATAAGTTGTAGGACCCAAAGCAAAATTTTTCAAGAGGATTCTCATTCACTTACCTACTCTAATATAACTGACTTCAGTATGAATTCTAAATGGATAGCCTTTATTCTTGAACCCAATGCATTTAAAAGATGCCTTTCCTACTAATTACACCTCTTGTAGGAGTCACATAAAGTGTATTAAGACGTAGGATTGCTTTTGAATTGGTAATGAAAAAAGTCTTCTCAATAGATAAAGTTTAGAGAAGACAGAATATATAAAAGAACAAATCTGAAATGACTATAGACTTTCCTTTAACAAAGAGAGAAAATTTGGAGAAGACAAAATTCAACTATCTGCCAACCAGGAAATTTAAAAAAAAAAAAAAAGTAATTCAGAAAGATAACACAAATGGTCAGCATTTAAGATCTCAGGTCAAATTTTTGCATTTTTTAGTATTTCAGCATGCGAGAAGTAAGCATCGTATTTTGCGTGCATATTTTTACTAGTTGAAAATTGTTAACTATCCAGTGAGCATGTCTCTGTGGAAGGACTCATGCTGCATAAGCATCTATTGATAAAATATAAACAGCAGAGACTCTTTTATTTAGGCACTTTCCAAAATTAAAAAAAAAAAACATAGAGTACCTACGGCATAGAATAAAAATATTAAATTCTTAGGATCTAAAGATACAAATCTAGTTCCCAGACATAATATTAGTTACAAATAAAAAATAAAAATAAAAAATCAAAACTTTACGTTGTAGGATTTATGAACCTAGCCAAGAAGTAAAACTTGCAGCATTCTGGACAAGGAATTACCATGGGGTGAGCATATCATATGACTAGCTCTAAAATGTGTGGTTTGAGAGTCTGGCACAAATATTTGTGTTTTCTTATGTTCGCTCAACCACAAGGTCCACAATTGCTTGTTAATGGTAGGAAAATAAACTAAGTACCATATATAACCAAGTTTGTTAGCAGAAAGGGCCATAACACTCCAAAGTTAGTTCTGCTGAAGAATTCATAGGAACAAAGCAGAATAATAAGTTAGGGCCCGGCGTAGTGGCTCACACCTGTAATCCTAGCACTTTGAGAGGCTGAGGAGGGTGGATCACTTAAAGCCAGGAGTTTGAGACTGGCCTGGCCAGCATGGTGAAACCCTGAATCTGCTAAAAATACAAAAATTAGCTGGACGTGGTGGCCACACCTATAGTCCCAGCTACTCAGGAGGCTGACGCAGGAGGATCAGTTAAACCTGGGATTTGGAGGTTGCAGTGAACCGAAATGGAGCCACTACACTCCAGCCTGGGCAACAGAGAAGGACTGTGTCTCAAGAAAAGAAAACAAAAGAAAGAGTTGAAACCCATATGTTTAGCATATTGCACAGACAATTTTTTTTTTTAAATCAAAACCTACAAGATAGAATTAGGGTCTGTGAGGAGGAAAAATACTTTCTTTCTCAGATACCTACTCTCCATGAAGCCTAGCTATAAACACATGTCAGAAAGTCAGAAATAATCTTAAGGCAATCAAATTTTTAAAAACAAATGATGTTACCCCATTTTGTTTTAAATGAACAAAAGGCAGACAAGCCAGAACCTGAAGGCTGATGAAAACAGCCAAATTCAACATATAATGACACCAATGATTTAATCTCTTCATTACCAAGAGAATCAAGGACTTTTCACATTAGTAGAAAAGTCTTAAAAAAGAAACTGGAGGGGGGCCTAGCTTTTATATTACACTCTATGTTCAAGCTTTTTCCAAAAGCCAAAGCTCATTTGTCTAAAAATTGAACCTGGAGTCTGGTAACTATCTAAAAATTGAACCTGGAGTCTGTTAACTAAAATTGTTCCTTGTGTATCTCGGTTGAAAGAAATAATGGAGGTAACTAAATGAACTGACGTATGCTCAAAAGGCTTAAGTCATTATGGTCCACATAAAACAATAAAAACACCAAATAGCTAATGTCACTATTAGGACCAACAATATTAAAGCTGCATTGTCAGCAATGGAGAATGTAATTTCAGAATTATAATGAAAACTCTGCTATGATAATTTATAAAAATAATGTATATGGAATGAGATGGTGTGTGAAAAGTGTACAGCATTCCAAAATAACATTATATCCCAGGTACTACTGTTTGAATATTTGTTCTCCTCAATGTCATGTTGAAATCTGATCCTCAGTGTTGGAGGTGGGGCCTAATGGGAGGTGTCTGGGTCACAGGGGTAGATCCTTCATGAATGACTTAGTGTTGTCATCACAGAAATGAGTGAAACCTCACTCTTAGGTCCTGTGAGAACTGTTTGTTAAAAGAGCCTAGCACCTGCCTCTCCTGTCTCTCTTGCTTCCTATTACACCATGTGATTTCTGAACACAGCAGCTCCCCTTTGCTTTCCACAATGACTGGAGGCAATCTGAGTCCCTCTCCAGAAACAGAGGCTGATGCCATGCTACTTGTACAGCCTGCTGTGAGCCAGGTAAACCCCTTTCTTTAAAAATTGCCCAGCTTTGGGAATTCCTTTATAGAAATGCAAACAAACCAAGATGTCCAGTTATATACAAAAGCATACCGGTTCCAGGTGCTTCAGGAGCCGCAGGTTACAGTGTAGACATGGCCAAGTCCAAGAATAATACCACACACAACCAATCCCAAATATGGCATAGAAATTGCCTTAAGAAACCCCAATTATAAAGATACAAATCTCCTAAGGGGTGAACCCCATGTTCCTGAGGAACATGCGCTTTGCCGAGAAGCACAAGAAGGGCCCAAAGAAGATGCAGGCCAACAATGCCAAGGCCATGAGTGCACATGCCAATGCTATCAAGGTCCTCGTAAAGCCCAAGGAGGTTAAGCCCAAGATCCCACAGGGTGTAAGCTGCAAGCTCAATCAACTTGCCTACATTGCCCACCCCAAGCTTGGCAAGGGTGCTCATGCCCGTATTGACAAGGGGCTCAGGCTGTGCTGGCCAAAGGCCAAGGCCAAGGATCAAACCAAGGCGCAGGCTACATCTCCAGCTTCAGTTCCAGCTCAGGCTCCCAAAGGTGCCCAGGCTGCTACAAAGCCTTCAGAGTAGAGATCTCTGTCTGCCAATGTGAGGACAGAAGGACTGGTGTGACCCACCCTGGGCTGTCGTCTGAATAGGACTGGTGTCCTTCTGTGCTATTCGTACAAATAAACCTGAGGCAGGATTTGTTTTTTTTTTAAAAAAAAAAAAGAAAGAAAGAAAAGAAAAGCATATTGCTACTGAAATCTGACAAATTTTTCTTGCTCACAATATATTAAAAAGTAACACCCCTTCCCTACCCCTCCAAAAAGTATAGATGTTTAAAGTCCCAACATATCAAGGAAACTTTCTAATTTAGCCTCTTATTTAAATGAAGCCTTTCACTGTAGTGATTTTCTAAGTTTATAATTCAGAAATCAGAATCCTCTCCCATCTTTTCCATTTCTCTACAATGCATCTGTTAAGGAACCTGGGCCCTTCATTATTCATTATTACATGAGGAGCTGGACTCAGTAGCAATCAGGAAACAGCATCATTTTTCTCCCATCACTGTATTCAAACGTTTTGTCAGGTCTCCCATCCTCCAGCCTTAACAGTGTCTCTTTCAGGTCTATTTTCATGATAACAATTTTGTCATCCAGTATTAAAAAGTTCAGTCTTGTCTAACTCAAAGCATTAATCTAATATTCGATTTGCACTGTCCCCTCCTGTCAGCTCAGTAATGACTCAGTGTGAGGGGAAGAGAAGCCATGAGAAGACATAGAGGAGGACTCTGTTTTGGTTTTTATACTCATTTCTTCCCCTCATCCCGTCCCCAACCTTGCCTTTCCATTTCTGAATCCAAGATGATGGCACGGATCCAAAAAAAAGCTATTTTATAATTCTCATTTGACTATTAGATGCCCTCTGTCATAGCATTCTTCCAAATATTGGATCTCATTAACTACATTTGCAGATTCTTGGGAGACTCTCAACAAGTTCCTATGCCTAGACGTTTCCTGCAATAGACAATGAGCTCTTCAGCTGACCACTCAGAATCACCAGCACCCCTCAGCTTTGCCCCAGTAGGAAGCCCTCTTAGGGTCCACTTGACTTGCAGGAAATACAGTGGATGTATAGCTTGACAAACTGCTGACGCCTTCCTCCTTGCCCTTCAGTCAAAGGCAGATCTACTTTCTTTTCTATCCTTTGTCTTTTCCAGAGGGGAAGCAGAGACCTATTATTACCACACTTTGTTTCAAATTATGCAGAGCCACGTCAGGTTCTCTCAAGAAAGAAACTCACTCTTTGCTCAGCTAGCTGCAAGAGGAAACCCCACTGGTTTTTGCAATTTGGCAAACATCCAGCCAGGGACTCAGATGACATTGTACCATTTTGTAGATGAACATAACCTCTATACACAGTACTCTTGGGGCCTCCCAACCCATGATCTGATGGTGTAGGAAGCATCTGCCTCCCTTCCCTGTAAAACAGGTCCAAATAGGCCAGAGGCAGATCACAGACCAGTTGGTGATCTGGCTAATTTTCAGTAATTCCCATAGAGCTGGGTGCAGCACCAATCTCTGAAGTATGGGGGAGATTGTCACTCAATGTCCAAAACTTTGAGGTCTCAAATTCTAGGACAAAAGGACATCTCCCATTCCACATGTTCTTATAGATTCAAAGTGGCTTTTTAATAAAGTGTCTTAAATGAAAATTTATCTTTCTGAGTTGCCACCCAACTAACTGGGGAGGAAAAATCCAAAATAAAGGGCTTAAGGGCCTCACTCCAAATGGCTCTGTCCCCTTACTATGAACCTGTCCTTTTGAGCTTCTGTGATCTCATCTATGTAGAAAGGGCATAAGGCAAAGGCAATTAAAAGGCTCATGAGAGCAAGAGCAGTGCAGCATTATCCCAACTGCATTCTTCCCAGTGTGAATAAATTAATCTGTTTCAGCCACTACGCTGGCAAACTAGTCCAGGTACCATACCACACTAGATTATAAAAACCCTTACATAGTAAAAGTGGCAAATGTATTCTGAATTAACAATGAATTAGGACATTGTCAGTATTTCTACTAGCTAATTAGAAAAGCTGGAGTGCTCATATTTAGAAGACGGCTTAACTGACACTTTCTTTAGGACTTAGGAACATAAAATCAGACCATAAATACTGTGCTTGCTTTTGGGGATTTCTGTGGAGGGCTGTTTTGGGATTTTTTTTGGTTTGCTTTTTTGGGTTTTTTTGAGACTGAGTTTTGCTCTGTCATGCAGGCTGGAGTGCAATGGTGCAATCTCGGCTCACCGCAACTTTCGCCTCCCAGTTCAAGCGAATCTCATGCCTCAGCCTCACAAGTAGCTGGGATTACATGAACATGCCATAATGCCTGGCTACTTTTTGTGTTTTCAGTAGAGAAGGGATTTCACCATGTTGTCCAGGCTGGTCTTGAACTCCTGGGCTCAAGCGATCTACTCGCCTTGGCCTCACAAAGTGCTGGGATTACAGGCATGCAACACTGCACCCGGCTGGGTTTTTACAATTTCTAACTAAATTTAATGATCAGGAAGGTATTTAATCCTGAAAATAAAACATAACTTATCTTTCTTATTCTAATTTTATACATAAATATGTGATTAAGTAGTGGTTAGAAAAAGCTGAACTCTGGAGCCAGACAGTCAGAAAGCCTGGTTCCACACTCAACCCTGAGGCTTCCTGGTTGTATAATTTGGGACAAATCACTTCATCTTACTCAGCCTTAGTTTCCTAACTTCTAAAACAGCAATGATAAAACATTGCAAGGTTGTTATGCTTTGTAAAAAAAAAAAACAACACTGCAAATCACTTTGTAAATATTAGCTTTCTCTCTCCTTGAAAACACACTTTTTTTCTGGTAGATAACATAAATTGAATTTATCTGAATAATTAGGAGCATAGTATTTAAAGTCAGACAGACTTATTCATCATCTAATGTCAGTATTTGCTAAATAAATTAATAAAATACTTGTTCAGTTTTATACTATATCAGAAACCATAGTCAAATTATGCATCTTTTCGAAGCCTCAATTTTCATGTACATAAAATATACTAAAAAATACCCACCTCGGTGATTTTCAATTACAGTAAATATTAAAAACAAAACAGTTTCTGATTCAGTAGGTCTGAGGCAAAACCTGAACAACTGCATTCAAGTTTCATGGGTATTTGGAAACTGACCCATGGCTGAGAACCACTATGCTCCCTCTGAGGGCTGCTGTGAGGATTAAATGAGATAATGTATGAAGGAGTTTCATGTATTATTAATACATGCTTACTGTATATAAATACATAGTTTATACTCTTCTTTTTAAACACCATTTTATACATATTCATTCAGTAAATTATATAACATATTTAAGAATTAATCAGTGACTTATTGAAGCAGTGGTTCTCAAACTTCAGCATGATTCTAATGGGAGAACTGGTAAAATACAGATTGACAGACCCCATCCTCCGAGTTTTTTCTAACTCAGTAGATCGGAGGGGAAGTTCAAGAATTAATTGCCCTTCTAACAAATTCCCAGGTGATGCTGGTCTGGGGATGACACTTTAAGAACCACTATCTAACAGAAACTTTAATCCTTTTTATGATGGCTCATTTTATGGGTCAACTTGACTGGTCCACAGAGTGCCCAAATACTTGGTTAAACGTTATTCTGGATGTCTCTGTGAGGGTGTTTCTGGTTGAGATTAACATTCAAATCTGTAGGTAAACTTAAGTAGATTGTCCTGCCCAATGTGGGTGGGCATCATCCAATCCTTTGGAGGCCTGAATATAACAAAAAGAAGAAGTAAGGGAGAATCTGTTTTCTCTGCTTGTTTTTGAGCTGGGATGTCATTCTTTTGCACTCAGACTGGAACTATACCACCATCTGCTCTTCTGGGTCTCCAGTTTGCAGATAGTAGATAGGGGATTTCTCAGTCTCCAAAATCACAACAGCCAATGCATTATAAATCTCTTTTTGTATGTGTACATATATTTATATATGTGTGTGTGGTTTGTGTGTATCTGTCTGTGTGTGTATATTCTGCTGGTTCTGTTTCTCTGGAGAACCCTGACTAATACAATATCTAAGAAATTATGTACATATAAAATTTAAAATGATAAGCAGAAAATACAATATCAAAATGCTATATTTTAGATGTCTGGAGGTTAATTGCTTTTTGTTTGGTGACTTGAAATATAGTCTCATATGATTACTCCCTTCTCAATAAAGCCTTAACTGACACTTTTCCCCTAGAGTGAATAGGAAGACTACACATTTGCAGTTCCAGTATACCATATATTGACTTAAGATACATGATTGCACTTAACAGCCTTGAATTGAAATGGACTAATAAGGTATTACTTCCTGTCTTCAATAGAAAGCAAAGTGCTCTTGGTCTCTAAGCAAATGTGAAAGGTGGTCTAGGCCGTAAGGTGGTCTAGTCCACAACTCCTAGGCAAGTCCTAGGGATGAAATAGGCCCAGAAACAGTGGGTTGGGGGCACATGACACACTGAGACACTAGCTGGAGTAGTCAAGGGAGTACTGGCAACATCCTTCCCCTAACTCTGACTGCTCAGCTCCAGGCTCAAAGAGACCCCTTCCTTCCACTTGAGGACAGAAGAGGGAAGAGTGTGGAGGACTTTGTCTTGCATCTTGGATACCAGCTTAGGCACAGCAGGTTAGGTCAGAGTCACGAATCTTCCAAGTTCTAGCTGGCAGATGACAATTCTAGACATACCCTGGGACAGAAGGGAACCCGCTGCCTTAATGGAAAAAAATCCAGTCCTGCCCGCATTCATCACCTGCTAACCACCTAAATAACCAGTAGCAATACCGAGGTACTACATGGAAGGCCTTGGTAAGTCTCTGAGATCTGCTGGCATCAGGCACCAACACTGCTACAGAGGGGTAGAGCACCAAGTCGGCTCTTGAAGTCTCCAATTCCAAGACTTGACTGTTGGACAGCATTTCTGGACCTGCCCTGGGCCAGAGGGGAGTGCATTGCCCTGGGGAGCCTAGTCCCGGGCTAGGCAGCATCAAACAATTGACTTAAGAGTCCTTGGGCCTTAAGGGAACAGTGCTGATAGTCTGGCAGTATTCCTCATGGCCAGGGGTGGTGGTGGCTATAGGGTGAGGTTCCTCTGCCTTTGGAAAAGGGGAAGGAAGCGTGGGAAGGACTACGTTTTATAGTTGGAGTGCCAGCTCAGCAACAATAAATAGAAAATCAGGTAGACTCCTAAGGTTTTTGACTCTAGTGCCTGATTCTTAGCACTTCTGAACCCACCTGGGGCTTAGGGGACCTTGCCACAATCAAGGGGAGGACACAGGCTTTGCCAACTGCTGATTTTAGAGCCCCAGGGCCTAGAATGAACATAGGCAGTAGCCAGGGAGTAGTTACAGCAGGACTTTGGCAAGACCCAGCACTGGGCTGGCTTCAGGACTGACTCAGATTACCAGTGGTGGCCACAGAGTGTGTGTCACTCTATGCCCAGCTTTAGGTGGCTCAGAACAGAGTAATATTTTATGTTTGGGAGAAAGTAAGGGAAATAAACAAGTCTCTTCCTGGCAATCCAGAGAATTCTCCGGGATCTTATCCAAGACTAACAAGGTTTTACCTCTATGAGTCTGCAAGAACCACAGCGTTACTGGGCTTAGGGTGCCCCCTAAGGTGGGAGAAGGTGAGATAAATCACCTTCACTAAAAGGAAGACAAGAAGTAAAAAAAGAAGGAAGAAAAGACCACAAAACAATCAGAAAACAGTAACAAATGTCAAGAGTAAGTTATTACTTAACAACAACATTAAATGTAAATAGACTAAACTCTCCACTCAAAAAACAGAGTGGTTAAACCCACTTGATCACGGTGGAGCATCTTTTTGATATGTTGTTGGATTCAATTACCTAGTATTTTGTTAATAATTTTTGCATCTATGTTCATCAGAGATATTGGCCTGTAGTTTTCTATTTTTGTTATGTCTTTTTCTTGTTTTTGTACCAGGGTAAGACCCTGATACCAAAACCAAACAGACACATCAAAAATAGAAAACTACAGGCCAATATCTTGGATGAATAATGCAAACTACTCAACAAAATACTAGCAAACCAAACTCAACAATACATTAGAAAGATCATTTATAATGACCAAGTGGGACCCCTGGGATGCAAGAGTAGTTCAACATATACAAATCGGGCAATGTGACACATCATATCAACAGAATGAGGCATAAGAATCACATGATCATTTCAATTGATGCTGAAAAAGTATTTTATAAAAGTCAACATCTTTTCGTGATAAAAAATATAACACCTCCAAAAACTGAGGATAGAAAGAACATGACTCAACATAATAAAAGCCACATATATGACAGATCCACAGCTAGTATCCTACTGAATGGGGAAAAACCAAAAGCTTTTCCTCTAAGATCTGGGACATGACAAGGATGCCCACTGTCAACACTGTTATTCAACATAGTAATGGAAGTCCTAGCTAGAGCAATCAGATAAGAAAAAAATATAAAGGGCATTCAAAATTGAAAGGAAGAAGTCACATTATCCTTGTTTGCAGGTGATATGATCTTATATTTCGATAACCTACAGGCTCCATAAGAAAACTATTAGAACTGATAAATTCAGCAAAGTTGCAGGATACAACATTAACATGCAAAAATCAGTAACATTTCTGCATACCAACAGTGAACAATGAGAAAAAGAAATTTAAAAAGTAATCCCATTTACAGTAGCCACACATAAAATTAAATACTTAGAAATTAGCCAAAGAAAGGTCAGATCTCTAAAATGAAAACTATAAAAGACTAGTGAAAGAAATTGAAGAGAACACCAAAAAATTGAAAAATATATTGTTAAAATGCCCATACTATGCAAAGTAATCTACAGATTCAATGCAATCCCTGTCAAAATAACAATGACATTCTTCACAGAAATAGGAAAAACAATCCTAAAATTTATATGAAACCACAGAAGACCCAGAATAGCCAAAGCTATCCAAAGCAAAAAGAACAAAACTGGAGGAATCATGTTACCTGATTTCAAATTATACTACAGAGCTACAGTAAGTAAAACAGCATGGTGCTGGCATAAAAGCAGACACATAGACTAATGGAACAGAATAGAAATCCCAGGAACAAATCTACACACCTACAGTAAACTCATTTTCAACAAAGGTGCAAAGAATATATACTGAGGAAAAGAGAGTCTCCTCAATAAATGGTGCTGGGAAAACTGGATATCTGTATATAGAAGAATGAAACTAGACCCCTATCTCTCATCATATACAAAAGTCAAATCAAAATGGATTAAAGAAATATGAGATCTCAAACTATTAAACTACTACAAGAAAACATTGGAGAAACTCTCCAGGACTTTGGTCTGGGCAAAAATTTCTTGAGTAATAGTCCACAAGCACAGGCAACCAAAAAATGTTGTACAAAAAATAAACATGTACAAATGTGAGCATATTAAGTTTAAAAGTTTCTACACAGCAAAGGATACAATCAACGAAGTAAAGAGACAACCCACAGAATGGGAGAAAATATTCTCAAGCTACTCCTCTGACAAGGGATTAATAACCAGAATACACAAGGAGCTCAAACAACTCTAGAGGAAAACATCTAATAATCCAATCAAAACATGGGCAAAAGATTTGAATTGACATTTTGCAAAAGAAGACACACAAATGGCAAACAGGTATATGATCAAAACCACTGATCATTAGAGAAATACAAATCAAAACTTAAATGAGATATTACATCACCCTAGTTAAAATGGCTTATATCCAAAAGGCAGGAAATAATAAATGTTGATGTGGATGTGGAGAAAAGGGAACCCTTTTACACTTTTGGTGGGAATGTAGATTAGTACAACCACTAAGATGAACAGTTTGGAAGTTCCTCAAAAAACTAAAAATTGAGCTGCCAGATGATCCAGCAACTTCACTGCTAGATATATACCCAAAAGAAAGAAAATCAGTATATCAAAGAGATATATGCACTCTTAATGTTTGTTGCAGCATTGTTTACAATACCTAAAATGTGGTATATGTACCATATTTTCTTTATCCATTCATCTGTTGATGAACACTTAGGTTTATCTGTTCACAATGGAGTACTATTCAGCCATAAAAGAAGGATGAAATCCTGCCATCTGCAGCAACGTAGTTGGAAATGGGGATTATTATGTTAAATGAAATAAGCAGGCACAGAATGACAAATGTCACATGTTCTCACTTATCATGGGATCTAAAAATCAAAACAATTGAACTCATGGAGATAGAGAATAGAAGGAGTTACCAGGGGCTGGGAAGGATAGCCAGGGGATGGAGGGAGGTGGGGTTAGTTAATAGGTACAAAAAATATAAAGAATGAATAAGACATACTATTTGATAGCACAACAGGGTGACTATGCATGTTAAAATAACAAAAAATGTAATTGGATTGTTTACAACTCAGTGGATAAATGCTTGAGAAGATGAATACCCTGTTCTTCATGATGTGCTTATTTCACGTTACATGCCTATGTCAAAACATCTCAAATACCCCATAAATATATACATCTACTATGTAACCACAGGAATTAAAAATAAATTAAAAACTTTAGACTTTTACATTGATACTATTTCAAGTTGCATCATTTAAAAATTATACTGAGCCCAAGTCATTTAAATTTTACAACCAATATTAAAGAAAGTAAGATAAATTGACATCATAAATGGAGATATATCAGCTTTTGAAAAATCCCAAAATGAAGTTCTGAAGGGAAAAAAAAAGAACATGTTTAAATATAGCATGACAGTATTCTAAGCCAGATCCAAATGTCATTAGTGTCTCCAAATGAAATGTTAAAAGATAGAATTAACCCATCTTGTATTATATTATCTGACTGCTTATAGAGTAGAAAAAAATAGTAAGACTAAAAAGTTAGTAAAGCTGAATTTTGGTCTTAATATTATTTTATTCATAGGTCATCATTTTTTTAAAATATCAGTATGTCAACTGGAAAATGGCATTCAAAATTATAATGAAATCAAAAAGTGATATGTAAATGAATAGTAAGCAACAGGAATTCTATGCTTTCTCATCTTTAGAAATAGGAAAAATAACATTTTCAAATTTCTCTGCCTTTTAAAAATTAATTAGCCAACATTTCTGAAGCTTTTATACCTTGGAAGAAAACTAATGATGCAACAGAAAAAGACAGAGGGAAGATGGTATCTTTTTAAAATCATATTAGTAAAACAGAAAGATTATTAAACTAACAATGTTAACCAGTAACAACCTGAAAATAAAGTCAATACTTCTTTTTTTATTTTTTTCATAAACAACTAGTGAGGGTGGATAAAGTCAACATTTCAGTGTATATTTTGCCCCCGATTTAGTATTACAATTCTGCAGTTTTTAGTGTAACCATTTTCAATAAATAACTTTTTGTTAACCAATACTAACCCAAAATAAAAAATAATGATATCAAAAGAAGAAAGAAAAGGAGGTAGTAAGGGAGAAAGAAAAGAAAAAGATCTCTTTGAGTACTTCACAAATAATTCTAGAGTAATGAGTTTTAAAGATTCCAAATGTGGAAAAGTCATCTATTAAGTATTAACTGAAGACTAACTCCAGGTTGACAGTGATGTATTCTCTGGAAAAGACTTTGCCTAAGGGCAGCCTTTCAGACTTTATTCACACACACACCCCATCCCATTGTCTATATTTTTAAATCAGGAATTTTCCTTCCCAAAGCATACCAGATTTCAATATTTCAAAAATATCTCAAAGGTCCTGACCCATAAATTATTTATTCCCTGTGGATCATGGGACCAACTTTTTCACTACAATAAAAAAAAAAATCTTTTGATTAGCTGGACGGTTCCCTATTCAAAACTTGCAAGATATGAAAACCATAGTAGCGAATTGATTATTGAGAAATAGACTCATGATATTGATTATTCAGGCATAATCTGAAAACTCCTATAACTACAGCGAGAAGCAATAACCACTCTGAACTATGTCTGTGAATTTCAGCTCACTGGCTGGCACCAGTACTCTTCCATTCACTTGCATAATTTTTTTAAAAACTTCATCTTAAAACTTATTCATATGTTCATTTAACAAACAATTATTAAACACTTTCTAAGTGCTAGGTACCAATAGAAAGATTTAGTAGACTCTTCTTTCAAGAAGTTTATGGCTTAATTTTATATTCTTGTATAAATGTACCATCAATAAAAGAAGAATAGGACAGAAAGAAAAATAAATGATATTTGAAATATAAGCCTTAAAAGTTCCTGTTAAAAGAAGATAATTTAGCATCACTTTCATCTGTACCTGTTTCCTCAAGCTAATATTACATATCTGACCTATTGACTAACTTTCTGAGAATGTGTAACATCATTCCAAAAGAACACTATTAAGATTTACAGCTAATATCAAATCTTCTAATAAACAATTGGTACAAGTCCCTGAAGATATTAATAACCAATTCACTTTTTCTTTTTCTTTCATGGGCCCACACTTAACCTTTAGGCTCAGATGCTACCGGGCTCCTTCAAACTTAAACACAGTAGAAACACACACACACACACACACACACACACACACACACACACACACACACACAAATATATAATGTTCACAGGAGAAAATCAAATCCCTGAACAGACCAATAATGAGCTCTTAAATTTAGGCAGTAATAAATAGCCTACCAACCAAGAAAAAGTTGAAGTCACACCAAACAGATTCACAGCTGAATTCTACCAGGTGTACAAAGAGCTGGTACCATTTCTACTAAAACTATTCCAAAAACCTGAGGGAGAGTGACTCCTCTCTAACTTGTTTTATGAGGCCAGCATCATCCTGACATCAAACCTCAGCAGAAATAAAACAGAAAAAGAAAACTTCAGGCCAATATCCTTGATGAACATCAATGCAAAAATCCTCAACAAAATACTATCAAGCCAAATCCAGCAGCATATCAAAAAGCTTATCCATCATGATCAAGTAGGCTTTATCCCTGGGATGCAAGGTTGGTTCAACATACTCAAATCAATAGTGATTCATCACATAAACAGAACTAAAGATAAAAACCACATGATTATCTCAAAAGGTGCAGAAAAGTCTTTTGATAAAATTCAACATCTATTCATGTTAAAAACTCTTAATAAACTAGGTAGTGAATGACTCTACCTCAAAATAATGAGAGCCATATGCAACAAACCCACAGCCAGCATCGTACTGAATGGACAAAAGCTAGAAACATTCTCCTTGAAAACCAACACAAGACAAAGATGCCCTGTCTCACCACTCCTAGTCAACATAGTATTGGAAGTCCTGGCCAGGGCAATCAAGCAAGAGAAAGATCTAAAGAGCATCCAAAAAGAAAAACAGGAAGTGAAACTATCCTTGTTTGCAGATGACATCATCCTACATCTAGAACTCCATAGTCGCAGCCAAAAAGCTTCTTAAGCTGATAAACAACTTCAGCAAAGTCTCAGGATACAAAATCAATGGGCAAAAATCACTAGCATTCCTATACAGTAACAACAGTCAAGCCAAGAGCCAAATCAGGAATGAACTCCCATTCACAATTGCCGGCTGGGTGTGGTGACTCATGCCTGTAATCCCAACACTTTGGGAGGCTGAGGCAGATGGATTGCTTGAGCTCATGAGTTCAAGACCATCCTGAGCAACATGGCAAAACCCCCGGTCTACAAAAAAATACAAAAATTAGCCGAGCATGGTGGTGCTTGCCTGTAGTTCTAGCTACTTGGGAGGCTGACGTGGGAGTATAGCTTGAACCTGGGAGGCAGAGGTTGCATTGAACCAAGATCATGCCACTGCACTCCAGCCTGGGCAATAAAGCCAGACTTTGTCTCAAAAAAAAAAAAAAGCCGCAAAATGAATAAAATACCAAGGAATAAACCTAACGAGGGAGGTGAAAGAGCTCTACAAGAAGAACTACAAAACACTGCTCAAAGAAATCACATATAACACCAACAAATGGAAAAACGTTCCATGCTCATGGATAGAATCAATATTGTTAAAATGGCCATGCTGTCCAAAGCAACGTATAAATTCAATGCTATTCCTATTAAACTAGCATTGATATTCTTCACTGAACTATTTCAAAATTCATATAGAACCAGAAAAGAGCCTCAGTAGCCAAGGCAATCCTACACAAAAAGAGTAAAGTTGTAGGCATCGTGCTACACAACTTCAAACTATGCTGCAGGGCTACAGTAATTAAAACAGCATGGTACAGTTACAAAAACAGACAGACCAATGGAACAGAATAGAGAAACTAGAAATAAGACTGCACATCTACAACTGCCTAATCTTCAGCAAACCTGACAAAAACAAGCAATGAGAAACGTATTCTCTAAATGGTGCTAGGATAACTATATGCAGAAGATTGAAGCTGGACCTCTTTCTTATGCCATATACAAAAACTAACTCAAGATGGATTAAAGACATAAATATAAAACTTAAAACTATAAAGTCCCTGAAAGACAACATAGGCATGACCATTCAGAACACTGCATGGGCAAAGATTTCATGATGAAGTTGCCAGAAGCAATTGCAACAAAAGCAAAAATTGACAAATGGGATCTGATTAAACTAAAGAGCTCCTGCACAGCAAAAGAAACTATCAACAAAGTAAACAGACAACCTACAGAAGGGGAGAAAATTTTTGCAGCTATGCATTCAACAAAGGTCTAATATCCAGCATTGATAAGGAGCTTAAACAAATTTACAAGAAAAAACAACCCCGTAAAAAAGTAGGCAAATGACATGAAGAGACACTTTTTGAAAGAAGACATATATGCACCCAACAGTCATATGAAAAAAAAGCTCAACACCACTGATCATTAGAAAAATGCAAATCAGCCGGGCATGGTGGCTCAAGCCTGTAATCCCAGCACTTTGGGAGGCTGAGGCGGGTGGATCACGAGGTCAAGAGATCGAGACCATCCTGGTCAACATGGTGAAACCCCGTCTCTACTAAAAATACAAAAATTAGCTGGGCATGGTGGCGTGTGCCTGTAATCCCAGCTACTCAGGAGGCTGAGGCAGGAGAATTGCCTGAACCCAGGAGGCGGAGGTTGCGGTGAGCCAAGATTGCACCATTGCACTCCAGCCTGGGTAACAAGAGCGAAACTCCGTCTCAAAAAAAAAAAAAAAGAAAGAAAAATGCAAATCAAAGCCACAATGAGATACCATCTCACACCAGTCAGAATAGTTATTATTAAAATGTCAAAAGATTGTGGAGAAAAAGGAACATTTATACAGTGTTGGTGAGAGTGTAAATTAATTCAACCATTGTGGAAGACAGTGTGGCAGTTCCTCAAAAAGCTAAACACAGAAGCGGATTTGACCCAGCAATCCCATTACTGGGTATATACCCAAAGGAATATAAATTGTTCTGTTATAAAGACACATGTACACATATGTTCACTGCAGCACTATTCACAATAGCAAAGACATGGAATCAATCTAAATGCCCATTAATGATAAACCAGATAAGGAAAATGTGGTACATATAGACCATGGAATACTATGGAGCTATGAAAATGAATGAGATTATATCCTTTGCAGGGACATGAATGGAGCTGGAGGCCATCATCTTGGCAAACTAACACAGGAACAGAAAACCAAATACTGCATGTTCTCACTTATAAGTAGGAGCTAAATGATGAGAACACAAAGACACATAGGGTGAAACAACACATACTAGGGCCTATTGAAGGGTGGAAGGTGGGAGGAGGGAGAGGATCAGGAAAAATAACTAATGGGTACTAGGATTAATACTGAATGAAGTAACCTGCACAACAAACCCTCATGACAGAAGTTCACCTATGTAATAAACCAGCACATGTACCCCAAGCTTAAAAGTTAAAAAAATTCATAAACAAATATATATATAATGTTCTTTATACTGTTTCCACAGAAAATTCAGGTAATTATGCCAGTTATGCTAAAGCAATGCAACTGAATATTATAAAACCATTTAAAATAAGATTATGAAGAATATATAAAAATATAGAGAAAATATATGTTTGATTCATTCAATAGATATTCACTTAATATCTGTGATATGCCCAGAATTACATCCGACATTTTAGATTAAAAGATAAATTGAGCACATTCAAAATGCTTGCATTGCTCACAGCCTAGTAATGGGTATCTGGGAAGGGAGAGAAAGATAGGGGGCAACCCTAGGAAAGAGCTGACCGTTTCTAGCCAACTGGCTTGGGAATGAAGCACTATTTTTTCAAGCACCAATGTACTGGCTGGCTGGCCTAAAACTAATGATAGCATCATCAGAACAGAAGGAGACAGAAGTGGACAAAAGCGACACTGTAACCTAGGATGTTAAGCCACTGACTGATTTGCGGTCAGGATTTTAGGTTCCTTTTGCTTCAGCATAGAAGTAGGGCTGAAGACCCACATGAAAATTGAGAAAGGAGATGGATGTGTAAACTCCACATTTAAATTGATACAGGAGCACTAACAGAGGTACATGAAAGATGTTATGGGAGCAATGAGAAGGAAATGCTTAATTTGAAGGTGGTAGTCAGAGAAGATGGGGAATTTTACAGCAAAGTTGACATTTGTGCTTAATCTTGAAAAAGAAGTAGAAATTTTCAGAATTATACATGTGCACACACACAAAAACCATCCAAAAAAACCAATATGGGGCCAGGCGCGGTGGCTCACGCCTGTAATCCCAGCACTTTGGGAGGCCGAGGCGGGTGGATCACGAGGTCAAGAGATCGAGACCATCCTGGTCAACATGGTGAAACCCCGTCTCTACTAAAAATACAAAAATTAGCCGGGCATGGTGGCGCGTGCCTGTAGTCCCAGGTACTCGGGAGGCTGAAGCAGGAGAATTGCCTGAACCCAGGAGGTGGAGGTTGCGGTGAGCCGAGATCGCGCCATTGCACTCCAGCCTGGGTAACAAGAGTGAAACTCCGTCAAAAAAAAAAAAAACAAACCAATATGATGAAGGCACAGAAGCATAAGAGAATGTCTGTGTCCCCCAATATCTAGTGTGGTAGGATCAATAAAATTAGGGTATAGATGGGTAGGGGAGGGAAATGAACCTGGAAGGGTAATCATAGGTCAGATTCTAGCTTTGGATGCTTTGCTACAGAATTTTGATTTTGTGTAGCTAATGAAAAGAAATTATTGAATTTTAGGGATGTGAAATGGCCAAGTTTGCCTTTCAGGAATGTCATAAGTGCAGGAGTTTCACAATCGCAGTAGAGTCGAAAATAAACTGGAGGAAATCTAGCTCGAAAGCAAGGAAACCTGTTTGTGCATAGGTGGTCTAATCCATACGAGAAATGATGAACACTGACTCACATCTGTGGCAATAGAGATAGAGAAAAGTAGATACTTAGGATCAATAGCAGTGACTGACTTTATCAGGTTGAGCAGGGTCTGGAAAGAGAACGTAAGAGGGAATATAGAGTCAAGAATTCTCAGGTTGTGAAGCAAATGGATAAAGATGCCATTGTGTAAAAGTACAACTATTGAAAATTACACATAAACCAAGACTAAATGGTAACTTACAAAAGTAAAGAAAAAAAAAGGTTGAGTTAAGACAGTAGGACTACTTGTTTTCCAAAACTTTTTCAATGTCATATGGTATGTCTGAAATTGTTTGGGGCTACATCTAGTTTTAAATATTAACTCTGCAGATTATTAGTTTATAATGTTGAGTTATTTAACCTCTGAATTATCTCACCCAATATTTATTTATTTATCTTGTTTCAATGAGTACTTAAAGTAATTTATAAAAATAAATACAATTCAGCAAAAACAAACACAAACACAAAAAACAGGACAGTCATGTGCCACATAATAACAGACCACATATAGGATAGTGGTCCCATAAGATTATCATATTGTATTTTCACTGTGCCATTTTTATGTTAAGATACACAAATATTTACCATTGTGTTACCATTGTCTACAGTATTTAATAGAGTAGTGTGCTGTGCAGATATATAGCCTACGAGTGGAGCAATAGGCTACACCACATAGCATAGTTATGTATATAACTAGATGTGGCTATACCATCTAGATTTCTGTAAGTACATTCTATGATGTTTGCATGACAAAATTGCCTAATGACACACTTATTAGAATGCAGCCCCATAGTTAAGCAAGCAACATATTACTGTGTATAAAGAGAAACAATGAGGAGAAAGAGTAAGAATATGAAAAACAAAATGAATCAAGTGTGTGACTTATGATGACATAACCTTGGGCAATAAGTGAGCTCAAAGTTAGTTCTGAGACTTCTTGTCTACCCATGGTGGAAAACACAATGAGTTCCATGAGTCGTGTTGTTCATTGTTGGCTAGTGACATTTCAGAGAAATTTATCCATTAGATCTCCTTCATGACACAGATTATTAAAACAGTAATCAGCACAAGAAATAACATCCTTCAACTTAATACAATGTCAAGTTTCTCAATGCTAGCCAATATTATAACAGCTAAGCCCAAATCAGCATAAGCACTTCTACAGGGACCAAAATAACACAAGCTGGATAAAGAGCTATCTCAAGGTCTGGCTGATTCAAAGAAAAAGTTTTAGCATATCTAAAGCAATGAAAAGTTTGCATCTTTATTTAGAAAATCTCTCATAAATATCCCTCCATAAAGATCACTCAAGGACATCATCTTACCACCTTCCCACCCCAAGTTGTTCTCCTGATGATTCCTGAGACACTGGTCTGACAATGACAGTTCTCAAAATTCTCAGCCTCAATACAAACAAAAACTCAATTTTCAGAAACACAAGATGCAGCATAAAACCTCATTAAATAGGGCCAACTGAAGGAAGTCTGAACTCATGAGTATTCAAAAGTTATTCCAGTCCTTTAAGCAAATGACTAAAAAACTACTCATTAGACTTCCTCGAAGATTTGCTTTAGCAAATGATTATTTCTAATTAGTATATTCTTCTACCATTTACTCCTGTTACAAATTTGACACTGGGTTGTTTTTCCAAACTGGTTAAATAGGTTAAATACCTCTTTTGACCTCTGTCAACTTATTTGTAATTTACTATTTGCCTACTCTTCATTATACCTAAGGTATAATTCAGGTAGTGAGAGTTTACAGAAGTCAAAACATAAGGAGCCTTGATCTTAGAATTAGTCAAGTGAAGGCTATGTCCTTCTTTTGTCATAGTAATGTTTCTATAAATTATTAAATACAAGTTGGTGTGTGGGAAGTGTGATAATTATTCAATGCAGTTTTCAGAAAGTTCAAAAAATAATAAGTATTAATGTAAGATTTTCTGAGTGGTTAAGGATTGTGGACAGGTGGATTCCAAAGCTGTTCTATATAATTTCAAAGCTATCATACCTCATACAGTTACGATATCCCTGGACATATCTATTTATGATCAAACATTTTTTAAAGAACATAATGGTCCTCCTTTAGTCACCAATACTCTTTCACTTAAGCAAAGGTGTTAAATCGGCAGAATCAGTGTCATTGCCATGGGTAAAGAATGTGATGACATTCTTGTGCGGCCAAACAAGTGTGAATAAGAGGCTGAGATAAATAAGAGAAAAAGCGTTTTTCACTTTGTAAAAAGTATTTCAAAGTGAAAGGTGCTGTTAATACTATGTTTGTGAAGCATATATGTCCAGTAAGTAACTTTTACCATTTAATTTTATGACCGTTGATATTTTTAAACTTGTATGTAAAAAATGGATATAATCATAGGCTAAGCTTAAAATAAGTTTTGAGTTTTTTGTAAGGCAAAGATAGAGTAATAATACATTTTAATAAAATGTAAATGTGTTTATTTATATTTAATTTTGGTTTGGGAGTTTTTTCAACATTTATTTTACATTCAGGGGGTACATGTATATATTGTTACCTGGGCATATTGTGTGATGATAAGGTTTGGAATACAATTGATCCCATCCCCCAGGTGCTAAGCATAGTACCCAAAAGTTTATTTTTCAACCCTTTCCCTCCTTCTGTCCTCCCTACTCTAGTTGTCTCAGTATGAATTGTAGCCATCTTTATGTCTATAAGTACCTATTGTTTAGCTCCCACCTGTGAGAACATGTGGTATCTGATTTTCTGATACTGTATTACTTTGATTAGGATAATGGCTTCCAGCTGCATCTATGATGCTGCAAATGAAATGATTTTGTTCTTTTTGTAGCTGTATAGTATTCTATAGTGTATTTGTACCATATTTTCTTTATCCAATTCACCATTGATGGTCACCTAGGTTGATTCCATGTCTTTGCTATTGTGAACAGTGCTGCAATTAACATGCGTGTGTATGTGTCTTTTTGGTAGAATTATATGTTTTGGGTGGATATATGCCCAGTAGTGGGATTGCCAAGTCAAATCATCGTTCTGTTTTAAGTTCTTTGAGAGACCTCCAAATGGCTTTCCACAGTGGCTGAACTAATTTACATTTCCAGCAGTGAATAAGCATTCTCTTTTCTCTGCAGGTTCACCAACATATTTTTAATTTTTTTTTTTTTTTTTGAGACGGAGTTTCGCTCTTGTTACCCAGGCTGGAGTGCAATGGCGCGATCTCGGCTCACCGCAACCTCCGCCTTCTGGGTTCAGGCAATTCTCCTGTCTCAGCCTCCTGAGTAGTTGAGATTACAGGCACGCGCCACCATGCCCAGCTAATTTTTTGTATTTTTAGTAGAGACGGGGTTTCACCATGTTGGCCAGGATGGTCTCGATCTCTTGACCTCGTGATCCACCCGCCTCGGCCTCCCACAGTGCTGGGATTACAGGCTTGAGCCACCGCGCCCGGCCATATTTTTAATTTTTAATAACCACCATTCTGACTTGTGTGAGATGGTTATCTCATTGTGATTTTTTATTTGCCTTTCTCTGGTACTTAGTGGTAGGGAGCACTTTTTTCGTATTTTCTGGCCATTTGTATGTCTTCTTTTGAGAAATGTCCAGACGTGTCTTTCTTTTGCCCATTTTTTAATGGGGTTATTGGTGTTTACCTATTCAATTGTTTAAGTTCCTTAGAGATACTAGATATTAGACCTCTGACAGATGCATAGTTCGTGAATATTTTCTGCTAGTCTATAAGTTGTCTGTTTTCTCTGTTGATAGTTTCTTTTGTTATGCAAAAGCTACTTAGTTTAATTAGGTCTCATTTGCAATTTTGTTGCCCTTGCTTTGAGGACTTAGTCATCAGTTATTTTCCAAAGTCGATGTCCAGAAGGGTGTCTCCTAGGTTTTCTTCTAAGAGTCTTATACTTTGAAGTCTTACATTTAAATCTCTAATCCATCTTGAGTTTATTTTTCTATACATACAAGGTAGAGGTTCAGTTTCATTCTTCTGCATATGGATAGTCAGTTATTCCAGCACCATTTATTGTGTAGAGTGTCCTTTCCCCATTGCTGATTTTGGTTTACTTTGTTGAAAATCAGCTGGCTACTGGAGTGTAGCTTTATTTCTGGGTTCTATCTTCTGTTCCATTGGTCTATGTGTCTGTTTTTGTACTAGTACCATGCTGTTTTGCTTACTGTAGCCTTACAATATAGTTTGAAGTCAGGTAATGTGATGCTTCTGGCTTTGTTCTTTTTGCTTGGGATTACTTTGGCTATTTGGGCTCTTCATTAGTGCCATATGAATTTTAGAATAGTTTTTTCCAATTCTGTAAAAAATGCCATTGGTAGCTTAATAGAAATAGCATTGAATCTGTAAATCACTTTGGGCAGTATGGCCATTTTAATATTCTTCTGATCCATGAGCATGGAATGTTTTTCCATTTGTTTGTGTCATCTATGATTTATTTCAGCAGCATTTTGCAGGGTTTTTTTTGTAGAGACCTTTCACCTCCTTGGTTAGAGGTGAAATCAAGGGGGGGGTATGTGTATATATGAGTGTGTGTGTGCATGTGTTATAAATTGGATTGTGTTCATTTGGCTCTTAGTTTGAACATTATTGCTGTAAAAAAAATGCTACTGATTTTTTACATTGATTTTTGTATCCTGACACTTTACTAAAGTGACTCTTCAGTTCCAAAAGTCTTTGGCAGTCTTTAGGGATTTCTAGGTACAGAATTACTGTCCATGAAAAGAGATAGTTTGACTTCTTCCTTTCCTATCTGGATGCCTTTTCTTTCTTTCTCTTGCCTGATTGCTCTGCTCCAGTACTGTGTTCAATAAGAGAGGGAAGAGTGGGTATCCTTGTCTTGTTCCAGTTCCCAAGGGGAATGCTTCCTAAAATGTCAGTTTGAAAGCCTTATTTTTGTCTTTGAATTTGAACACTGAGACACTATCCAATGAAAACTTACATTAAAAACCTGCCTTGTAAGTTTTTTAGAAGCATGAATTTAAAATTGCTTCTTTTAAAACTAGATTTTTAATTTTTGATTCTACAAAAAAATTTTCACTCAACAAGCACTTAGGACCAGTTCTGAGTTTCTTCAGAGCCTTTCTTAAAAGATAAAGCACATCTTGAAAGTAGTGTTATTAGGAATGAGGAGGTGGAGGAAAAATAAAATAAAGTAAAATAAAAAATAAAGAATGCAGCTCTCCTCCAAAATTCTAATGGCCGAAAAAAGCTACAAAAAAGATGCCTAAGAAGCCGCCCCTCCTTTCACATTAAAAAGCTACAGTGATTTGTGGAGTCAGAGCTTAACAAATCACCCTATTCTTCATCCTTCCCTTTACTAAGTTGTCAGACAGATGCGAAATAGAAGTCACCAATGTGAAATTGCTGTTTCTCAATTGAATGAGGAATTTTTCACCATGACTTTAATGTTCCTCTAATGTCCTGGGCCCTAATGGGAAACTACCAAAGGTTATAAAACTCAGTTATACCATAGGAATCCACAGAGGAGGGTAAAGAGAAAGCAAGAAATGTCTTTATTCTGAACCCTAATCATTTATTAAAAAGCTGTGTCTCATCTAAACATAGAACAATGGGATAGGAAAAGCTGCTCCTTCTGGATCCCTTTTTCAGAAGCAGCTTCCTAGCTTCTCTTTGAAAGAATGGGAAGATGATGGGGCTAGCCCATAGTTTCTCAATCTTGACAATATTGACAAGTTGAACTAGGTAATCTTTTGTTGTGAGGGGGTATAGAATGTTAGCAGCATCCCTGGTCTCTACCCACTGGATGCCCCTAGCACCACTCCAGTCATGACAATCGCAATGTCTCCAAACACTGTAAAATTGCCTCTGATTGAGAAGCATTAGGCTAGTCCCTGCACAAATTTTTTAAGTTTTTCTTTAGTTCTTTAAGAGCTTTCCAGGTGAGGAAATAGACTGTGGCAGCCTGCAACAAAATGACTGGCAAACTCTTCTCTCCTGGAAACTTTTTCCTCCTATGGCATATTTTATTGTTTTGTCAGAAAGTCCAATTGTACATCTCATTTAATATTTCTTAAAAATAATACATTTAAGACATAAAAGAAGATAAAAGAGAGACATCCTTAGAACTAAGCAACTTAAGACCATTCTATATTAATCAATCTTACCTTCATAGGAAACTGTCATAAAACACAGCCAAAATTTAAAATAGTAAAAGAGCAGTTAAAAAGCACCTCAAGGCCAATCAGTGGCTCACGCCTGTTATCTCTACACTTTGGGAGGCCAAGGCAGGTGGATCATGAGGTCAGGAGTTTGAGACTAGCCTGGCCAACATGGTGAAACCCCGTCTCTACTAAAAATACCAAAAAAAAAAAAAAAGAAAAAAAATAGCTGGGCATGGTGGCACATGCCTGTAATCCCAGCTATTTATACTCGGGAGGCTGAGGCAGGATAATTGCTTGAATCCAGGAGGCAGAGGTTGCAGTGAGCCGAGATTGAGCCACTGCACTCCAGTCTGGGCGACAGAGCAAGACTCTGTCTCAAAAAATAAACCGAAAAACAAACAACACTTCAAAAAGCAAATAGTAACAAACAACAATAAATAAAACCCACTATCATTCTTCTACCTCAAAAAAGTAAATCTTTTTTCAACTCCACAACTCCCATCCCCAGCCATACCATCATTTGTTTCCTTTTACAGCAAAACCATTCAAAACACTTGACTATGCTGCCTCTAATTGTCCTCCTCTCCATTCTCTCTTAACTCATTTCATTCAAAGCATCATTGCCACCACTTCACCTAGACTGTCTTTGTCAAGGTCCTCAATGACCTTCATATTAATAAATACAATGGCCATTGCTCAACCCTGATCTTACATATGGGCAGCATTTGACATTGTTGATTATTATTCTCTTCCTTGATATACTTTCTCCTTGGTTCCAGGACCCCCACTCCAGTCACTAGCTGCTCTTTCTCAATCTCCTTTACTGATTCCTCCCCTTCTTAGCCACTTCTTAATAATGGAGTAAACCTGGGCTCAGATCATTTCTCCCAATCTATATTCAATTCCCAGTGAGTCATCCAGTTTATAATCTTAAATACCACCTATGTTCTGATGACTTCCAAATTCATATGACCACTTGAAACCTCTCTCCAAGACTCCAGACTCACATATCCAACTTCCTACTTGTCATCTTCACTTGCATATCAAATAAATATTTCAAACCCAAATGTGTCCAAAACTAAACTTCTGATCCTTCCCCATACACTTGCCCCTTCTACAATCTTCCAATATCAGTTGATGGCAACTCCACCTTCCCTTAGTTGTTCAGATCAAAAACTGTGGATTAATCCATCACTCCTTTCTTTCTCTCACGTGACACATCCTGTTAGTTTAAAAAACCTTGAGAATCACATCTGCAAACAGGGATAGTAGAAAAAAAACATATAAGTTTTACCTTCAAAATTTATTCAATATCCTTTCATTTCTCATGTTCTCCACTGTGCCTACCCTGATAGATGACACTATCATCTCTGAATTAGTTTTATAAGCATTTTTTTATTTTAAAATATTAATTGACAAAGGCTGTATATATTCAAAGTGTACAACATGATGATTTAGTATATGTACATGTTGTATAATGAATAATTCTTACAACCAAATTAAGTAACACATCTGACATAGTTTGGGTGGTGTTCTCACCCAAATCTCATCTTGAATTGTAACTCGCATAATTCCCACATCATGGGAGGGACCCAGTGGGAGGTAATCAAATCATGATGGTGGGTCTTTCCCATGCTGTTCTAGTAATAGTGAATAAGTCTCATGAGATCTGACGGTTTTATAAAGGGGAGTTTCCCTGCACAAGCTCTCTTGCCTGCTGCCATGTAAGACGTGACTTTGTTCCTCATTCACCTTCTGCCATGATTGTGAGGCCTCCCCAACCCTGTGGAACTGTAAGTCAATTAAATATCTTTCCTTTATAAATTACCCAGTCTTGGGTATATCTTTATTACCAGCATGAAAACAAACTATTACAGTATCTATCACCATCTGTGCTGTATATTAAGTCCCCAGAACTTATAACTGAAACTTTGTACCATTTGACTAGTATCTCCTCACTTCTCCCAGTCCCCCAGCCTTTAGCAACCACCATTATACTCTCTGCTTCTATGAGTTCAACATTTTTAGATGCCACATATAAGTGAGATCATATAGTATTTGCCATTTTGTGCCTGGTTGATTTCACTTAGTATAAAGTCCTCCACTCTTACCCATGTTGTTGCAAGTCAATAACAGAAAAAAAGCAAATAACCCCATTTAAAAACAGGCAAAGGAACTGAAAAGATATTTTTCCAAAGAAAACAGACAGCAGGTATGAGCATCAGTAATCATCAGAGAAATGGGAATCAAAACCACAATTAGATATCACCTCACATCTGTTAGGTGTGAGGTGATATCTAATTGACAAGAGATAAGTATCAAAATGACAAGAGATAAGTATTAAGGAAAGTTTAAAGAAAAGAGAACCCACTGTTTACATTCCCACTGTTAGTGGGAATGTAAATTGATACAGTTATGGAAAACAGTATGGAGATTTCTCAAAAAATTAAAAATAGAACCACCATATGATATAACAATCCTACTTCTGGGTACATATTCAAAGGAAGTGAAATCAGTATCTTGAAGAGATGTTCATTGCCGCATGGTTTACAATGGACAAGACATGGAATCAACCTAAGTGTCTATCCACAGATGAACAAACAAAATGTAAGTGTTTGTGTGTGTGTGTGTATGTGTGTGTGTGTGTGTGTGTTTGTGTGTGTGTATACACAGTGGAATATTATTCAGCCACCAAAAGAAGAAAAATTTTACTGAATTATTACAAAAGATTCCATATCAGTCTTCCAGCTTTTCTTATTACCCCTACATATTGGCTTGATATTCTCAACACAGTTGCCATAGCAATTCATTTAAAATATGTCAGATTGTATTTTTCCCCTGTTCAAAATCTGAACTGGTGCCACATTTCCTCAGAGTAAAAACCAACGTCCTTTAAATGGTCTAAAGAGCCTAATATAATTTGGTTTTCCCTCATCTTTCTGACTTTCTTTTCTTTTTCTATCCTCTTTACTAATTCCCTTTGGTCTTCTTTCTGTTAATCAAACATACCAGGTATATTCTCACCTTAGGGTCTTTGCCCTGGCTTTTCCTTCTTTCTGGAAGTCTCCTCCCCTTCCACTGCTTCACCTCCTTCAATATTACCTCTTCAATTCGTTCCACCCTGGCCAGTCTATTAATACTTAGAGCTGGCCCTCCATCATCCCATCCTTAGCAATCCAAATCTTTCTTTCTATGCTCATTTTCTTTTCTTTCTGTCATGGCACTTTTCAATTTTTAACATCAACAATGTATTTATGCTTATTATTCATTGTTTGTCTTCCTTATCTACAGTGTAAACCTCATGAAGGATTCATTTTGTTCCCCGGTTTGTCCCAAGCATGCTTAAAATAATGTCCAGTATATAGTAAGTGACTGATTAACACTTATTGAATGAATAGAGAACTGCATAAATGAATAAAATAGACTAATATCCTACTCTCAAGGAGAAGAGATGGCAACCTTTTTTTTAATCCGCTTTCTCAGTCTCCTATTTATATATCAAAGGACTAGCGGGCTGGGAGGAACAATGGATTCTTTGGTAAGGAGGAATAGATAAATACAGCAGGAAAGGTTTTTATTGGAATATTTCAGGGTTTTGTTTCTTTGGGGTTTTTTTCTTTTTTAATTGTCAAGTAAAATTTATATATATTTATGGTGTACAACCTGATGTTTTGATATATATACACATTGTGGAATGGCTAAATTAAGCTGTTTAATATATACATTACCTCCATGATTATTTTTAATGGAGAGAATAAAAGATTACAGATTTTAAGTGACTTTCTGTCTTCTTAGTTTGGAAGACTGTGAAATCATGTGCTGTTGGGAGATTTTAGGACTTTTGTATTCTCTTTGTCACTCCGATTTTTAGCTCACTAGTGCTTCAATTTGGAAGGTACCTTCTAAACTAAGTGAACCAGAGGAGCCAGGAATGATTACTCAAAAAATCAGAGAAGAAAGCAAGCTGCTAGAAGAAACTCAAGGGAAACAAGAAAAGAGAACTCAGGTTTCAGCCCGATTCACTAAATTAGGAAAGAGGGCTAAGATTGGAGACCAGCACTGGGACTAGTAATAAAGATTACATTTCAAGATAGAGGTGCAAAAATAATGAACCACAGGTATATTCATTACCTAATGTTATGTAACATATACCCTCAAAATTCAGTGGCTTAAGACAAGAGTAAGCATTTATTATCTCTCATAGTTTCTGTGATTCAGAAATCCAGACGCAGCTTGATTGGACAGCTCTGGGTCAGGGCTAATCATGTATTTAGTCAGATGCTGACTGAGGCTAAAGACATCTGAAGGCTTGACCTGGTTGCAGGTTCTGTTCCCAAGATAGATCACTCACGTAACTAGCAAGTTGTTGCTGTTAGCCGGAGGCCTCAGTTCTTCCCACACAGGGCTAAGATTCAAGACTTCTACACAAGTCAAGAAATACACACATATACACAAACACATATGTATATATAGTGAAGTCTGAATATAAATTAGGAACTCAGCTCTTTCTCTCCATATGTATCTACATATGCACAAAAAATATTGTCGGTATTTTGATGAATAGTAAGAGAAGATACATAAGTATAACTGGACTTTTTAGAAAAGTAAAGTCTATTGGATTTTTTTTATTTATTTATTTTCGCCTAGGGAGCTAATGTAGAAATACTACTCTCTCTGAATAATTACCCAGGATATCTATGAGTATATATGTATATGTATGTGACTATATACACACATAGAGAGAGAGGAAGAGCTCAGTTCCTAATTTATATTCAGACTTCACTATATGTGTGTGTGTATATTTCTTAAGTTATATAGAATATGTATTCATGAATAATAAGCTTGACCAAATTTCCTATAGACATAGACTACTTGCATTTGGGAGTATCACTCACCTCTTACTTTATCATTCCTTCAGTAACTCCATCAACACTGAGCCTTCTAACTCTAACATGCTATGATTCACTACTGTGGGGAAAAAAAGCTGATGTCATAAACACATTGTGTTACAGTATCGCTAAGGGCCATACTCCATTCTTAGATAATTCCTGAGGTCCTACCAGCCTTGCTAGCCTCAAAGGAGTCACTTGGAGTATAAAGAGGGCAAGGAGACTGAACAAAGTCCTGGAGCTACAGAAATCCTTAGTATATTTTTGATTGTTAATCCTTGGCAAAGAAGTAGAAAGTTTAGAGGAAGTAGGCCATGGTTATCCTTAAAATAATCTATTATTATTTGTGTCTTCCCTGAATATCATGGCACTTTCTCATCACAAATGCTCAGGGGAAATAAAATCATCCAATACATCCCCTATCCCTCTTGCCAACATCTCTACAGCAAAATGAGACACAAGAACATAATTTCCTCAACTAGATCAAGCAGCTACCTCTAACAAACAGCAGTTATCATTAATATTTTCATGCTATTTTCATTTGTGAGGTCTGTAATCCATAAGAACAACCTAATAATGGTTAAGTAAAATCAAAGAGACTTTGTAAACATCTGTATGCTTATATTGTTACAAATGCTTCAGTATTAAAAGATCAACCAAAAGAGTAAAGCTACCCTGATTTAAACTTTTTCTGTGTTTGAATGAGAATGTTTCTCCTGGAATACTCTCATATCAGGCTTCCACTTGGCAAAATTATGAATTGGCTGATGCTGTTTTAGAGGCTTTCTCACGTCCCCTTCCCAACATCACTCTTCTCCTCTTTCCATGGACCCCTTTCTGTTACCTAGGAGCCCCTCATGCTGCCTTCCACATTCCGCCTACTGCACAGTCATGTTCTGGACCCCTGAGACTCCCCCCTCTACCACTACAATATGTTTTTCCTAAGACTTACTTGCATTGAAAGACCTGCCAGGGAAGCAACTAATCTTATCATCTTGTACTAAATGTTAAAGTAATCCTCATTCTCTCTAGAATTGTTTTCTAAGCAGGGATTCCTAGAGATGCTATCAACATCTCAGCCTGAAATTGCATAGGTATTCTGGTAAATAGCAAGAGAAAATAACATGAGTATAACTGGATCTTTTAGAAAAGTGAAGTCTATTGGGTCACCTTAGTTGACCTAGGCAATTGATGTAGGGATGCTCTTCTCCCTGAAATAATCTTCCAGGATAGGAATGTAACCCCAAATAGCAACTGAAGATCCAATGGCTTCCCATTGCACTTGAACTCTATACTCCTTTTTATGACCAAAAGGGCCTGGCTTCTCCCTACCTGTCTCTTCCTTATATATTACACCATTTCCTTTTGTGTGTGAACATGCCTCATTTCTACCTAAGGCCTGCAGTGCTACGTTCCAGTTCTTGGCATGCAAATGACTCTTCATCACTTGTTTCCTAACACAAGTGTCACCTTTCCAGACAATCTAAAGTAACCTCAAAATCACTTGCTAGCACATCACCTTGTTTTATTTCTTCCTGCTATGAATTATTATGCGAAATTTTGTGGTTCATGTATTTGCCACCTTGCCTCTTCCAGGCCTCCTCCTATTTCATTGTCTATCACGTTCATCACTGTATCCCTAGTGTTTTACACATAACCTGGTAAACATTCAGTGCTCAATAAATATGTGCTAAATGAATAGATTAATCCAAACACAACCTTTATACTTAAGTAATTGTGTAAGAAGTCTTTGTTGTACTAATATTGGAAAAGCCAGGGGCAGGGGTGGTAATATCACTATACCCAATGTAACCAGCTTATTTATAAGACTTTTATTAATCATGAACTACAGCATTTTTTCATTAAAAATATTATCAATATTGGATTGTCAAAGATTCCATTTGCCTTTCTGAAAAACTGTCCTTTTGATGAGATGTCACAAATGAACGCTAATGTCCCTTGAGGAATCCTGCCAACAGATCTTACTCTTCTGTCAATGTTAAGAAACTGCATTTCTCTTTGGCCAATTTCTAGGTTTATGGATATGTAGTCTTTCTTGCCAGGACTTCAGAAGCCAATAAGCAACTTGCCTGTCATGAGATCCAACGAATGATCTCTCCCTGCATGCAGTGTAGCTAAGGAGAGAAGCAGCTCTTGTAAGAGAATAACCAACACAGCATGGAATATTGTTAGACCTATAGTGTTTTATCCAGCAAAGTTCACCCCAGTAGCCTGCACCTGCCAATAAAGCCTGGAAATTTTTTCTACCAGGCAGTCCCAGTTTAGTTGGTTGTAGCTTAGAAGCAGACATCTGAGAGCAGTTCAGCAAACCTGCGGTCAGATGCTTTTGTAGAGCTCTCCCCTTAAAAGACAAAATTGAGGCAAGTCAATAGATTACAACTTTCTGGGTTTGCTTCTGTCATCTATCAAGTATCACAATTCATCGTGCTTCACTAAAGTGAAACTCCAAGGATTTGTTTTTAAAGGTGCCTTTCTTTCTGTGAAATACTAAATGAACTTGTTTTAAAAAAAACAAAAACAGCTCAACACAAGTTGATAGGAACTAAATAACATAACTTTTCCTTTAAGAAAAATATGTAGCAGGAGAAAAGCTTATTTTTAAATTACTACATAAAATTTCTTGAGACCATATGTCCTAGGAAAGCTTGATTATTAATCCTTCCAGAGAAACTGTTAACACTTAACATTAACTGCTATTCTTCAATCGTTTCACTATCAAATTAAACTTATTCAAGAAAATACAAACAATTCCATACTGGCCTACAAAATAAAAACTTTTTGGTGTTTTGAGGAGAGGGGGAAGTAAAGGGGAGGTGTCTTTTTCGTCATATCTCTTATACAAGTTCGTTTCATTAATCTGATCTCCTCTGTATCATTTTGTGTTTCTGCCAAGATTATTAATTTCAAGGGTAAGATTTTCTCCAGCTACCATGTACTGTAAAACTGTAAAATTTTTTTCCACTCTTCATGGACCATTTACAATCTGCAAGGTTTGGGGAGGGAATGAAATGTATTCCTGCCAATGGATAGCCACATCAGCAGTGCTGAAAACCAATCCTTCTGTTTCACTCATCATGCCATATGGCTCCATAAAAAAGGAGCGAACCAAAAGAGTAGCTTATATGACTTGTCAATCTGGGTTTAGACTAATTCTTTGATACTATGATAAAGAGAGGAAACTGTTTGTAGGTGAATATATTCTCTCTTCTTTCTTACTCGTGTATCTCTATACCCATGCACTAATTCATTGGGTGGAAAATCAGAGGCTTAAAGCTCCTCTAATTTTACCGGAGCTATAATATTTTAAGAAAAGACATTGCACTAAAATTGTCATACATAGGTTATCATTTCAACCGAAAGAATTCCGGGTATTTTCACAATAATATCTTCTTAAGAATTAAAGATCATGATTTTAAACGCTTTCCAATAAGTGCTTTGAGTACTCCTGAGCAATTAAAAAGCAAGCTGACGCTCCAAGATAAAGTTGTGTCCCCCTCGTGACCTCTAGAGTGGAGCTAAGCTCCCACAAGCCAGACTTGGAAGGAAAGGCAAGAAGCACACCCAAACCTAGAGCGCTGCTGTAGTCCAGGCCAATGTATTCAGTGATAACCTTCACCCCTCAGGTCTCATCTGAGTTCCTGTCCTTTTTATATAACCCCAAAGCCGTTGTAAGTCGCCGCCTTCCGGGTCATTGGACCCATTGTATTGAAATCCAACTTCGAACGACGCCCCTTCCTCTCCAACACCGTCAGGTCCAGCTCCCCCGTGCTTAGCCTTCCTCACTGTGCAGCTGACTTCCACTTCTCTGCAGTGCTGCAGACAACCTCTCCGGCTCCGCGAGTCCCCCAGCGAGAGGGAGGGAGCCTGTGAGCCGCGACCTCTGCTAGTCGGCGCTGCGGGAGGGGGCGGCTTGCACCTGCTCACCGCGCGCGCTCTTCGAGTCCTGCGGACCCCGGGCAGGACGCCGCCCAGGAGGCTCCCTCCCAAGTCACGCCCCGGACCACGCCGCAATGCCTCAAGTCACCCCAGGGACAAGCTCTTCCTTGTCCTCCCCACCATCGCTTCTCCCCGCGAACTTTCCAACTTTGGAAGCTCGGGTTCCAAAGGAGCAACAGGGAGACGGCTTAGCCCGAGTGGTTGGGGAGCATGAAGTCGCCTGCAGGGACTCGGCCGGTAACAAGTCCCCTTGATCGTGGGGAAAAGGAGAGGCAGCCAGCTCCAATCTCCTCCTGAGGATGGAGGTTGGGGAAATGGATGCAGAACTTGTCACCCTAGGGACGAAGGGGCGGAGGGAGGGGGGATTGGAAGAAGAGAATAGAAGAGACCATGAAAAACTCTCTTTCTCTCTGTCACACACGCACACACACACACACACACACACACACACACGAGAGAGAGAGAGAGAGAGAGAGAGAGAGAGAGAGAGAGAGAGAGAGAGAGAGA
>NW_022436976.1:10606205-10703657 GCF_009761245.1 Sapajus apella | reverse complement strand
AGAGAGAGAGAGAGAGAGAGAGAGAGAGAGAGAGAGAGAGAGAGAGATGTTCCGGAAAGGACGCGAGGCTAGGATCCGAATCGCTTCTCTCCCCACTGCCCAGAGGCCAGGAGGTGCAACAGATAGATACCCAAGCTCGCTGAGTAGCAAAGGGGTAGGGTGAGAGAGGAGTCTCCAGGTTTCCCCAGGTTGCCAAAGGGGCACAAACTCCTGTCGGAGTGTCCCCGGGGGGCAGGGGAGGTGCAGCAGCGCCGCAGTTGCCCCCACCGCCCCACCCCTGACAAGGCAAACTCTTCCTGGGCAGGAGCCTTGCACTTGGCAGCGCCTGGATGTAAACAGGCCGGCCCGAGGGGCAGGCGGCGGGCGAGAGACTGGAGGCGACGAGGGAAGGAGGGAGCGGGACTCACCCTTGATGCTGGGGGGCTTTCTCTTCTGGGCCATCTTCCGGCCCCTTCCCTCCCCCGGACCCCCCACGCGCTTCCTCCGGCTGCTCCCGGGCGAGCCCTCGCCGCCGCTCTCCGCTCAGCGAGCTCTTTGTTGCTGTGATGGCATCTGCGAGGCAGCTGCGGCGGCCGGGCTGAGCGCTCGGCTTGGCTCGGCTCGGCTGGGGCGGGCGCCGCCGCCCCTCTGCTCTCGGCCGCGCCACGGGCCCCCCGCTCGCGCTGCTGTGGACGCGGCGGCTGCAGCGGCGGCAGCTGCTGTGCTGCTCCTGCTGCTGGAGGGGGCAGCGCTGGGTCCCCGGAGCTCCCGCCCAGCGCTGACCTCCCCCTTCCCCACACTCTCCCTCCCCCACGCCCCCACCCCCGGTGTCCCGTCTGAGCCGCCAGCCCCCATCCAACCGGCTACAGCGCCGTCATCCAGCAGCCGCTACTGGGAAAGATCACGGTGGTGGCGGCGGGGAGCTGCTGGGGGGCGCGGGGAGACCGCGGCCATCTGGGGCCGGGGAGGAGAAAGCCAGGCACTGATGGAGTCCGCGTCCGGCCTGCCAGACTCCGGGCCTTCCAAGCCCCCTCCCAAAAGGCCAGGACGCGCTATGCCCGCGAAAGACACCCGTCTTCACAGGCCAACCAGAACTCCGGCCACCTGCCGGAGGACGGCGCGGTCCCGTGCGACCCGGCCGCGGAGTCGTCCTCCACCGCAACAGCCTCGGGGAGAGCAAGCCCGAATTCCACGCGGGCTACGAGCCCCGAGGCGCGCGGTTCCCTCTGCCCCTCCCAAGCCGAGAAGGGAAGAGGGGAGAGGGAAACAGGAGGCTGATGGACTGGAGAGAAATGGAATTCCAGAGACGGCAGGTGTCCAGAGACACCTGCAAGAATGGCTTTGTTCTGGCCCTGAAGCTCTTAATAGTGAGGGCCCAGGAGAGTTCCCTTGGAGCTGTGGGAAAAGAGGAAACTAAGTTCACGCTCTCAGGTGTTGGAGGAATTGGGAGCCGGAGGTGTGATTTCTTGGCCTCCAGCAGAAACCTGCTTGCAGTGGCCGCGTTCTTTCTCGCTCTGACTGGGGGTTCGCTTTGGAAAGTTTACATTTTTCAGGAGGAGCTGTCCTCCTCTCGCGTGCTGATAAAGGATGAGAAGAAGAAATCCTGCCGGTGTCCCAGGACTGCAAGGGCAGGCGAAAGTTTAACAACGTAAAGGAGTAGTAGGCCTTAAAAGAATGGCTTAAAGGGTAGGGTAGGAAGGGGTTACCAGAGCGTGCCACTGTGGGGAGAGAATACATAATCGATTTTTTTTCCATATGCTATAGCTGAGATTACCACCAAAACGCACTTCCTAATTCGCAATGGCCTTCTTAACACTTCTCCTTTCCGCCTCCTAGGTTAGTACAGTTCCCAACCCAATCCGATTGTATAAACAGTGAGTTGATTCAATATCTCCATCCAGTAGTTGTCCCAGTACCACTGTGGTGCAGCAGAAAGAACAGTGGAATCCAGAACCCAATTTTGAGTTCTGGCCCTGTAACTTCATAGCTCTGAGAATTTGGACAAGTCTTTCAATTTCTCTGCTCTTCTGTTTTCTGATCTGTACGGTATCATCTCTAAAATTCCTGCTCCTGATATTAGTCACAAAATCATCACGTCACTTTTTTCAGCCTTTCTAAATACAGCTTCATATAATGTAATATACTTAAGTAAATAATCTAGAAACATGTGAAATAACCAATTCCTCTCACAATGAAGACATGCATCATAAATAAAAAAAGAACATGTTTAATAAGCAAAATAGGCCCATTCTCAGACGAGAAATAAGACTAACTCAAAGTTTTTCTCTTCCAAAAAGCTGCCTCTTATTTAACTAAAAACTACTCTTCTAGGTCTTCAAATGTTTACTGTATATAAATATTAGACTTCGTAAATATTTTTAATCCATTTATGTGCTCATATTTTATCACTGACTACTAATTACTGCCTATAGTAAAATAATGTTTTTCCATTTATTCATTACTTTCACATAATTTCATTTAATCGTGACCACAGCCATGAGTTGAAATGCGAGTCCTGTCTTCTAGGTTTTAGAGATAGTGAAATGGGATTCGTGGAGGTGTGATAACTTGCCCACAACTTCAGTGTAACTCTTTTTTTGTTTTTTTTTTTTTTAGATAGAGTCACGCTCTGTGCCTGAGAGTCTGGAGTGCAGTGGTGCAATCTCTTCTCACTGCAACCTCTGTCTCCTAGGTTCAAGCAGTTCTCATGCCTCAGCTTCCCTAGTAGCTAGGATTACAGGCACCGGCCACCACACCTGGTTAAATTTTGTATTTTAGTAGAGACGGGGTTTCACCACATTAGCCAGGTTGGTCTCAAACACCTGACATCAGGTGATGTCAGAAGGAAGGAAGGAAGGAAAGAAAAAGGAAGGAAGGAAGGAAGGAGAGAGAGAAAGGAAGGAAGGGAAAGGAAGGGAAGAAAGGAAAGGCGCCATAAAAATCCAGTATTATGACTGTATGGGACCACTGTCATATATTCAGTCTGTCATTAACTGAAATATCATTATTCAGCGTGTTACTGTATAGTTGTACTTGAGCGAGGGAAGGGGACTGTAGAGAACTGAGAGAGCATGTACCACTAGTCAGCTGCAGGATGCCTTGTGGGAATGAAAACCTCAAGGGTACAAGAATTCTGATTTTTCAGGAGCCAGGAATCCAGATTTTTTGGTGAAATATTCTTTGTGATGTTGATTCATACATAAAACAAAAACAGGGTAGGCCTAACAGAACACATCTGCCAATAATATGTAGACTATGAGCTATGTATCTGTGTATCTGTTTTTAAATTTCATCAATTGCTTTTTACCTCCAGGCAGCAAGCACTGAACCAATTTCTTGAGTATGCTTCTAATTTTGATGGCATGTACATGTCCAAAGAATTAGAGATTATAAAGGCATTGGGTGCAATTAATTATGATTTATAAAAATGATTTGTGGGATAGGTATTTCTAAATTTCTGGCTGTTATACTTTAAGTTCTGGGATACATGTGAGAACGTGCAAGTTTGTTACATAGGTATACATGTGTCATGGTGGTTTGCTGCACCCATCAACTCATCATCTACATTAGGTATTTCTCCTAATGCTATTCCTTGCCTAACCCCCCACCCCCTGCTATCGCTACCCTAGCCCCCAACCCGTGGACAGGCCCCAGTATGTGTTGTTCTCCTCCCTGTGTCCATGTGTTCTCATTGTTCAACTCCCACTTATAAGTGAGAACATGTGGTGTTTTGTTTTCTGTTCTCGTGTCAGTTTGCTGAGAATGATGGTTTCCAGCTTCATCCATGTCCCTGCAAAGGACATGAACTCATCCTTTTTTATGGCTGCATAGTAATCCATGCAGTGTATATGTGCCACATTTTCTTTATCCAGACTATCATTGATGGGCATTTGGGTTGGTTCCAAGTCCTTGGTTATGTGAACAGTGCTGCAATAAACATAAGTGTGCATGTGTCTTTATATTAGAGTGACTTATAATCCTTTGGATATATACTCAGTAATGGGATTGCTGGGTGAAATGGTATTCTGGTTCTAGATCCTTCAGGAATCACCACACTGTCTTCCACATGGTTGAACCCATTTATATTCCCACCAACAGTGTAAAAGCGTTTCTATTTCTCCACATCGTCTCCAGCATATGTTGCTTCCTGACTTTAATGATTGCCATTCTAACTGGTTGTGAGATGATATTTCATTGTGGTTTTGATTTGCACTTCTCTAGTGACCAGTCATGTTGAGCTTTTTTTCATTTGTTGACTGAATAAATGTCTTCTGAGAAGAATCTGTTCATATCCTTCACCCACTTTTAGATGGGATTGTTTGTTTTTTTTCTTGTAAATTTGTTTAAGTTCCTTGTAGATTCCGGATATTAGCCCTTTGGCAGATGGGTAGATTGCAAAAATTTTCTCCCTTTCTATAGGTTGCCTGTTCACTCTGATGGTAGTCTCTTTTACTGTGCAGAAGCTCTTTAGTTTAAGTAGATGCCATTTGTCAATTTTGGCTTTTGTTGCCATTGCTTTTGGTGTTTTAGTCATGAAGTCTCTGCCCATGACTATATCCTAAATGGTACTGCCTAGGGTTTTTATGGTTTTAGGTCTTACATTTAAGTCTTTAATCCATCTTGAGTTAATTTTTGTATAAGATATAAGGAAGGGGTCCAGTGTCAGTTTTCTGCACAAGGCTAGAATTTCTGGCTATTCTTTAAGCCATCAATGAGAATGATCACAGTAAATCCAATAATTGTGAAGTCACATTTGGTTCTTCTGGGCACAAAGATACTTACACATTTTTTCTGATAGTGATGACAAAGTTTTGACAATAAAGATGATGACAAGGACAAAACTGGTCTAATCTCTATGTTTTTATAGAATGATTCTGAATGAACCCTTTTGAAAAGTAGACAAAGAACTAAAATGGTAACATTAGTTATATGTAGTATAATCATCATTGTTAGATTATTCTAGCCATGTCAAGACTACCCATAAAGTAAGAAATAGTCAGAATAAGGAAAGGAATACATGTTCCTACGTGGAAGTATTAAGTAAGCTCATCAGGATAAATGAACTTATACAAATTATACTAAAGATCAAAATGAAAATATAATTCATAGCACACAAAGCATGATTCCCATTAATGTATGTTAGTGCAATTGCAGTGAAAAGGTAGAAAAATATGATCTACAGAAGAGTATTTTTGGCTGAAATATTTTACATTGAATACCTACACATAAATTAACTACTGTAGTTTAGAGAAAAATAAAAAGAACAAATATCCCACTGATTTTAATAATGTTATAACAACAAAGGGTGTCAAATGATCCACACTTGCTCCATTGTTAAAAAAACACATTGTATTTTAAATTTTTATACACACAAAAAGATAATAATATTCACCTCAGGTGAGGTTTTTAGGGACTCTACAATTCTTACATGAAAGGTAAAAATAGAAATAATAGTAGAAAGAGAATAAGATCAGCCAACTAGTGTGTTTTTTTTAAAAAATTCCTTGTGACACTTATAGATTTAATCAACACATAAAGGGGTGGAGAAACTGAGGTTGGCTTCCTAACTCATGCCACACACCACTATGGACACATGAGACTTAAATAATACTTCTTCTCTTTCTTACTGATAACAGGCTGACACAGATACCGACTATAATAAAATTTCACCTGAATTAAACAGAAGGTCCAAGGGTGAGACCCTGTAGAATTTTTATCTCTTTACCCCATTCTGATGATCACATTGATGATCCTTAACTCAGAAAACATGCAATTTCATTTATGTATGTTTGAATTGTGCAGAAAGACATGACATTCAGAAACATCATTTAAGGGCTTAACTGTAAATTCAGGGTTTCTTAGATAAAACCTTCTCAAAGAGACTCCTCCTCACCACCCACCCCACCCCCAGCACTTCACTGCTTTCAAAGTATCCGTAACAGTACTAATACTACCAGCAATTGAAAATATTGTGCTGAATCTGTGCAGAGGAAAATTTTATTTAAATTTGTCAAGTTCAATTTACCAGCTGTCATCCAACCCCTAGAACTGCATCCCTCTAGAGGGAGTTAATTAATAGGGCACTTTTTTGTACTCACAATGAGGTGTCTGCTTATTGCGGTTCAATGCCAGAGAAACCCAAAAGAAACAAAAGAAAGCATTTGGGATGGCCAAGAAATCTTAAAGCTGGTTATCTAATCATAGAACCCAGAAATCTCACTGAGAGAAATGACACAGACCTGGCTGAGTAAGGCAGAATATGAATAGAAGAACACTGCCAGACATTACACAGAGATAGTTGCGTATAATCCACAGTTTAAAGGTTTTCTGAAAAATACATCAACAACTAGAATTGTTTTTGTTTATAATACTCCATTTGGTCTGCTCAAGGACAGAATATTCTTACTCCTGCCAGCTTCTAATTAATCAATTTACCTCCAAGGTGGTCTCAAGTTGTCCCATTATAATTTGTTTATAACTTTGGTCCTTGGCTCTGTTTACCAATCCACTCCTTCATATATGAGTGAACCATTTACATGAAAAACAAATGGCATAACAAATAATTAACTAAATGCTTCTAAGACATTTTTGACAATGAGCCAAATTGTATTTTTCCTTGTCTTCTCTTTCCTATTTCTTTTTATCCACTAACTATCCAACAGTTATTAAACAAATATGCTTTGAGTAAAACAATATGCCAGTCATTGTTTTAAGTTATTGGTTATATAATCGAGAAACAAAACAGTATAGTTCATACATTCATAGTATTTACAGTTTTACGAGGGAGATAGAATTAACCAAATAAATAGATAATTACAAATTTTTACAAGTTCTGTGAGAGGAAAAACAAAAAACACAGTGCTACAGGAGAGGGCAACATATAGCATAATTTAGGTTGAGAATGTCAATGAAGATTCCTGTAAGAATGTGATGTTTAAAAAAAGAAATGAATGACAGAGAGAAATGAGCTTGGTAAAAAGTAAGGAAAAGACTGCTCCAGGCGGGGAAAACAGCATTCTGAAAGGCCCAGGTAGGAAATTCAAGATCAGGGCAGCGGTTTCTAAATTCCAAACTGACCAGGCATCCCACCAATTTTTAAAAAATTTCTCACACTTCTTGAACTATATTTATTTGGTTACTTTTATATTGTATATACTATGGTATTAATATATTATGTACATTATAAAACATACACAAAAATGTGAAAGTCTCAAAGAATACTTTGAGACAAGTTGGAAGTGTCCAAGATGGTCCATTGTTTAAAAAAAAATGGACTTTACTTATCTCAAAGCGTCCATCTCAGACACTTCCAACTTTAGAGACTCATGAGTGAGTGGAACTGAAGGACCAATGTGGCTGAAGCTTAGGATGTGATAATATTAAACAGAGAAATGACATGATGTACTTTACATGTAAAAGTACCATCCTGGTTCTTGTATAGGTAATTGGAATAAGTCTTATGAACTAATGATATAGTTACACAATTGGTTGAGAGTTAAATCTGCACACCACACCTTAGTTATGATCTGGAGCCCCCCATTGAGTTGGAGACTGATACTGAAACTTTCCATTTAAAAGTAATTCAAGGACCTACAAGCAATGTACTCCATAGCCATGAGCACAGATGATACCTGCATCTTGGTTTCTAAATACCATCATTCACTAAAAGAAACAGTGATCCTTGGAAAAATGACTCCAGGTAAGCAGCAGGGAAAGTACTAGGTAAACCTGGAACATCTTGATGTGTCAGAAAACAAAGAAGAGCTCAGACTAATTAGATCATGTTAAAAGGACAGAGAAGCCAGCTAGAAGTGATTGTCCACTTATCAAACATATGAAGAGCTGAGCCTCAGAAAATTAACTATTATAATGGATCATAATACATTGAATAAAATGTATGATCCCATAGTGATAATCAAAAGAGAAAATATTAACTAAATATTAATGAGGTAATAAATGTAGAAGAATTGATAGAATTACAAAGTCATCATTTTGCTATGCTGGATGTAATAACTATGAAATCAATGGATGCCAAAATCTTTGGATAAGAGGTTGTTGGGAATATGACATTCATATGGTCTGAAAATATTACCTCAGGTATTAGTCATTATTTTTTTTCAGAGTGCTAAGGCTTTATTACAAATGGAGTTTACACTAGAGGGCCACTTCTCCAATCTTTCTTCCATACCCCCTCCTCTCCCAAAGACATCTTTCTAGGGGAGGTCAGTAGGCCGTTAGAGAAATCTAGAGAATGAAAAGGAACACCGCTTTTGCCAACGTCCTCTGAAAGAACCACTGAGTCCTTCTGGCTCCAGTTGAGAATCTGGACTTTGAAAATGAAAGCTGAACCTCTTCCACTGGAAGAGGATGCTCACTGATGCTGCAGATCCTCTGAGACTTAGCAATACCTTCTCTCTGGACTTAAATTTTGAGTTGATCACTCACAGCCATCACTGTGATGTTCCCTTGAACAAAGAACTGTACTGAGACCACCTCTGCTGTGACTTATGGCAAGTATATGAATGCTTATTTCTAAATTACCCTTTATATCTCCTCAGCGTCACTAAGGAACCCTAGATCTCTTCCATAATATGCACCAGTCACTGTTCTGACACCATTTTTATTCTACTGTGGTCAACTCACATTGACTCAGGGTGTCTTCTCAGAGGCTTCCAACCTCTCCACTACTGATGTTCCAAAGTTCCCCCCAAAACTATGAATTCTCTGAGTTGCACTGTGAGTAAAGGCACTGCATCATCTCCCACTCACTTGTCTCCCACACACACGCCTTTATGCCTCACCTAGCATTTTCTACTTTTCATATGGTGGGACTTCCCTTCTATCATATCCTCCATGCTTTCTACACTATGGCTTGTTGTAATATTCTAATTCCAAAGAAATAAATTTTCCTTTTGGTTTATAAAGGGCTACTTTTGGAAATTAGAAGCGAGAAACTTTTTCTCCTCTTTCAAAAATCCTGGATTTCATGACAATTTGTCTCAGAATGGGCTCAAGAAAATTGGCCTTGAGATTCAAAACTTAATAAAGATCCCTTTTCTCTAGGTGGATTATGCCCTTCCAGAAGTAACGAATACCACTAATTTAAGGTGTAATTAGCCACAGGGGCAAAGGGTTTATTAGGAATTACATATTTATTGGTTTCACAGGCCAAAAGTACTGTCTTCATTAGGGTTACCAAAGCATATTGAATCAGAAAATCTGAATTCTGGTTGCAACTTGTCAAATGATACACTGTGACTTTTGACAACTTCCATAACAAAAAATAATAGCATCAGCAATTTTTGAGCCCCTATATGGGCCAGTGAAACTGGACTATCAGTGATGCTGGGTCTCCTATTTATTTTCTGGTACTCTTGTCTATTTATTTCTGTTCCTCTACTCCCCCAGTTACTACCCTAAATCTTCACCATTCCCCTCACCTGCATTGCCTTCTAACCCACCATTCATCATTCCCCTAAGTCTTCCCATGTGAGAAAATGTACGCTTCTGTAGTTTAAACCGTTGTTGCATTTACTGACATTTGCAGTCACTTTACTAACTGGTGCACCAGGTGAGTCCAGATATGGTGGCAAGAAGTTAAGAAAGTTTCTGCCTTATGGCTTCTAATTTTTCTTTGTAGTAGGGCATATAGTTATCTAATTTTTCTTTGAAGTAGGGCATATAGTTTGAGGAAGCAGGTTGTGGGGAAAAACATCTGAGAAAACCAGAAATGATTTTAGATGCCTACTGTGGAGAATGAGGGAAAGGAATAATTAAGAAAACATTGAAAGAATCCTAGTCACTGTTAAGGTTAAGATGCAGTGGATTTATTTAGACTGGAATCAAATCTGAAATTATTTTATTTTGCTCAGTCTATGTAAAGAACCAGAGAAGGTGAGTGATCAGATTCATCTAGACGTGTGTTTTGTAAGAAAGATTTGAGAACAAAGCACAAGAGTTGAAGGGATTGACAAGAAAGAAGTAGTGTGTTATGGAATCCAGCCAGAATTAACAAGGATGTGAGGAAGGGAGGAGGCTGACCATCTTTCTCTCCTGCTAATATCCCTGCACTGGGGCTCCATTGCTCACAGAAGAACAGTTCAAATACTCAAGATGCCTGCACAGGAATGATCTGACTCATGACTCTTTCCAGCCTCCTCTTGTGTTGCTCTTCCCATTGTTCTCTATACTCAAGCTGTGCACACAGGGGGCTGCAAGAAAGTAAGCCAAATATATAGTTTTTGATGAATTCTGTTTGCTTTCTTTTCCATGTGCTTCCCCTCATCCCCTCAGCCTGGCTTTTTTGCCAAACCATTTTTGCTTCCCTGGGCTTATTTTTCATCAGCGTGGTCTCTTCTTTCTGTTAACTAGCAACACCACTTTTAATTTTTATTTATTTATTTATTTATGTATTTTGGTGCCAAAATGAAAGCTTTAATGAGTGAGTGTTACTCCTAGACAGTCACATCTCAGCTGTTACCAGCCTCCACTGTCCCAGCTCTCTTAGCTGGGCGACAGGTGAGCTAGTTGCTGAGTGGTAGGTACAGGAAGCCCCTGACGGGGCTGGGCTCCTGGAGTGGGTGCTTGGTGGGGGTCATGGGCTTTAGGCCAGCCCCTCTTCAGGCATTCCTAGCAAAGCCACCAGGGGATCCAGGGGTGTGGGGGTTCTCACGGGCACAGGGTGAGTGAGTTTGTGCTTTTGCAGGTCGCTGGCACTCAAGTAGGTTTCTTCTCCCTGAAACCTACTTGATCTCCCTGACTCCATTCTTTCACCTCTCTAATCCATCTTCACATTGATGCCTTGGTTATCTTCCTATTTCACAGAGCAAAGCATATTCTTCTGTTCTCAAAGCTTATATAGTACAGCACAAGCTTCCTATGTCATGTAAAGTCCTCTACTATCTGGCAACAGATCACCTTCCCAAACTCCTCTCTTCTACTCTCTGCCCTCAACATTCTATGTTCTAGGCACACTAGATTCTTTATAATTCCTTAAATGTGTTCATATGGGTTTGCTTTTGTTCACATTGTTTCCTCACTTTCCATCTCCACCTTTTAAAGTCATAGTCATCCCTTGAGTCATAAATGGTAGTCATTTTCTGCTGAGAAGTATTGGCTCCTTTTGTGCATTACCGTAACATATTGGTTGTACCTTTATCATTAAGATTTACTTCATTTATATTATATCCTGATCATCTGTGTGGATGTCTGTCTCTGTATCAAACTAAAAGGTCCGTTTGGGTTGAGATTCTGTCAGTCACTGTAAAAGAAACTTACTTCCTACTTCAGTGGTAAGTAATCCTTGACAAGAGCAGTCAGGGGTAGGATTGAAAAAGTGTTTGGGGATCAGATTAGGGAGCCTCTGAATGTTATAACAAAGAAAGAGGCCAGGAGTGGTGGCTCACACCTGTAATTTTAGCACTTTAGGAGGGCAAGGTGGGAGGATCACCTGAGGCCAGGAGTTCAAAACCCAGACTAGGCAACATAGCAAGACCTTGGCTGCACAAAAAAAAAAAAAAAAAAAAAAAAAAAAAAAATTAATAGCCAGGCATGGTGGCACACACCTGTAGTCCCAGCTACTTAGAAGGCTGAAGCAGGAGGATTGCTTGAAACCAAGAGTCCAAGGCTACAGTGAGTTATGATCACGCCACCACACTGCAGCCTGGCAGTGGACTTATTTAGCGCAAGACCACATCTCTATTAAAAAAAAAATTAAAGAAGAAAGGAAATTAGTAGATAACAAATATTTAATAAATACTTTTTAAATTGAAGAGCTGTTAATAACCCAAATCTCTTTTTTCTTCATTTGACAGATTCTAAGTTTTCCCATTTGCACTCTTCCTTTATTCTTTGGAATACTATTCAAAATTCAACTTTTCATTAATTCAACTTTTCTTGAGCATTCTACTATGAGTTGAAAGAAAGTTTATAGTCCATCTAATTCAATTTTCTCAGTTTATAAGGAAACTGAGGCCCAGCGACTTGAAATGATTTGGCATAGGTCTTACAGCTAGTACATGGCAAAAGAAATAACTAGAAGCTAGTTCTTGCCTTGCCTTCTAACCCACAGCTTCCTAATTTTACAAAATTCTTACAAATTTAAGTAGGTGACAGGCAGACTGATGGCACCTTAGAAACCTATGCAGAAAAAGATTCTAATTACCAAATTCAAAACTTTAGGATATGAAAGAAGTTTCCCTGTACCTCAGGCTATCATTGCTTTACATCTGATTTTATAAAACCTTCCAAACTTGTTTCACTGCTTACATAGTTCCCTCTCTGCAAATTCATTTCACATATCTTTATCAGACCACATGCTAGCTCCCAAGCCTAAAATGAACGTTTCATTTCATCAGTTACCTATTTAAAAATCCTGTCTACTCTCCATTGATTACAGAATAGAATATTGATTACAGGATAAAAGACAGGTCTAGATTCAAATCATGCCTCTATCTTGTCTCTTTCTTCCATAAACTGTGTTTCAAGCAAATCATTTAAACATTATTACCTTTAATTTCTACAGCTGACAAATGGGAATAAGAGAGCTTAAGGGTTAGACATTGAATATCAGCCAAATATTTTAAAATATCCTTCCCACGTAACTTAATTATGTGAATAGCAAATGGGAAAAATTAAAGCATCCATAAAAATAGCATTCAAACAAGGGAGAAGGTCCTGTTATAACATTAAATTATTATTAACATTAACATAAAGTTAAAACATTAAAAAAATCACATTCAAACAAGGGAAAGGGTCCTGTTATAACGTTCAAAAATTTGTAACCATCAAAGAAAGACACAGGAGTTTTACAAGAATTTAAAGAACAAAGCTTAGAACACTATAGCAAACCTCTTAATGTCATCCTCAAACAAGCACTCTGTAGGGAAGGTGAGCAAACAAAATTCTGAAAAGTACAACTACCCACCGCTACACTGTAAAATGGGAAAAGTAGCTTTAGATGAGATATGAGTAACCCTTAGAGGAGACAAATAATTTTGCAAGGGAGTAAAAGTCCCATCTCAACAAGTTGCATGTTCTACCAGAAAAGGGAATCTCCCTTTTGGCATCTTTCAGCTGGGAGAAAATGGAGAGGATGGCAGAACAATCAAAAACACCCATAGTTAATTATCTCCAACAATAAATAGTGATATAGAAGAAAGGAAGAAAAAATAGAAAATAATTAGGACAAGAGTCTCTGAGGGAGGGAAAGTGGAAAAGAGGCATGTGTAGGGACTGAAGGGAAGTAACCTACGTGTATATTATCAATACAGAGGCAAAACTCCCTTTGTTGTTTATTCTTTTTCTCCAGAGGATGAGAGAGAAGCTTGAGAGGAAGAGAAATTGCTGCTGAGGAGAAATGGGTAAAAATGGAGAGGGAAACATAAAAAAGCTAATGACATTGAAGTAGAGAACTCAACAAATAAAACCAAATTCTAGATCACTTTCTTTAAAGAAACAAAGACTCTGGGCTCCATGATGCTTAGAAGAAATAATCCAAAGCCCAGGAATACTTCTCAGTGTAATGAAGATAAACTCCAATAGATTTAGACTTTAGCACAGAAAATATTCCAGAAGAGAGAGTGTGGGTCCTTCTCCAACTGTACACAGGCATAGCTGAGATCTTTCTTCCTCCTTGAATCTAAGGTAATAGAAAACCAAGTGGAATTCACTCACCGTACAGCCCAGCAAAGAGAAGGCCTACACAAAGCTGCTGTATTTTAAAACATAAAAAGAAGGAACACAATAACTTTGCAAACACATTATCAGCAAAAATAAATACATAGGAGAAAGAAGAATACAGATGAAAAAACCATGCTGGAAGTAAGCAAAACCTCACAAAGAAAGAATTTCTAGCAAGTGCTTCATGATATAAAAGTTAATGAGATCATAAAATCAATTTTTAAAGAAATAAGGTGTAAAGCAGTATTGAAGATGAAAAAGAATGCAAAGCTGAGAAAACAGAACCACACAACAGCATTAAAAGCAAATTAGAAAAGCACAAGCTACACCTCTATTGAATATAATTTCAAACTCCAAATTCAAATGTAAACTTCTTCTTTCCCCAGTCTATGTAAGTAGGAGGTAAAATTAGCTTTTCTCTTCCTAGCTCCACCCCCACAGTTTGCTAGTCACTGTTTCTGATACCTGTGGGTAGGAGGGTAAGTGTTGGGGAAATGCAGCACAGCTTTTGTGACAGCTTCAGTTGTAATCTACCTGCAAGGCTCTCTGTGTGGCAGAAGTACAATTTCTGACTCTGTGGGGTGCCTTTGTGGGTTTCTTGTCAATCCCAGCCAATTGGCTTGTCTGCCTCTTTTCTGTCTGCCTGCTGGATTTCCGGAGTCCACTCCCTGTTCATGTCCTTCAGGCAGTACGCTTGGTTAGAATCATTTCCACCAGGTCCTTATGAAGTCTCAGAAACATTTACCATTAACCTGCCACATGAGAAAGTACAGCCCAGTCACAAAGCAGCTACCTGTGTGTTCAGCCACCAGACTGGGCAGTTCCAGCCACAGCATCTCAGCTTTAGAATATTCACTGGTAAGATGCTCAAGTTCCTGGAAAAATGCAAAAGCTTTCCAGGTGGCCTTCTAGAAAAGCCTCTCCTTAACTTGAAGAGAGAGGATTGTGCATCTACCATATTCTGCCTTTTTTTTCACTACTATTACTATTACTGGGCTATCTGACTGGTCCATATTCAAAGACAGGTGAAAAGATAATTTGGCCTCTGTAGAAGGTTGCTTTTACCTATGTACTCCCAAAGCAGTAAATGAACTGCCATTGATAAAAATAAAATAAGAAGAGATCAGTGGATGCAACTCCCCATGCTTTGTGTGTATTTCACAGAAGTGCACCTGAAGTTCAGAGGAATTGGCAACCTGCCAATTTTCCAGGTCAGAGAAAGACATGGACTCACTGTCTTTCAGGTCCCTAGTTATGTCAATACTCAGAAACAACTTAGAACACCAACAGAAAGCACTAAGTCAGCTATGCAGGGAGCCATATTCTTTAGGGTCTGAAATTCTTGCAGTGCCGGCACTGAGGCAATTTCCACTTCTCTGAACATGCTCTGCAGCGTCTTTTTAGGGAATTTGTACCATCGAGGAATACATTCTCTGCTCCATCAGAGGCTGGTACTTAAGGTGAGTGAAATGTAAAACACTGTCAATTCCTCACCAAATAAATCTCTTTCTCCTCAACCTCAACTCCTTATGTAGACTAGTGAGGGGTGAATCACTGCAGCTGGCAGAACTAGTTTAGAACCTTTATGAAAGTTCAACATGAATGGTCCGGTTTCTGTCTTTAGAATGGGAAACATCTTGTTTTGTTGTTGACTTTTCCAACAGTGCATCTTGTTGTCTACCATACTCTTTCTTGTATTATTACTGCTAGGGTATCTGTGACTTCTTTAAGGCAGAGACAGTACCACTCTCTCTCTCTCTCTCTCTTTTTTTTTTTTTTTTTAGATAGGGTCTGGCTCTGTCACCTAGGCTGGAGTGCAACAGCCTAATCTCATCTCACTGCAACCTCCAACTCCTAGGCTCAAGCCATCCTCCCACCTTTGTCTCTGGAGTAGCTGGGACTATAGGCATGCACCACCACACCTGGCCAATTTTGTATTTTTTGTAGAGATACATTTTTGCCATTTTGCCCAGACTGGTCTTAAGCTCCTGAGCTCAAGCAATCTGCTGGCCTCCGCCTCCCAAAGTGCTAGATTCAGTATCATTCATCCTTATTTTCTCTGCATTGCCTGGACTCTCTGATGACAAATCATAAGCACTTGGGAAACTGTTTTCTTTTTTTTTTTTTTTTTGAGACAAAGCCTCACACTGTCGCCTGATCTGGAGTGCAATGGCGCAATCTCAGCTCTCAGCAAGCTCCGCCTGCCAGGTTCAAGCTATTATCCTGCCTCAGCCTCCCAAATAGCTAGGATTACAGGCACCCACCATCATGCCCGGCTAATTTTTTGTATTTTTAGCAGAGATGGGGTTTCGCTATTTTGGCCAGACTGGTCTCAAACCTCTGACCTCATGATCTGCCCGCCTTGGCCTCCCAAAGTGCTGGGATTACAGGCGTGAGCCACCGCGCCCGGCCGAGAAATTAAATTTTAAGGAGAAGCCAACTTTTCACTTCCTATGCACATATTACCCCCCACTTCAGTCCTAGATAAGGCTACTTTTTCCATAAAGAATTTCCTTCTGGGCCGGGCGCGGTGGCTCGGGGCCGGGCGTGTGGCTCACGCCTGTAATCCCAGCACTTTGGGAGGCCGAGGCAGGCGGATCAGGAGGTCAACAGATCAAGACCATCCTGGCCAACGTAGTGAAACCCCGTCTGTACTAAAATATATATAGAAAAGAAATTAGCTGGGCTTGGTGGCGCGCGTCTGTAGTCCCAGCTACTCCGGAGGCTGAGGCAAGAGAATTGCTTGAAGCCAGGAGGCGGAGGTTGCAGTGAGCCGAGATTGCGCCACTGCACTCCAGCCTGGCGACAGAGCAAGACTGTGTCGCAAAAAAAAAAAAAAAAAAATATATATATATATATATATGTATATCTTCCATTTCAGCCCCATTAGTTTCTCCGTGTCTCTGAACTCTGAAACTTTGGTCATATGATGTTTATATCATCATGTAAATTTTTTTACCTTTCCTCTTCAATACAGATTTGAGCTTTTTACAGATTATCTTATACTTCTTTAGAGACACTCTGACCAAATATTCAATAAATATTGAAATAAATGCTGTGCTAAATCAGATTTTAACAAATCTCAGCCATATGTATTTCAGAAGGAGCTACTTTTTTTTTTTTTTGCTTGTGTTTTATATAACATTGAACTAAAAATAATTCAAACAAGGATCATCATGGAACGTTAGAGCAAGAAAGGACTTTAGAGATGACCAGTTCCATGCAGTTTACTCTGTTGTAATGTAGTGGCACATTACAAATGCTGCCTCCCTTCACCCTCTGCTGACCATTCTAGAAACTGCACCTTTTAAAATCTCATCGCAGAATGGCTATCATTCCTGTTTCCTCTAAGCTCCTGAAATTGTCTTTTAAGTCAGTTTTAAATGTGTTCTGTATAATGGCACTTGTTTACACTCCAGAAAAACTAAAACGCTATTACCCATCGGTAATATTTGAGTACTTGGGTTTTAGAGCCAAACTGACTAGGTTCATAAGTTAGTTCTTCCACTACTGGCTTGGACAAGTTACCGTTAATAACATCTCTGCTAATCAGTTTCTGATCTAAAATTAAAAACAATCATAATAATGATCTTTAAAAATTGCTGTGAATGTAAATGAATTAGTGTCTGTAAAACACTTAAAACAGTGCCTGAAAACAGCAAACCCTCATTATTCTTATTTGGTGGTGGTGGTAGATATGTTTAATAACTTTTATACTAATGACAAAAATTTCCTGTTTGTTCATTCTAATAGGCTAAAATCCTAGAAGAGCTATGCACACACTCTAGTCTATTCATCTTTAAATCCCTAATTAAGTATTGTGTCTGGAACATAATAATTACTCAACAAATGTTTGCTGCATAAAGTTTATAAATAATATAATTATTTAAAATGCAGGCTCTGATTTACACTTAGTCCAAATCTTGACTCTGCCATTTAGTAGCTATGAAACTTAACTTTGGGGTGAGGCATTATTTATATATTTATTTTTAACTTGTATAAATGTATGTGTTACAAGTGCAAATTTGCAACATTCACAGATTGTGTAATTGTAAAGTCAAGGCTTTAGGGTATCCATTACCTGAATAACATGTTATTAATGTATACGTTATTAACATATACGGGTATTAACATATGCATTAAGTTATTCCCCAACATCTACACCCCTGCCACACCCACCCCTTCACTCCTCTGAGTCTCCTTTACCTATCATTTTACTCTCTCCATCCATGCATACACTTTTTTAGCTCCTACTTATGAGTGAGAACATGCGATGTTTGGCTTTCTGTGTCTGGCTTATGGAACTTAACTTTTCCGAGCTGTTATCATATACATAAAATGATGGTAATTACAGCTCGCACTTCATAAGATTGTTATAAGAATTAAATTATATACATGAAAAGCACTTACAATAAGATCTGGCACAGAGTAAACAATAAATATTAGATAATATTATTTCTAAAGATTTCTGAAAGTAATGTTTATAAAGTATAAGCAGACTTGTCAGAGCATCTGCATACCTGAGTTTGAATTCTGACTCTTTCATTTATTGGATATAGGGATTTAAACATGTTACTTAGCCTCTAAGCTCCAAATCCTGACTTAGAATTCAGATAATACTACTTCCTTTCTAAGTCTGTTTTAAGGATTAAATAAAATGGAGTGTATAAAACAACACTGTGCCTGAGGAACTGCAATCATTTAATAAAGGACTAGTTTTATTTTGCTGATGCAGTTCTTGTTTTTATTATTAGCTTTGCCAATAACAAATTTTAATCCAGATAAGAAACAAAGAAACAAATAATGACAGTATAATGCAAGTAAATGTTGTGGAAATAATAAACTTAACAAATGCTTTGACAGTTTATGAGTAGGAATGATCAGTGTGAGCTGCAGTCATGAAGAATACTTTCTGAAATAATAACATGTATATAAAAGGAAATAGAGAATAGGTAGATATCCCAGGAAAAATGAAGCATGACCTCGGGAAAGATAAACAAAAGCACAAAAGCAGGAAGAACAAGGCTTATTTGAGCAATAGAGAAAGATGGGCACAATTAGTAGATTTATTATAAAGTAATTCATCAAATTATTAATCTAGACCTGCACTGTCAAACATGGTAGTTGTTAGCTGTAACTATAGAGTTCTTGAAATATGGTTAGTATAACTAAGGGACTGAATTTTTAATTTAACATAATTTTAACTAATTTAGATTTAGAAACTGAAACAGTTCATATGAGCCAGCCACTCCACTCCTCGGTATATATTCAAAATAATTAAAAGCAGGAACTCAAACTGATACTTGCACAAAAATGTTCATTGTAGCATTATTCACAGTAGCCAAAAGGTGGAAACAACCCAAGCATCCATCAACATAAGAGTGAATAAACAAAATGTGGTCTATACATACTATGGGATATAATTCAGCCGTAAAAAGAAATGATTCTGACACATGCCACAACATTGATGAATCTTAAAAACATTATGCTACGTGAAATAAGCCAGACCCAAAACAACAAAAATTGCACTTATATTATCTAGAATAGTCAAATTCATAGGGACAAGAAGTAGCGTAGAAGTTACCAAGGGTTGGTGGAAGTGAGGAATGGAGAGTTATTGCTTAATGGGTACAGGGTTTCTGTTTGGGAGTTGAAGACTTTTTGGAAATAATGGTATGGTTGTACAACATTGTGAATGTAGTTAATGACACTGAATTGCACACTGAAAAATGTTTAAAATGACAATCTTTTGTTATATTTTATTACGTTAAGAAATTAAGCAAAGTAAAATATTTTTCTGATAAACATATCTTCATTGTTCTGATGGCTCTACATTTTATTCTAACTGTTTGATTGTATAAGTTGTTAGAGGCTGTATAACAGTGTATATATCAAGTGCATGTATAATTTCTATATTTGTGTATAAACATATCACCAGTTGTGATGATGAATTTTATATGTCAATTTAACTGGGCCACAGAGTGCCCAGACATTTGGTCAAATATTATTCTGGGTGTGTCTGTGAGGATGTTTCTAGATGATATTAACATTTAAATTGGCAGACCAAGTAAAGAAAACTGCCCTCCCTAAAGTGAGTGAACTTTATCCAACCATTTGATGACCTGAATATAACAAAAAGGCTGATGCTATTATGACTGTAAGTAAGAGAGAATCTTTCCTGCCTGACTGTTTGAGCTGAGACATGAGCCTTCAGACTCAGACTGGAGCTAGAACACTGGCTCTCCTGGATCTCAAGCTGGCCCGCTACAGATCTTAGGACTTTTCTGCTGCCACAACTGCGTGATTGTGTAAGCCAATTCCATATAATTAATCTCTCTCTCTCTTGCTCTCTCTCTCTCTCTCTCTGCATATATATAAAATAGAAAGGGATTAGAAGAGAGGAAGGTAGTATAGAGAAGAAAATAAGGTAAGAAAGCAAGAAAAACAAGAGCTACACTTGTGGATTTTACTCCCAATGAGGAATTAAGAGCAAAGGGAGGGATGAAGAGAGATTTGGGTGCAGTTTTACAATGGAAAATAGTTAAAGATCAACAGAATATAGGGAACAGGATTTAACAGACCATAGACATGGATTATAAACTGAATCCTTATGGTTTTCTTGGAGATATGTAAAAGAGTAGAATTCCTCTTATTTAATAATTTTATTTTTATAGTATGTATGCTTCCTGATATGTAACAATGTACAGATTGGATCAAGTATGGCTCTAGCACTTTATGATGGTTATGTAATACAAGAAGTTTATACAAAAAGCACAGAAGAGAAATTACTTAATTTGACAAGCAACGTTGGGAATGCCATCAAAGGTAATATGTTAGTCCATTTGTACATTGCTATAAAAGAATACCTGAGGTTGGGTAATTTATTAGAAAAGAAGTTTATTTTGGCCCACAATTTCACAGTCTTTACAGGAAGCATGGTGCTGGCATTGCTTGGCTTCTGGTGAGGGCTTCAGGGAGCTTCCAATCATGGCAGAAGGTGACAGTAAGATAGTATGTCACACGGTGAGAGCGGAAGCAAGACAGAGGGTGCAAGAGAGCAAAGGGGGATATCCCAGATTCTTTTAAACAACAGGATCTGGTCAGATACACTGGCTCACACCTGTAATCCCAATACTTTGGGAGTCTGAAGCAGGTAGATGGCTTGAGACCAGGAGTTTGAGGACCAGCCTGGGAAACATGATAAAACTCCATCTCTACAAAAAATAATAATAATAATACAAAAATTAGCCAGACATGGTGGTGGGTGCCTACAGTCCTTGCTACTCAGAAAGCTGTGGTGGGAGAATCACCTGAACCCAGGAGGTTGAAGCGGCAGTGAGCCATGATCATGCCACTGCACTCCAACCTGGGTGACAGAGTGAGACCTGTCTCATAAATAAAAAAAATAAACAAGATCTCAAATGAACTAACTGAGCAGGACTCACTTACCACCAAGGAGATAGCTCTAAGCCATTCGTGAGAGCTGCACCCCAATCATTCAATCACCTCCCACCAGGCCTCATCTCCAACACTGGGAATTCCATTACAACATGAGATTTGGAGGAGAAAAACATCCAAACCAGCCAGGTGCGGTGGCTCACACCTGAAATCCCAGCACTTTGGGAGGCCAAGGCAGGTGGATTACAAGGTCAGGGGTTCAAGACCAGTCTGGCCAACATAGTGAAACCCTGTCTCTACTAAAACTACAAAAAATTAGCCAGGTGTGGTGGTGTGCACCTGTAATCCCAGCTACTCAGGAGGCTGAGGCAGGAGAATTGCTGGAACTAGGGAGTGGGGCGGGGGGTAGGGGTCAAGGTTGCAGTAAGTCAAGATCACACCATTGACTCCAGTCTGGGCTACAGTGTGAGACTCCATCTCAAAAAAAGGAACACACACACAAAAAAACAAAACAACAACAACAAAATGTAAACCATGTTAGGTGACATTTATGCTGACTCCCAAAGGGTGAGCAATAATCAGATGGAGATTGAAGGAGCAGGGTGTTACTTGCAGAAGGATCAGTTATGGGAAGGCATGGTGGTGTGAAAGAGCCAGCATAGAAGAGAAATATGAAGGAGATGAGGTGGATATATCATATGGAGTTGGGAGATAAAGGTTCTTTTCTACTATGTATTTAAGTTATGACTTTTTCTAATAAATGAAAACAAGCCAGGGTAGGTGTTAAAAGTAGATATGTGATCAGATATTCTTTTTAGAAGATTAAATAAGGAGATATATAAGAGGAAAAACTTAGGATGTGTAGTTGACACAGCGGTGCTCCAGCCAGATTCCGTCTCCAAGGCCCATGCACCCATACTCTAGCTACTAGGGACTTTGGTTTCTGATAGGTCTACATTAAGCTTCTCAGGTGAAATTCCCTTGGCTGCAGGGAATTGCCTCAGCAGTGCAGAAGGGAAATGTGGGCTTGGAGTCCCCACACAGAGTCCCCACTGGGGCACTGCCTAGTGGAGCTATGAGAAAAGGGCCACCATCCTCCAGATCCACCAACAGCTTGCACCATGCTCCTGGAAAAGCCACAGATACTCAATGCCAGCCCATGAAAGCAGCCAAGAGGGGTGCTGTACCCTGTAAAGCCCCATGGACAGAGCTGCTCAAGGCCATGGGAGCCCATCTCTTGCATCAGCATGATCTGGATGTGAGACATGGAGTCAAAGGAGTCATGGAGTCATTTCAGAGCTTTAAGATTTGACTGTCCCACTGGATTTCAAACTTGCATGAGGCCTATAGCCCATTGGCTTTGGCCAATTTCTACCTTTTGGAATGGGAGCATTTACCCAATGCCCATACCCCCACTGTATCTTGGAAGTAACTAACTTGCTTTTGATTTTACAGGCTCCTAAGTGGAAGGGACATACCTTGTCTCAGATGAGACTTTGGACTTGGACTTCTGGGTTAATGCTAAAATGAGTTAAGTCTTTGGGGAACTTTTTGGAAGACATAATTGTGTTTTGAAATGTGAGAAACACAAGATTTGGGATGAGCCAGGGGTGGAATGATAAGGTCTGTCTCTGTTTATGCATCCAAATTTTATCTTGAATTGTAATCAGAATTATAATCCCCACTTGTTGGTGGAGGGACCCCATGGGAAGTAAATAGATCATGGGAACAGTCCTATTCTGTTCTTGAAATAGTGAGTGAGTTATCATGAGATCTGATGGTTTTCTAAAGGGCTTTTCCCCACTTTGCTTGGCACTTCTTTCTGCCACCATGTGAAGAAGGATGCGTTTGTTTCCCCTTCCATCATGATTATAAGTTTCCTGAAGCCTCCCCAGCCATGCAGAACTGTGAGTCAATTAAACTTTTTTCCTTTATAAATTACCCAGTCTTGAGCAGTTCTTTAAAGCAGAATGAGAATGAAATAATACAAAAGTCATGCAGTATGATTAAAAGACAAAGAATATAATCTAATCATAATAAACTGGAAGTAACTTAGCAAGGCTATTTATTCAGATTCTTCTCAGTGTTTCTGTATTACGTTCCTGCCCTTCAGGTATAGGGCAGAAAACTTGTCACATGATGGTCTCCAGGGGAGAAAGAAGGGAAGGTCAGAGTGACCTTCCTAGATTTTATGACCTGCTTTAGGAAAGAAGGGAGAGGTGAGAGTGGCCTTCATACTTCTGATGTTTTTTTTCCAAATGTCAAGGTGCCATATTTTGGGGTAGTGTCTCCCAATCCCTGTCACTCTAAACCAGAGTTTCTAAGAAATCTAAAGATGTAGTTCAGGGAATTCTGAACTTTGATGGAAAAAAATATATGTATTTTTGACATCCTGATTAAAACTTAACATGTCCTTGGATTATGAGTACAGGCAATCAAATAAATAAATGCCACTGTAATATTAGTAGTGCCTGTGATTTTGTCTTAAATGGGAATTATGGATACTTTATATTACAGTTGTTACAGAGGTTGAAATATGTTTTAGATTCATGTTATTTTGAAATTACAATAGTTTTTAGATCCCAAGCTATATCAAATGTGATTGTAGTCTTTTTGTCAATAGATGCTCTTGTGATGTAGCTGGGAAACTATTGGATAAATAACTCTGTGCCTAGTACTTGGTCAGCAGCAAAATAGTAATGTTGCATGTTTTTACAATGATGACCCAGAAATCCTTATCTATAATTGCTTGTTGATTAATGACACAAAGAGGGAAGCATCATTTTCATTCTCTATTAGTATTTTGCAAATCTGGGCAATTCAAATGAGAAATCTTATCTTAATCCCTAAGGCAACATGCCCTTTTGAAACACAAATAGCTGTATAGGCTACATATATATACCAGGCAAGTTTAAATACATTTAACAGTTGAGGCCACTCTTGAAGTGTTATTTCAATTTATTATTTAAAATAAATATTGATAACAGATTGGACAGTGATACAAGTCATTTACAGTGTTGAAGTTCTGCAAATAGGAGAAAGGTGTTAAAAGAGTTGGTCTGCCTTCCATTCACTTCCTTCAAGAAAAGTAAAGGGAATAGGGATCCTTAGGAAAAATTTAAAAATCAGGAGACCTGATCTAATCTCTTTGTCAACTGGATTTCCAGTTAAACACACTAATAATACTCACTAGAAGAAAGAATTTATCTCTGAAAAATATTTAGCAGAATGTTCATGGCTAAGGTCTTCAGTAAATAGAATCAAGATCTATGTCTTCTTGGAGAATGTCTCATATATAAATTAGGATGCTTCATAATTAAAACACTATCCCTGAGAAACCCCACAAACCTCACTTAGGAATCTCACCTATTCTGAACCAGTGTATGTCTGAAGTGGGAAGGAAGAACCTAGTGAACTGCTATCAATGCCTCAGAATCTCTCTGCTTCTTCTGAACCTCTGGATTGCCTGTAGTCTTGAAATTATTTAATAAGGTTTGATACTGGGTAATATCTCTTTTATGTTTAATCCTGATTTGTAATAACAATTCAGCCCTGTGTGTTAGTTACCTCAGCCACAGATATTCTTTTATATTGCCTTGTGTATTTGCTCTCTCTCTTTATTATTTTTATACTTTAGGATGTATGAGTATAGCTTTGTTACATGAATATATTGCATAGTGGTGAAGTCTGGGCTATTAGTTTTACCATCACCCATTAGCGTACACTGTACCCATAGGTAATTTCTCATCCCTCACCCCTCCTCCCAGCCTCCCAGTTTATCTTTTTTTTTTTTAACATCATCTGTATTATGATGCAAAAACATGTACCATGCAGTATGTTGCACAAATGGTGTTCATGAGTCATTATTCTTAATGCTATGAATTTTATAAGTAACTTTGTCAAAAAGTAAATAACATCAGAATTGAAAACCATTATTTCAGGAAGGCACAGAATGCCACAAGATGACACATAAAACAACTGCCAAATTCCAGAAGGACATTTCAATATAATTGGTTTTCTTTAAAATTCTATGAATTTAAGCATTAAAACATATGTTTGTTAGACATGGTGTAGACTTCATCAAACTGCCACAGGGTCCATGACTCAAAAAATGTTTAGAATTTCTGCTCCGAACCAAGTCTAATTATTTCTTGCCTTTAGGCACATATGCCTTATATATCAGTCTTATTAGAATGACAACTCTTCAGACAAATCTTCAGACTGGAGTGCAGTGGCACAATCACAGTTCACTGTTGCCTCAACATCCTGAGCTCAAGCAACCCTCCTACCTTAGCCTCCTGAGTAACTGGGACCACAGGCATGTGCTACCACACCCACCTTAGTTTTTATTTTTTTTGAGACTGGTCTCGAACTCTTGGGCTCAAGTACTTCTCTCACCTCAGCATCCAGAAGTGTTGGGATTACAGGTGTGAGGCACTTCACTCAGCCTAAATATTTCTTTTACCGAATTCAGGCCACAAATTCAAAACAATAAAACTGCTCAGATGCCCTTTATATCCAACCTGTCTTTGATACTTACCAGATGATTACTGATAAAACAAAAATCTGTTTCCATCACCCTATAAAAAAGGGAGGTTGAAATAAATCAATGTTTGATATTTGCCATAATTTAATTGGCTTAACTGCTATAAGTAAATAAATTGAATGACCTAAAACCTTTTCCTTGGGAGCCAAATGTCAAGAAGTCATTTATCATTCTTAAACATATAAGCCCTGACTTTGGGTATTCCTAACTAGGCTAAATTCTGTACCTAAAAGCATGGTTGTAATTTAGGGGTACTCCTTCAAAAATGAGGAACTCATAACAAGCACGCTGCTTATCTTAATATTTCTCTTGACCCTGAAGCTAAGAATTATCTGCCTTGTTTACATGCTATAGCAGAGCCAGCTAATTTAGTTGAAGTCTCTACAGACATTGTTCTATGTCTAGTTCTCACTCATGAGTCCATTGTGTGGTAGAAGACTTTTTATTCCAAAACAATAGTCAACTCTTCTTGGCCAGCCATATTACTTATTATAAAATTATTTGATAGTCTCCTTCCCTTCTTGTTACAGTAGATAGGCATGACTGAGCAGGGCGGGAGAGGGCACCCCCCCACAACTGGAACATCAGACAACCATCAGGTTATGGTCAAGCAGTTGTCAACTATCTCTCTAAAATAATAATTGGTCACACCCAGCCCCAGGGAAAGGCAGATTCCCAATAGATAGAAAAATCTAAAACCAGTGATCAGCTTTCCAATGAGATCTCAGGAGTTGGGCAAGGGGGCTCAAGCATGTACATTAAAAGGCAAAATGGTAGAGTTTAACTGGTATATAACCTTCCTCTAGGAACGTTCAACTGGTAAGAGAAAAATGCCTCAAGTAAGGATGTGCACAACTTCAGTAAACACACTATGCATGCAGCCCTCCCAAGTGCTGGCAGGCCGCTGAACATGTAGACAGCCCACACTACGGGAGGAATCAGGGTAAAAGGAATACATGACCCTGGATGTATGCCAACATATAAAACCGTAAGTCAAAAGTCAAACTGCATTTGCATCTCTCAAGTTGCCCACTTGGCCCCTTCCAAGTGTACTTTACATAAACTTTCACTTCTGCTCTAAAACTTGCCTCAGTCTCTCACTCTGCCTTATGCCCCCAGTTAAATTCTTTATTATGAGAAGGCAAGAATCAAGGTTACTGCAGACTTGTACAGATTCACTCTATTGCTAACATCACAACTATCAAATTCTGTTCCAATCTAAATCCAGCTACCAGCCAGGCATAGTGGTTCACAACTGTGAAAATCTTAACACTTTGGGAGGCCAAGGTGGGCATATTGCTTGGGACCAGGAGTTCAAGATCAGCCTGGGCAATATAGCAAGACCCTTTCTCTACAAAATTTTACAAAGTAGCCAAGCATGTTGGTACACACCTGTAATCCTAGCTACTCAGGAGGCTGAGGCAGAAGGATGGCTTGTGCCCAGGTGTATGAGGTGGCAGTGAACTATGATGACACCACTACACTCCAGCCTGGGAGACACAGTGAGACCCTGTCTCTCAAAAATAAAACAAAACAAAACAATTCTGCAATCTTATGTTCCCTTCCTGACAAAAGCAAATCCTATGCTAACACTTATTCAAAAATCTAAGCATGCAATGTCCTGACTTTAGGTTCCTCTGGGCAATCCTGATATAAAATTTTTGTTAATGGCTCATTACTTAAAATTTATAGAAGCATATGTTGTACTGCATCAGAATGTGACCCATAGACCCTGACCCAGTGACAGATGAACAAATTCACTCAAACACAAATCTCCAGTGAAAGAGTGGGCTGGCGATTTGTGGCCACTCACAGACAGTCCTGAGAGAGATAGCAGCCACAGCCCCAACCAGCTAGTACTTAGGCATTTATTTACTATATATTTAATAACAGAAGCTCTGAGTCAATATGCTTATGGATAATGATTAAAGGCCAGGTTCTGAAGTCTAAAGCAAACACCATCTGCAGGTGATAAATCTGGTAGCCCTCCCACCACTGAGAGAGCCATCTAGCTTGTGAGAGATTAGTTAGTTTTAGGACCACATGAGTAAACAAGTTATTTAGATAAATCCCCCCACATTTCCTAGTTATTTGCTTTTCTTTATCAACTAAAAGTAAAAGGGAATAGGCTGCCTGCAGCCAAGACTTCTACTGAAACTATGAAAACTTCTCAGCCTTCCAAGAAGGTTTGTGAATATATTCTATATTTTTACAATCTTTCCAACCGTCCTGACTGATCTCCCACAGTACTGAATATGCTATACCTTCTGAACATTCTGTGATTGAAGCTTCCTCTTCACATCATAGCTCATTTTACTCAGATGGCTGAGCTAATAGCTCAAACCATGACAACTTGTTAAAGGTTTAACAGTTAACATCTATGCAAATACACATGCCTTCAAGTTTTTAATGATTATGAAAGACATTGAAACAAACTCAGAAACTCCATTCAAAAATGAAAAAGAGGCTGGGTGCACTAGCTCATGCCTGTAATCCCAGCATTTTGGGAGGCCAAGGCAGGTGGATCTCCTGAGGTCAGGAGTCCTAGATGAGCCTGGCCAACATGGTGAAACCTTGTCTCTACCAAAAATACAAAAATTGGCTGGGTGTGGTGACACATGCCTGTAATACTGGCTACACCAGAGGCTGAGGCAGGAGAATCACTTGAACCTGGGAGGCAGAGGTTGTAGTGAGCCAAGATTGCCCCACTGTACTCCAGCCTAGGCAACAGAATGAGACTCAGTCTTAAAAAAAAAAAAAGAAAAAGAAAATAAGGACTCATGAGAGCCAGTCCCACATCTCAAGGGAATCTCTGTGATTAAGACTGAAACCCATAAATAATTTTTTTAAGGTAAAGGAAATAACCTAAGCAATTACTCTGCAAAATCAACATCCCACACTGATTTAACCACTATTAGCATCTAAAAGATAGTTGCTCAGTCTGATATAATGAACTCAGAAGGACTAATTCAAATATAATAATTATTCTACCTCTTCAGAAGAGAAAAAGATACTAGTTATTTCAGACCTGTCTCATACATAGCAAGCTGGACTTTAGCATTTCAAAGAAGGTAACTTGGTGGTACCTAAGTCAATTGTCAGAATTTTTGTTCTCATGTCACATGAAAGCACCCATTATGGCAGGACAAATTGGAACAAATATTACAAAAATATTGGTGAAGATGTTTTTACCTGACAGGTTCAACTAGTAACAAAGCCTTGCCTTATTAGTAATTGTAACCCAAAAAAACAACTATAAGTATAGGATAAAGCTCTGACCAACTCAAAGACTATGTACCCATTTAAAAATGGATAGCATTCAGGTGCCAAAATTGAAAAACTAGATGTTTCATCTATAATTTTCTGGTTAGATTATATTCCTTCTGACAAATTATTAAGCCCTTAATTGTTACAATAAAAAATATTTATAGGCTTTACTTTCCCCACATTAGGAATACATTCAATAACTTCTAATAATAAAGGAATTTACTTTACAGGTGAAATACTTAAAGAATTACAGAAGGTTCTCCCTTTAAAATGAAAACTTATTTGTCTATATAACCCTTAAAGCTCTAGAAAAGATAAAATAAACTAACATAATTTTAAATTAAAATTGTTCAATGTTTAGAATAAAACATTCTGAATTGTCAGATACTGTCAAAAACCAGTACCATAGGCACAATCATATGCTCGATGGATGCAAGTTTCACATCCCAAGGACACCATCAAGCAAAACCCTGCATGATATACAACCTGCAGGCTGGGAACAATAGAAAGATACCAACAAAAGATAGCCTTAAAAACATAATAAAAGGACCATTAAGGTACTCTTAACCAGAAATACAGCTCTTTAAAATGAAGAGAATAAAAGGATTCATGCTTTCAGGGGTAAATGAGCAAAGAATCTCATAAACTAAATTTGCAGTTCTATTGAAAATCTAACCCTGAAGCCCATTACAAGACCTCCAGTAAGAGATGACTTCCACAGACAGCTTCCCCATAATACACAGGCAAAAGAAAGACTATATCAGTATAAACAGCTTCCCCAAAAAACTTTTCATATCAGGGTAGAACAAAAGAAAATTCTATTATTAATGCTGTTTCTCTTTCTATTTGCAATACTCATTCTTTGTATTGCTTGAAAGTACTGGACTACTGAAAATGGCCACCTTATTATTTTGTTCCCTTCTCCCAACTGCCTTCTTTCCTATAAGCCCCTTCAAGCTCCTTAATTTGCCTTTCTCAAATAATTATAATTCCTCCAATCTTTTCAAATTTGGATTCATCATCTGGCCATATAGCCCTCTAATAAAGATTAATTCAGATGAAAAGATTAAACTAGATCTTAACTGGAGTCTAAGCTCATCCAAATTAGCTAATGCTTCTGTTATCTTACAGAGCCTCGAAAAAACTCAGAAGAAGTTGGGGATTTAAATAACTAATGACAAAATTATATAGCTTCAGGTACTATGCTTATTACCTGGGTAATAAAATAATCTGTTCACCAAGCCCCCATGACACACAATGTACCTGTATAACAAACCTGCACATGTACACATGACCTAAATAAAATTTTTTAAAAAGTAAAGCTATACATCACTGGGAAGAATTCTTCAGGTGCCCAGGGAGGAAGCATTTAGATTAGCCCTGGGGAAGAGAGGACTCTATGGTCTAGCAGGAGGAAACTGGGTCCTGACTGGCTTCTCTACCAGCCGCCTAAAGTGGCCTTGGTCCCCAGATACATTTCAGCTGCATCCAGGCTGTAACAATTGTCACCGTCACACAAGCTCCCATACTGCACTGGTCTTAGAAGCTGTGTGCTAGGGGTGCAGCCCTGCATGACACCAGCTTTGGCACCCATGGGAGTGTATGTGTCACCAGCACTCCGAACTCTAGACAACGCAGCATGGAGAGACATTCCTTCCAACTGGGAAACAAGAGGGAAGAGTACAGGTCATTTTCTCTTGCAACCAGGTACTAGCCCAGTCACAGTAAAGCACAGGTGGGCAGAATCCCAAATTCTGAGCCCTGATTCTGAGCCATTGCTCCAAACAGCATTTGGGACCCACCCCAGGTCAGAAGGGAAAGAGAGGCAGAAAAAAATATAGTAGAAAGTTTATTCAAAAAAATAATAACAGAACTTTCAACCTAGAGAAAGATATAAATATCCAGGTATAAGAAGGTCAACAAATACAAAGAAGATTAAACCCAAATAAGATTATCCCAAGGCATATTATAATAAAGATCCCAAAGGTCAAACAAAACTCTTTAAAGCAGCAAAAGAAAAGATGCAAATAACATATAAAGGAGTTCCTATACATCTGGCAACAGACTGCTCAGTGGAAATTTTACAGGACAGGAGAGAGTAGGATGACATCTTCAAAGTGCTGAAGGGAAAAACTTCCAACTGAGTATACTGTATCTAGCAAAGTTATTCTTCAAACATGAAGAAAAAAATAAAGACTTTCTCAGACAAACAAAAGCTAGGGGAATTCATCACCACCAGACCTGTCTTACAAGAAATGGTAAAGACAGTTTTTTATCTGAAAGAAATACACACTATCATGTGGCAAGAAATCATCTGAAGGCATAAAATTCACTGATAAAAGTAAGTACACATACAAATTCAGAATACTCCAATACTGTAATTGTGATGCATAAGGCAACCAGATCTTTAGTATAAAGACTGAAAAGCAAATCTATCAAAAATAATAACTACAACAATTTGTTGAGATAAGCTATATAAAAAGATATAAATTGAGAAAACAAAGTTAAAAAGTGGAGGAATGAAGTTAAAGTACAGAGTGTTATACTTTTTTCTTTGCTTGTTTCTTCTCTTTGTGATTAAAGTTGCCATCAGTTTAAAATAATTTCTAATAAATATAAGAAGTTTTCGTAAGCCCCATGGTAACTACAAAGCAAAAACCATTAATAGACACACTAATAACAAGAAGCAGGAAACTACCAGAGAAAAATCACTTATTTACTAGGGAATACAGTAAGAAAAAAGAGAAAGGAGGAGAAACATTCTAAAACAACCAAAATTCAAGTAACAAAATGGTAGCAGTAAGTCCTTATCTATCAATAATAACATGAACTAAATTTTCCACTTAAAAGACATATGACCAGGCAAGGTGGCTCATGCCTGTAATCCCAGCACTTTGGGAGGCCAAGGCAGGCAGATCACCAAAGGTCAGGAGTTCAAGACCAGCCTGGCCAACATAGTGAAATCCTGTCTCTACTAAAAATACAAAAATTAGCTGGGCATGGTGGTGCATGCCTATAGTCCCAGAAATTTCGTAGGCTGAAGTGGGAGGATCACTTGAGTCCAGGAGGTGTAGGTTGCAGTGAGCTAAGATCAAGTCACTGCATTCCAGTCTGTGTGACAGAGTGAGACTCTTTCTCAAAAAATAAAAAGACAGAGATGACTTAATAAATTTTTTAAAAAGACCCAACTATATGCTGCCTACAGACACTCACTTCACATATAAAGACACAGAGAATGAAAATGATGGGAGCTAGACTAGGTGGCTCATTCCTGTAATACCACCACTTTTGGAGGTAAAGGTCACCAGATCACTTGAGCTCAGGAGTTTGAAACCAGCCTCGGCAACACAGTGAAACCTCATCACTATAAAAAATACAAAAATTAGCCAGGTGTGGTGGCTATGAGGTAGTCTTAGCTACTAGGTAGGCTGAGGTGAGAGGACTGCTTGAGACCAGGAGATGGAGGGTTGCAGTGAGCTGGGATCACACCATTGCACTCCAGCCTGGGTGACTGAGCAAGACTATCTTAAAAAAAAAAAAAGTGATGGGTTTAAAAGGACATTCCATAAAAATTGAAATTTTATAAAATCAAGAATAGCTATACTTACATCAGATAAAACAAACTTCAAGTCAAAAACTGCAAAGAGAGACAAAGAAGGTCACTAATAATTAAGGGGTTAATTCAGTAAGAAAATATAAAAATTATAAATATGCCCCCAACATTGGAGCACTGAAACATACAAAGTAAAAATTAATAGATCAAAAGGAAGAGGTAAACTGCAATATAACAATAGTAGAGGACTTTACTATCTCTCTATTATACCCCTCTATTTATTACCTCTCTGTTAATAGCAATGGACAGATCATTAAAACAGATACTCAACAAAGAAATATCAGAATTAAGCTACACTCTAGATCAAGTGAACTTAACTGACATTTACAGAACATTTCATGCCAACTGTTGCATAATAAACATTCTTCTCATTGGACATGGAACATTCTCCAAAATCACCACATGCTAGGCCACAAACAAATTTTATGGTTTTTGTTGTTGTTGTTGTTTTGAGACAGGGTCTCACTGTGTCACCCAGACCAACATAGCTCACTGCAGCCTCAACCTCTGGGCTCAAGTGATCCTGCCACCTCAGCCTCAAAGGTAGTTGGGACTACAGGTATGTGCCACTACACCTGGCTAATTTTTCTATTTTTTTTGTAGAGATGGGGTTTCACTATATTGCCCAGGCTGGTCTTGAACTCCATGGCTCAAGCAATCCTCTCACTTCAGCCCCCTGAGCAGCTGGAACTATAGGTGCGAGCTATGACACTCAGCCTGATAAACAAATCTTAAAAATTTTTTTTAAAAAATCAATATTATATCAACTATCTGTCCTGACCACAATGAAATAAAACTAGAAATCAATAACAAAAGGAATTTTAGAAACTGCATAAATACTTGGAAATTAAACAATGTGCTCCTGAACAGCCAGTGGCTCAATGAAGAAATCAAGAAAGAAATTACAACATTTCTTGAGACAAATGAAAAACACAACACACCCAAACCTATGACACAAAGCAAAAGCAGTTCTAAGAGGAAAGTTTATACCAATAAACACCTACATCAAAAAAGTGGAAAGTTGTTAAATAAACAATCTAATGATGCACCTCAAAAAACTAGAAAAGCAAGAACAAACAAACACAAAATTAGTAGAAGAAAAGAAATAATAAAGATTAGGGCAGAAATAAATGAAATTGAGAATTAAAAACAATACAAAAGATCAGAAAAGGAAAACTTTGTTTTTGGAAAAGATAAATAAAATTTTTAAACCTTTATTTAGACTTAAAAAAAACTAAAGAGGCGAGACCCAAAGAAATAAAATCAGAGATGAAAAAGGAAATACTACAAAGAAAGAAAGAAAAGACAAGAAAAGAAGAAGGAAGAAGAAAGAAAGAAAGAGAGAGAGAAAGAAAGAAAAAGGAAGGGAGAGAGGGGTGGAAGGGGTGGAAGGGAGGGAAGGGAGGGAAGGGAGGGAAGGGAGGGAAGGAGAGATGTAGGGAAGGAGGTGAGGAAGGGAGGGGAGGGAGGTGAGGAAGGGAGGGAGGGAGGGAAAACTAGTCCAGGAATGGTGGTTCATGCCTTTAATCCCAGCACTTTGGTAGGCCAAGGCAGAATTGCTTGAGCCTAGGAGTTGGAGACCAGCCTTGGAAACAGAGCAAGACCCCATCCCCACCAAAAAAAAAAAAAAAAAAAAAATTAGCTGGGGGCATGGTAGTACATAATTGTCCCAGCTACTCAGGAGGCTGAGGTGAGAGGATTGCTTGAGCCTGGGAAGTTGAGGCTGGTGACAGAGTGAGACCCTGTCTCAGAAAAAGAAAAGAAAACTACAGATCAATAGTTCTGATGAACATAGATGTAAAACTCCTCAACAAAATACTAGCAAATCAAATTTAATAATACATTAAAAGAATCATTCATTGGGATTCATCCCTGGATGCAAGAATGGTTCCAAACATGTAAATCAATAAATGTAATATATCAGATTAATAGAATCAAAGCACCTTGGAGGCTAAGGCAGGCAGATTGCTTGAGGCTAGCTTGGGCAACATGGTGAAACCTTGTCTGTATTAATATTACAAAAATTAGCCAGGCGTGGTGGTGCATGCCTGTAATCCCAGCTACTCAGGAGACTGAGGCATGAGAATTGCATGAACCCAGGAGGCAAAGATTGCAGTGAGCCGAGATTGCGCTACTGCACTCTGGCCTGGATGACATAGCAAGACTCTGTCTCAAAAAAAAAAAAAAAAGAAGAATCAAGAGCAAAAACAGAATGATCATTTCAGTACATTCCAAAAAAGTATTATAAAAGATTCAATATCTTTTCATGATGAAAACATTCAACATACTGCGTATAGAAGGAACACATCTCTAAACAATAAAGACCACATATGACAAACACACAGCTAGCATAATACTAAAAAGGAAAAAATTGAAAGCCCTTCCTCTAATATCTAGAATAAGACAAGGATGCTCACTTTCACCACTTTTATTAAACATTTTAAGTCCTAGCCAGAGGAATTAGACGAGAGAAAAGAATGAACGGCATCCAAGTTGGAAAGGAAGAAGTCAAATTGTCCTCATTTGCAGATGACATAATTTTTATATTTAGAAAATCTTAAAGGTGTTGCAAAACACTGGTAGAACTGATAAACAAATTCAGTAAAGTTGCAGGATATAAAAACAACACACAAAAATCAGAAGTTCTATATGCCAAAAGCCAACAATCTGAAAATGTAATCAAGAAAGCAAACCCATTTACAATAGCTACGAAATATGCAATACAGAAGAATAAATGTAAGCAAAAAAAAAAAAAATGCTACAATGAAGAAGCAAAAGAATGCTACAATGAAAACTATAAAACACTGCTGAAAGAAATTAAAGAATACATCCAAAAAATGGAAAAATATCTCATGCTCATAGATTGGAAGAATTGCTATTGTTAAAATGAGCATATTGTTGTTAAAATGTCCATACTTTGTAGACCCAAAGAAATCTGCAGATTTAATGCAATCCCTATCAAAATACAAATGATATTCTTCACAGAAATAGAAAAAACAATACTAAAATTTGTGCAGAATAACAAAAGATCCTGAATAGCCAAAGCAATTCTGAGCACAAAGAACAAAGCTGGAGGTACTATATTACCTGACTTCAAAATACACTACAAAGCTGTAGTAACCAAAACAGCATAGTATTTGCATATAAAAGACATACAAACTAATGAAACAGAATATAGAACCCAGAAATAAATCCACACATTTATAGCAAACTTATTTTTGACAAAGTCACCAAAACATACACTGGGAAAATGAGAGTATCTTCAATAAATGGTGCTGGGAAACTGGATATCTACATGTAGAATGAAACTAGAACCCTATTTCTCATATATACAAAAATTAAATCAAAGTGGATTAAAGACTTAAATGTACAACCTGTAACTATGAAACTACTGAAAAAAAACAAACAAAAAACAAAACAAGGAGGACGGATCCAAGATGGCCAATTAGGAGCAGCTCAGGATTGCAGCTCCCAGTGAAAGCACGGAGGGTGAGTGGACACTGCATTTCCAGATGAATTTTTATTACCCACAGACCAGGAGATTCCCAGGCAGACAAGCCCCACAGGTCACCAGCACGGCTGTTTTGGCTGACCCAGCTGTTTTGGCTGGATCAGCTGTTTGGGCCAGCGTGGCTATTCTCCACACAAAATACACGGGTCCGAGCACCGATTTAGCTGGCAATTGGAGCTACTTGGAGACAGAGTCGTCTGTTCAGCTGATAAAAAAGGGGGACTGAAACAGGGAACCAGGTCAGGAGATTCCCAGGCAAAAAAGCACCACAAATCTCAGTGCAGCAGCTTCAGCTGGCGCAGTGGCTCGCCGCATGAGAAATCACACAGATCCCAGCGCCTTTTCAACAGGTGACTGGAAAACCTGTGAGACAGAGTCACCCATTCAACAACAACACAAAAGGCTATGAGGCAAGGAGCCAGGTGATCAGGCTCAGCTAGTCCCACCCCCACAAAAAAACAGCAATCTGAAACACTCTGGATTGAGAGTTTCACAGCAAGCACAGCTGAACCGGGGGACAGTCTAGCTCTGTGGGGGAGAAGCGTCTGCCATTACCAAGGCAGTCCACCACTACGGAGGTAGTCCACCATTGCTGAGGCACCTCGCCATTGTCAAGGCAGCCCGCCATCACAGAGAGAGTCCATCATTATAGAGGTGGGCCGCCACTGCTGAGGCAGTTCTAACTATACCCTTATAAACAGGATGGTAGGGAAGTTCACACGTCAGCTGAGTGGAGTCTACAGCAGCTCAGCAAAGCCTCTGCAGGCAGACAGTGACCAGACTGCCTCCTTGCTAGGCAGGGTAGCCCTGAAAAAAGGTAGCAGCACAACAGAAACGCATAAATAAAGCCCTAACTCCCCAGACAGAGCACCTGGGGAAAAAAAAAATGGGGTGTTTATGAGTTGTGCTGCAGCAGACTGAAACATACCTGCCCGGCAGCTCTGAATGAACAACGGAGCTCACAGCTCAGCACTTGAGCTCCTATAAAGGACAGGCTGTCTCCTCAAGTAGCTCCCTGACCCCCGTATATCCAAAGAGTCACCTCATAAAGGAGAGCTCGGACTGACATCTGGCGGGTAGCCTGCTGGGACAAAGATAGCAGAAGAAGAAACTGGCAGCAACCCTTACTGTTCAGCAGTCGCTGCAGGTGATCCCCAGGCAAGCAGGGCCTGGAGTGGCCATCAGCATACCTACAGAAGAGGGGCCTGACTGGTAGAAGGAAAACTAAGAAACAGAAAGAAATAACTTCATCATCAACAAACTGGACAGCCACTCAGAGACCCATTCTGAGAGTCAACAACTACAAAGATGACAGGTGGATAAATCCACAAAGATGGGAAGAAACCAGTGCAAAAAGGATGAACACACCCGAAACCAGAATGCCTCTCCTCCTGCAAGGGATCACAACTCCTCACCAGCAAGGGAACAAGGCTGGATGGAGAATGAGTGTGATGAATTGACAGAATCGGGCTTCAGAAGGTGGGTAATAAGAAACTTCTCTGAGCTAAAAGAACATGTTCTAACCCAATGAAAAGAAACTAAGTACCTTGAAAAAGATTTGATGAAATGCTAATGAGAATAAACAACTTAGAGAGGAATATAAGTGAATTGATGGAGCTGAAAAACACAACATGAGAACTTCACAAAGCATACACAAGTTTCAACAGCCGAACTGACCATGCAAAAGAAAGGATATCAGAGGTCAAAGATCAACTCAATAAAATAAAACAAGAAGGCAAAATTAGAGAAAAGAGGGTAAAAAGGAATGAACAAAGTCTCCAAGAAATATGGGACTATGTGAAAAGACCTAATCTATGTATGATAGGTGTACCTGAATGTGACGGAGAGAATTAAGCCAAGCTAGAAAATACTCTTCAGGCTATTATCCAGGAAAACTTCCCCAACCTAGCAAGACTGGCCAATATTCAAGTCCAGAAAATACAGAGAACACCACAAAGATATTCCTCAAGAAGAGTAACCCCAAGGCACATAATCCTCAGATTCACCAGGTTTGAAATGAAGGAGAAAATGCTAAGGGCAGCCAGAGAGAAAGGTCGTGTTACCCACAAAGGGAAGCCCATCAGACTCCCAGCGGATCTCTCAACAGAAACCCTACAAGCCAGAAGAGAGCGGGGGCCAATATTCAACATCCTTAAAGAAAAGAACTTTCAACCAGAATTTCATATTCAGCCAAACTAAGCTTCATAAGTGAAGCAAAAATAAAATCCTTTACAAGCAAGTAAGTACTCAGAGATTTCATCACCACCAGGCCGGCTTTACAAGAGCTCCTGAAAGAGGCACTAAACATAGAAAGGAACAACCAGTACCAGCCACTCCAAAAACATACCAAATGGTAAAGAGTTTGACACAATGAAGAAACTGCATCAACTAACGGGCAAAACAGCCAGCTAGCAACAAAATGGCAGTATCAAATTCACACATAACAATAATAACCCTAAATGTAAATGGACTAAATGCCCCAATCAAAAGACACAAACTGGATAAAAAGCCAGAACCCATTGGTTTGCTGTATCCAGGAAACCCATCTCACATGCAAGGATACACAAAGGCTCAAAATAAAGGGATGGAGGAAGATTTACCAAGCAAATGGAGAGCGAATAAAAGCAGGAGTTGCAATTCTCATTTCTGATAAAATAGACTTTAAACCAACAAAGATCAAAAGAGACAAGGAAGGACATTACATAATGGTAAAAGGGTCAATGCAACAAGAAGAGCTAACGATCCTAAATATATACACACCCAATACAGGAGCACCCAGATACATAAAGCAAGTTCTTAATGACTTACAAAGAGACTTAGACTTCCACACAATAATAGTGGGAGACATTAATACCCCATTATCAATATTAGACAGATCACTGAGACAGAAAATTAACAAGGATATCCAGGACTCGAACTGAAACCTGGACCAAGCAAACCTAATAGACATTTACAGAACTCTCCACCCCAAATCCACAGAATATACATTCTTCTCGGCACCACATCACACCTACTCTAACATTGACCACATAATTGGAAGTACATCATGCACCAGCAAATGCAAAAGAACGGAAATCATAACAAACAGTCTCTCAGGCCACAGTGCAATCAAGTTAGAACTCATAATTCAGAAACTAACTCAGAACCGCACAGCTTCATGGAAACTGAACAACTGGCTCTTGAATGTTAACTGGATAAACAATGAAATGAAGGCAGAAATAAAGATGTTCTTCAAAACCAATGAAATGAAGAAAAAAATTTACCAGAATCTCTGGGACACATTTAAAGCAGTGTCTAGAGGAAAATATATAGCAATAAATGCCCACATGAGAAGCAAGGAAAGATCTAAAATCGACACCCTATCGTCACAATTGAAAGAGCTAGAGGAGCAAGATAAAAAAAACTCAAAACCTAGCAGAAGACAAGAAATAACTAAGATCAGAGCAGAACTGAAGGAGATAGAGACAAAAAACCCTTCAAAAAATCAATAAATCCAGGAGCTCGTTGTTTGAAACGGTCAACAAAACAGACAGACCACCAGCCAGACTAATAAAAAAGAAAAGAGAGAAGAATCAAATAGATGCAATAAAAAACAATAAAGGGGATATCACCACAGATTCCACAGAAATGCAAACCATCATCAGAGATTATTACAAACAACTCTATGTACATAAACTGGTAAACCTGGAAGAAATGGACAAATTCCTGGACACTTGCATCCTCCCAAGCCTAAACCAGGAAGAAGTCGAAATCCTGAAAAGACCAATAACAAGGTCTGAAGTTGAGGCAGCAATTCAGAGCCTACCACCCAAAAAAAGCCCAGTTCCAGATGGGTTCACAGCCAAATTCTACCAGACATACAAAGAGGAGCTGGTACCATTCCTTCTGAAACTATTCCAAATAATCCAAAAAGAGGGAATCCTTCCCAAATCATTTTATGAGACCAACATCATCCTGATACCAAAACCTGGCAGAGACTCAGCAAGAAAAGAAAACTTCAGGCCAATATCCACGATGAACATAAATGCAAAAATTGTCAATAAAATATTGGCAAACCAATTGCAACAGCACATCAAAAAGCTTATCCACCATGATCAAGTAGGCTTCATCCCGGGGATGCAAGGCTGGTTCAACATACGGAAATCTATAAACGTAATTCACCACATAAACAGAAGCAAAGACAAAAACCACATGATTATCTCAACTGATGCAGAGAAGGCCTTTGACAAAATTCAACAGCCCTTTATGCTAAAAACCCTCAATAAACTAGGTATTGACGGAACGTATCTCAAAATAATAAAAGCTATTTACGACAAACCAACAGCCAATATCAAACTGAATGGGCAAAAACTGGAAGCATTCCCTTTGAAATCTGGCACTAGACAAGGATGCCCTCTCTCAACACTCCTATGCAATATAGTATTGGAAGTTCTAGCCAGAGCAATCAGGCAAGAAAAAGAAATAAAGCGTATTCAAATAGGAAAGGAGGAAGTCACATTGTCTCTATTTGCAGATGACATGATTGTATATCTAGAAGACCCCATCATCTCAGCCCAAAATCTCCTGAAACTGATAAGCGACGTCAGCAAAGTCTCAGGATACAAAATTAATGTGCAAAAATCACAAGCATTCCTGTACACCAATAACAGACTTAAAAAGAGCCAAATCAAGAATGAACTGTCATTCGCAATTGCTACAAAGAGAATAAAATACCTAGGAATACAACTAACAAAGAACGTAAATGACCTCTTCAAGGAGAACTACAAATCACTGCTCAACGAGATAAGAGAGGACACAAACAGATGGAGAAACATTCCATGCTCATGGTTAGGAAGAATCAATATCATGAAAATGGCCATACTGCCCAAAGTAATTTACAGATTCAATGCTATCCTTATCAAGCTACCAATGACCTTCTTCACAGAACTGGAAAAAACCTCTTTAAACTTCACATGCAACCAAAAGAGAGCCCACATAGCCAAGTCAATTCTAAGCAAAAAGAACAAAGCGGGAGGCATCACACTACTAGACTTCAAACAATACTACAAGGCTACAGTAATCAAAACAGCATGGTACTGGTACCAAAACAGAGATCTAGACCAGTGGAACAGAACAGAGGCCTGGGAAGCAACAACACACATTTACAATCATCTGATCTTTGACATACCTGACAAAAACAAGCAATGGAGACAGGACTCCATGTTTAATAAATAGTGTTGGGAAAACTGGCTAGCAATGTGTAGAAAGCAGAAACTGGACCCCTACCTGTCACCTTATACTAAAATTAACTCCAGGTGGATTAAAGATTTAAACATAAGACCTAACATCATAAAAACCCTAGAAGAAAATCTGGCAAAACCATTCAGGACATAGGCATAGCCAAGGACTTCATGACCAAAACACCAAAAGCATTGGCAACAAAAGCCAAAATAGACAAATGGGACCTAATCAAACTCCACAGCTTCTGCACAGCAAAAGAAACAGTCATTAGAGTGAATCAGCAACCAACAGAATGGGAAAAAATTTTTGCAATCTACCCATCTGACAAAGGGCTAGTATCCAGAAGCTACAAAGAACTAAAACAAATTTACAAGAAAAAACAAGCCCATTCAAAAGTGGGCGAAGGATATGAACAGACTCTTTACAAAAGAAGACATACATGAGGCCAACAAACATATGAAAAATTGCTCATCATCACTGGTCATCAGAGAAATGCAAATCAAACTATATTGAGATACCATCTCACTCCAGTTAGATTGGCGATCTGGAGACAACAGATGCTGGAGGGGATATGGAGAAATAGGAACACTTTTACACCATTGGTGGGAGTGTAAATTAGTTCAACCATTGTGGAAGACAGTGTGGCGATTCCTCAAGGACCTAGAAATAGAAATTCCATTTGACCCAGCAATTCCATTACTGGGTATATATCCGAAGGATTATAAATCATTCTACTATAAGGACACATGCACACAAATGTTCATTGCAGCACTGTTTACAATAGCAAAGACCTGGAACCAACCCAAATGTCCATCGATGATTGGCTGGACAGGGAAAATGTGGCAAATATATACCATGGAATACTATGCAGCCATAAAAAACGATGAGTTTGTGTGCTTTGTAGGGACATTAATGAACCTGGAAACCATCATTCTCAGCAAACTGACACAAGAACAGAAAATCAAATACTGCATGTTCTCACTCATAGGTGGGTGTTCAACAATGAGAACACATGGACACAGGGAGGGGAGCATCACACACCAGGGTCTGTCAGGGGGAAATAGGGGAGGGACAGCAGGGGGTGGGGAGTTGGGGAGAGATAGCATGGGGAGAAATGCCAGATATAGGTGATGGGGAGGAAGGCAGCAAATCACACTGCCATGTGTGTACCTATGCAATAATCTTGCATGTTCTTCACATGTACCCCAAAACCTAAAATGCAATAAAAATTAAAAATAAAAAAGATGAAGGACTGTGGAGACCAAAGTTCTTATTGTGCAGAGAAAGCCTTCAGGTGAGAAAAGAAAAACATTCTGTTCTCTCTCTCGCCTTCAGAGAGAAAATATTGTAAATCTTTCTTATCAGATTTAAGGTCTGTGTTGATGTTAATATCACGGAAGGTATAAAGAGGCATGTCTGACCACTGCTTCCCTGTCATGGCCTGAATCAGTATTTCAGGTTAAATTTTAGAGTGCCCTGGCCTAGGAGAAGGTCTATTCAGATAGTTGGGGAAATTTTAGAATTTTATTTTTGATTTACAGCAAGCTTGTCCAATCTGTAGCCAGCCCACAGGCCACATGCAGCCCAACAAATATTTTTAAGCTTTCTTAAAATATTATGTCTTTTTCTCGCGTTTTTGCTTTGTTTTGTAGTTTATCAGTTACTGTTAGTGTTAGTCTATTTTATGTGTAGCCCAAGACAATTCTTTTTCTTCCACTGTGACCCAGGGAAGCCAAAAGATTAGACGCCGCTGGTTTACAGGAGCACCAACAGTGGGACAAATCTGATTATTAAATGCCTGCTAATGTGATACAGTATTAATTACACAGTATGACCTTTGAAGTATCCTTGTCAAATGTTTCATCTGAACTCCTCAAGCCTCTGGTAACTTGCAGTTGAGAGTAAATACAAGATCTAGAGGCACAAAATAAATAAAATCAGAAAATCCAGCATTAGGGCATTGTAAGGTTTTTTAGGCTGACTGATGCTGCCATGGACTGCATGGTAACCTCTGTGACCTGCACATATACCTTCAGATGAGTTTCTGGACTGGAAAACCACAAAAGGGAAGAATCATCAACCCCTGTGGTGCCTAATTAACTTGAGACATTCTTCTATTTGTTCCTTATTCCCACCTTAACTGATTAGACAATTGGACTTTGTAACCAGCCTTGGTCAACCTCATGACTCCACAACCCATGACCCCCTCCCAGCTTGCAAAACCTCCCTAAACTGTAACTTCTGTAACTTTCCACTGCTCACCGCAAACCTAGAAAACCAACTCCTATCCCATCGCCCTCCACTGACTCTATTTTCAGACTCAGCCTGCCTGCACCCAGGTGAATAAACAGCCATGTTGCTCACACAAAGCCTGTTTAGGGGGTCTCTTCATCCAGAGTGTGCGTTTTAACAGGCATTCTTCATGACAACTGCTTGGTATCTTAAATTTTTTTTTAAAAAAAAACAGTTATTTTGGGGAAAAATTAATTAAAAGTTTTAGATTAAAAGAAGCCAAAGAAAGTTAAAGCCCAACTGCAATGGGCAATAATTCATAGAATCCTGGTTTGAAAACAAACTACATACAAAAGGTATTTTGGAAACAACTGGACAACTGGAGAAATGTAAATATTGCCTGGACATTAAATAATAGTAGTTAATTGTTTTCATTAGTATGATAAAGGTTTTATAGGAAATGGTCATATAAGAAAAATGTCCTTGTAGGAGACATATTGCTAAAGTATTTAGAACTGAAGTGTCTTATCTACAACTTACATATCTGACAAAAACCAACAACCAAAACACACACACGTAGGTACACACATAAATATATAAATATGGAAAAATATTTGAACCTAGGTGATAGTGATAAAGGAGTTAAGAAGAAATTATTTAGGCAGATAGTACAGGTATGGGAGTCCTTGGTAAGGCTTTTCTTTTTCATGAAAAGCAGCTCCAAATCATTTTCTAATGAAGAGCAGCTTGTAAAGTCGAGCTGCAGACATAGGCAGGCAAGTTGGGAGTTTGCAACGGTGAATGCTGGCAGGAGCTAGGGACTAGACATGTTCAAGATGGTGGCTCCCTCTTCCCTTCTCTGCCAATCACGTGTATAGTAAGAAGCAGACAAGACAGTGCCAATCAATTGGAAACCCCACTTGCATAAGATTAGGGTACAGCAACCAGCCTTCCCCATGTACTATGTAAACATCATACCTGATCAAATCAATCTGTGAGCCCTCTATAAATCAGACACCACATTCTCAAACCTGACCAGAAAATTCAGTGCATCCACCACCTGCAGGTCCTTTCCACTCAGAGCCCCTCTCTATAGACAGAGCTGTTTCTGTTTCTCTTCTTTTCTGCCTATTAAACCTCCACTCCTAAACTCCTCATGTGGTGGGTCCATGTCCCCAGTTTGCATGCAATGACGAGCCCCAGGTATATCCCCCAGACAACGTAGCTGCTTCAATAATGGAACCACCTTTGCAAAGCTATGACTGAGACAGTGAAAGAGATCTCACCTAGCCAATTCCATCTTGCTTCTAATCTTCAAGCTGTCCTTGTTCGTCCCCAGGGGTAGGTTGAACTAACTTTGGGAGGGATTGGAACCGCCTTTGCAGAAATAACTTAGAAAATTATGACAGTGAAAGACATCAGACCTAACTGACCATCTTGCTTCTAATCTATAAACTATACTTGTTCATTCTTGGGCATAGGCCAAGCAACCTTTGGGAAGGAATATAGTCTATAGTTTATATAATAACCCTTCCCAAAAGGCTAAACTAGTCTTGTAAAACAAATGAAAGGCCAGCTACCAAGTCAAGATGAAAGGGGCTGGAATTCTAAATATTACCAGCTATTATTTGGAGGTGATAAGATTTGCAACTTCCCCAGTAAGTCTTGAAAGTAACATTGTGAACCTAAGCCTTTTGAGATGTCTTTTCGGGTTTCTGCATGTCTAACAACCAGATGGCCTCACCTCGATGTGCCATCTAATTCTGTAGCCCTCACTCAGGAAGTGACTCAGGGAAAAAGAACAGCTTCAACTTCCTACAATTTCATCCTTAAACCAACCAATCAGCACTCCCAATTCACTGCTCCCCCCCCAACCAAATTATCCTTAAAGGGGCTGATATGAGTAATAATAAACTCCGGTCTCCTGCACAGCTGGCTCTGTGTGAATTACTCTTTCTCTATTGCAATTTCTGTCTTGATAAATAGGCTCTGTCTAGGCAGCAGGCAAGGTGAACCCCTTGGGCAGTTACAGAACTTATAGTTTAAAACATAGATGTCAACAGTCCTTTTCCAAAACAAACATTCTTCTTTCCTGGGGACCAGCCTGCCTTTGTAAAACTAACAAATTAGCCACAAGATTATAATTATCGTTTAGGAGTCAGGCAGCTGGAGTCTACAAGATTCTGACCTCCCTAAATTGCTCCTAAGTTCAGTGCTTATGATAGTATGCAAACCCTGGACTTGATGAATCAGCTGGCACAACCCAAATCAATAAACTGGCTTATCTGATCTTGTGGCCCCCACCTGGGAACTGACTCTTCGAAATAGGACAGCTTCAATTCCCTGTAATTTCATCTACCTAACCAATCAGCACTCCTGGCTCACTGGCTTCCCTTACACCCACCAAGTTCTTAAAAACGCTGATCTGCAAATGCTGGGGAAGGCTGATTTTAATAATAATAAAATTCCCATCTCCCACACAGCCTCTGTGTTAATTACTCTTTATTGTAATACCCCTCTGTCTTGATAAAAGGGCTCTGTCTAGGCAGTGGGCAAGGTGAATCTATTGGGCGGTTACAATAGACATATGGGTGATTTTGTGCTTTTTGTTCACCTTTTCTGTGTTTAAAATGTTCAGAATATGAAATTCGAACAAAGAAGACATGGATTGATAATTCCTATTCATCTTTAAGAGTCCATTCTGTGTTTTACTTACCACTCCGAAGGCTTTCTTGCCCACACCAGGACAAACTCAGCTCTTTACCCCTTTTCTGAATTTTCCTGGCACTTTTGCTTTGAATACAGCACTTAATTAATATTCTGCCTTGTACCCAGAATTAACACACTATAAAATCCCAGAGGACAAATTAGGAAAATACAATCATAGGATATAGAAATTTAACAGCCAAATTATAATGAATGGGTGATCTTTATTAGGCAAAATAAAATGTTAAGGTAGTATAGGATTTAGGGTTGCAGTGCCGAAGGCCTAAACTAGGATGGCAGCAATGAAAGGGCAAAGTCCTGAGTAACATGGGAAACATTTACACTGCAGGCTTGCATTTGGGCTTTCATTAGCTTCCACAACAACGTATCTAAACATGGACAGCTTTACAGACACCCGTTTTAAAACATTCCAGCTACCATATCAAAACTCGGGGTCTCACTGGAAAAGAGTGACTTCAAGTGGAATTCCTCAGGGAGACATTCACTTCCAATCATCATTCGCTAAACCAGGAACTTTGGACAGCCTCATATCGCACCCGGATTTCCAAGGACACCACATCCACACCATAAAAAGCCTCGGGAATATGCGGAAAGGTCTAATTTACCTAAGTAAATTCTTTTAAGTTCTAACAAATGTATTTTATTAGAACATGCGCCAGCGTTTGAGAACAAAATGTTTTAGTACTTTGAATCCGCCAAGGAGACAGGATCTGGGTCTGACTGTTTTCTCAGGGTGAAGGTCAAGGCTAACCACTCGGGTGCCTCTCCCTCCAGGCCCGCGCCGCGCCCTCTCACCCAGATTCCCGTCCTGCACCGCGCCGCAAGTCCCCTACCCGTGGGCACCACCCGATCCCCCCAGCCCCGCCACTGGCCCCTCCCCTGCCCCGCCTCCCCCAGGGCGGCTGTCAGCATCAGCGTCCCACAGAGAGGGCGAAACGTGGGAACGCAGAGAACTAGACCCGGCTTTTGAGGGACCGCCCGAAAAGGGGGTGCACCCCCTCCTTAAGTCCCACCAACCGCGCAGGCCAGCGTCACAGAGCAGGCGTTGGAAACCCGGCGCCGGCGACCCCTCCCACCCTACCTTGAGCTGCGCCCCCTCCTCCGGCGGCCCAGCCTCCTACTTCCGCCCCGCCCACGTGCCCTGGTGGGCGGGTCCAGAGAGGGCCTGCGCTTGGGGAGTCTGTCAAGGCGCTGGTGGGTGAGTTAGTATCGAAGGGGCCGGAACTGGAGCCAACATGGCAGCGGGGTTCGTGCGATGCTGCAGGGTGAGAGGGAGCCCAGCGCTGCGGTGGGGCTGGGGCTTGAATATTGTGCGTGGTCATGGGCCAAAAATAAGTGCGGCCTGGAGGGGTGAGAAGCCGGTCTGAGGAAGGAGCCCGCCTAGGGGACCACGGCCCTGCTTTCATTCCTCCTACCACGGGACGGAACGTAGTCCGGAGTTTCATTTTCCCGGATCCTCCCATCAGCAGACCCCTTTGTAGGCGGCATCCTCTCTTTAGAATATCGGTTTTCTTTCTCTGGCTCGGGAACCCTCCAAATATTTACCCCAGGAATCCCACCTTTTTCCGAAGTGAATCTGTCTCTGTGTCAGAACCACGGGAAAAAGGAAAATGGAGCAGCTACTCCTTGAGATACTTAATATATTTAATAAGCTTTTCGTTGTGTAATATGGTGGAGGACGCGTCCACTTTGCTTATGGGAAAAAAAAGTAAAAGAAAAAATGTACCGCAGGATTGTATGAGAACTTGTCTGTATATTCTAGTATGTGTCTTACAGATTCTAAATATATTTGTCACTAGATGCATTTTGGGATCTTAAATATTCCTGGTATGTTCACATGACTGCCATTTAGATGTCCCTTAAAATTATGTTTTTAACCAAAAAAGCTGCGGTTTTAGAATAATCCAAAAGAACTGCTGCCCATATTTTGCTGCTTTTATACAAGTTAATGTGCAGAGAAGGCGGAAATTGGGGGATTTTAGCTTTTTTTAACTCCATCACCAGAAAAGTAGATTTCTCAGCCTCCAAGGAAGGAGCTAAAAAACCTGATATAGAAAACTTACATCCTCTTTTTCTTCTTTCACTCATAAAACTAACACTCATATATTTCTAAGAAATGCACAAAATGTTTAATTCTAGTGGTGCCGTTTCGATGTTTAAAATTCCATTGTTCTAGACAGAGAGCCCATAGTAATAAAACCAATATTTATATAGCATTAGGCTTTGAAAACATTATCTTATTTTAAACATCCCAACATACATAGTGAGATTAGCCCTGTTTTTCGGTTTTGAATGGAAGCTATAAGCAGTTTGTAACCTAAGGCCACAACTATAGCTGTGAATTCAAATTCAGCAATTGTTAACTCCAGATCCCGTGATATACCTGTTTTCTATTTGTAAACAACCTAATTAACTGGCTAACTTTGTTATGTAACTAATAGGTTGATGTGCATTGTATTCTGGTAATAGCAGCCTTTGCACGTTGTTCTATATAACACATTTTCCTGAATGGTCATATGTGAAGTGACTTTTTCCCTATTTAAAGTCTGACTGGCCGTGGTGTCTCACACCTGTAATCCCAGGACTTTGGGGCGCTGAGGCGGGCGGATCTTCTGAGGTCAGGAGTTGAAGACCAACCTGGCCAACATGGTGAAACCTCATCTTTACTAAAAAAATGCAAAAATTAGCCGAGTGTAGTGGCACACGCCTGCAGTCCCAGCTACTCAGGAGGCTCAGGCGGGAGAATCGCTTGAAATCAGGAGGGAGAGTTTGCTTTGAGCCAAGATTGCATCACTGTACTACAGCATGGGTTACAAGAATGAAACTCCGTCTCAAAAAATAAAGTCTCTCGGTTGGCCGGGCGCGGTGGTTTACGCCTATAACCCTAGCACCTTGGGAGGCCTAGGCCAGTGGATCACTTGAGACCAGGAGTTTGAGACCTGCCTCTCTACTAAAAAAATATGAAAAATTAGCTGGGCGTGGTGGTGTTGTATTTGACCGGAGCGTAGAAAGTTATCACAAGACAAAAGTATGCCAGATTGCAGGGTCATTTATTATGCTGGCGACCACAGAGGACTCACGTCTCTCCAACCTGTGGTGGTAACAGGAGGGTGCCACGATTTTTTTATACCCGAAAAACCACCTTGGGAGTGGGGGTGAGGGGCGGGGATGGGGATGAAAAGGCTTCAGACATTCCGAGGGCTAGTGGATTCTGTAAATTACCTCCTGGGCAGAGATGAGGGTGGGGGTCTCCGGACATTCCAAGGGATGGGGACTTTTGTCATTCCGTTTGTTACTTAAGTGGTTTACAGAAGTCAAGATAAACATTTGTTTACACATTATCTGGTTAAGGTGGAAATCACAGACCTTAGTTACTTATTACAAGCCACAGGAGCCAGGATGGACCTAGCTTGGGCTGCTTAGTCTGGCAATTGCCGGTAAGCAAAGGCTAGCAATTCTGGCAGTTACTGATAAGAAAAGGTAAACAGCTTTACATAGTTTTGAAGAACAAACTAACAGTTCTATTTACAGAGGCCAAGGACCGTAGTTATTGTAAGGAGAATGGGGCAGCCATTTCAACTTATATAAAAACAGTTTTGCATTTTATAAAATAGTTTTGCTCCGGTTCTGGCTCTAGGCCAGCACAATGTCACACAAAGGCCAGGGGACTTTTGTCATTCCGTTTGTTACTTAAGTGGTTTACAGAAGTCAAGATAAACATTTGTTTACACATTATCTGGTTAAGGGGGAAACCACAGACCTTAGTTACTTATTACAAGTCATAGGAGCCAGGATGGAACTAGCTTCGGCTGCTTAGTCTGGCAATTGCCGGTAAGCAAAGGCTAGCAATTCTGGCAGTTACTGATAAGAAAAAGGTAAGCAGCTTTACATAGTGGCTAGTTTGCAAAGCAAACTAGCAGTTTTATTTATAGTAGACAAGGACAGTAGTTATTGTGAGGAGAATGGGGCAGCCACTACAACTTATTTAAAAACAGTTTTGCATTTTATAAAATAGTTTTGCTCCGGTTCTGGCTCTAGGCCAGCACAATATCACAGTGGCATATGCCTGTAATCCCAGGAGGCCAAGGTTGCAGTGAGCCGAAATTGCCCCACTGCACTCCAGCCAAGGTGACAGAGGGAGACTGTCAAAAAAAAGAAAAAAAAAAAAAATTCTCAGTAGACCATTTAACCTGGATTGAGTTCTGACATTTGTGTATGGTATTCAAAAGCGTATGTATAATAGAGTCGGATTTTTTTGTTCTGATTTTTGTGGGATATTTTTCTTTGTTATGAAACTTAGTGACCAATTAGGAGACCAATAGAAAGATAAGTATGGCAAGGTGGTTAATAGCATGTGCTCTTGATAGTAAATGTTAGAATCCTGGTTGCACTAAGAGAAGAGTAACTTGCCTAATTTAGTTGACTTTCTGAGCCTTCATTTCCTCACATGTGAAATTGGACTAAAAATAATGACTTAATCATAGGCTTGACCTGGGATTCAGTGAATTAACCTGTCCTAAAGTGACTGTAAACAAGAATAGATTTGGTCTGTGACTACTGGACAATGAAGACCAGAGAAACTGTTTCACTTTCAAAATAAAATTAATGAAATTGCAAAGAAAATGTGAGCTGTCATGCTCTGTGTTTCTTTAATTATAGTATGAGGTATGTTATTTTGAAAGCTCTGTTTCAGTTACAAATATTTGACAATTGTCACCTTACACGAAGGAAATTATAAGTTGAAATTGTCATCTACAAAGACAGTTTCTTTTCACAGATTTTGAAAAACATAAGTTAAATTGTAGAAACTTTAGTATATTCTTCAGCTTCTCTTTTCTCTTAGTATCTAATCTTATTAAAATTGCCAGATAGTTCAATCAAAATATTTTACAGTGAAAATTGTGTAATTTTGGCTGTCCCGAAACCTTTACTCAGGAACACCATTGTGGTCTCCAGTTTGGCAGCTTTAATAAATACAAGTGTTTACTTTTGTATCCATTAAACTGTCATGAATATAAAAATGCAAAGCAATAATGCAAAGCAATGATACATGTATTTTTGATTTTTTTATATGTTCCTTTGAAGAAATATGAGTATATTTCAGATCCTAAGACAAGTAGTGTATTAGTAATTTAGAGCAGGGTTGGCAAACGTTTTTTGTAAAGGAGCAGATAGTAAATGTTTTTGCCTTTGTGAACCATATGGTCTCTGTGGTAACTACTTAGATCTGCTGTGAAAGCAGCAATAGAAAGCATGATGTGGCTTTGTTCCAATAAAATTTTATTTACAAAACTATTGGCTGCCATAGTTTGGTGACTCCTTGCTTAGAATATTGTAACAATGCCTGTAGACAATGAGCAGAAAATACAGAACATGGTTTTATGCTAATTTGTTTTGTTAAGAGTGGGGTATCCTAAAACCTGAGATCCTCTTAGGGGAAGGTTCCCAGAGGCATGTATGGGAGGCTTACAGTGACAGAGTATCAAGGTTGATGGACTAGGCAACTCTTGAACACAGTATGTTCACTTCCAGCCTATTATTCTCCCCAACCCAACTCTCCAATCATCAATGTCCTAGGCGCTTGTAAGATACCCAGAATAGTGGTCCTACGTCTACTACTACCCTTAACTGTTGTTTGTCCTGGAAACCCTCCACTTCAATAGTGTTAATACCACTGATTTTATTTTCATTACTTTTTAAAAACATCTCCTCTGTGATAGGAGTTAGATAGCTGGTAATTGGCTTAGATTATGATTGAAAGCATTTAAATAATGACTGTAAAAACTATGAGTATCCTCAAACAAGTTGCTGTACTCACATAATTATCAGTATTCTCTTATCTGATTGATGTTTAACTTATCAAATGTATTTTAATAAAAGTGTTCTTTACAGGTCCTGAGAAGTATTTCTCGTTTTCATTGGAGATCACAGCATACAAAATCTGCTCTACAACGTGAACCAGGATTAGGATTTAGTTTTGGTATATGTTCTGTTCTATCTTTTTGACTTTAAAGTTATATATATGAAGCTATATGTATTTGTTTGGAATATGTTTGTAAATAAACTTAATAATGTTTTTAAATAAGTAGAACCAGTCCACGGTCCATATATAGTTCACAATTAATCACACCCATTCTTCCTGATCTCATTTTCTTCCTTAATATACTACACTATACATTAGATCTGTGTTAGCAGCATATATACACTTCTTATGTTCCTTCCTTTTTTTTCTAAATGTTTAGCCCAAAATAAATGAGATTTACTGATATATATGAATAGGCTTCAACTTATGTATTTCAATGCCACAAACGCATTTTAAAACACTTGTTAGATTACAATGCTAGGTGCCTGGTAATAAGCTAAAGCTTGTTTTTGCTGTAATATATCTCAACTGCAATTTTGGTGCCATTAGATGAAGTTCTCCTGGGACCAGGGAGCCATGTGGTTGTTATAGGGAAAAGGAATTTGATTTTTCTTCCTCTGTCCTCTATAAAATGAAAACCACAAGCACAAAATTTGAAATAATAATATCTATCTTCGGCATTCTTAGCCTTCTAAAGTGCTTCTTCAAATTTTTTATTTTTCCTGCAGTTAAAAGCTATTTCCTCAATTCATTTGGTCTTATAACATAAAGGCAGCTGAGATAACTCACAGCTAGGTTCAAATGACAATCTCAAAGTTCTCTAGAGTGATTGTTTTATTATTTGTTGTTGTTGTTTTTTTTTAAAGATCTTTCCCTTTTCTTTACAAAGTTTTTTTTTTTTTTAAACCACAGTTTAAAGAAATTTTCTTTTCTTTTTTAAAGATGAGGTCTCATTATGTTGCCCATGCTGGTCTTGAACTCCTGGGCTCAACCAGTCCTCTTGTTTCAGCCTCCCAAAGTGCTGAGATTATAGGCATGAGCCACTGCACTCAGACCAAATGAAAATTTTCTGCGTTTTTTTTTTTTTTTTCTGTGACTCTAGCCAAAGACTAAATGAAAATTTTCTTTTCTTTTGAGATGGAGTCTCACTCTGTCACCCAGGCTATGGCTCACTGCAACCTCCACCTCCCAGGTTCAAGTGTGTCTCCTGCCTCAGCCTCCCGAGTAGCTGGGACTACAGGTGTGGGCCACCATGCCCGGCTAATTTCTATATTTTTAGTAGAGATGGGGTTTTGCCATGTTGGACAGGCTGGTCTCGAACTCCTGATTGCAAGTGATCCACCTGCCTCTGCCTCTGCCTCTCAAAGTGCTGGGATTACAGGAATGAACCACTGTGCCCAGCCTAAGTGAAAATTTCCTTTTTTTCTTTTCTTTGTCTTTTTTCTCTTTCTCTAGCCAAAGAGAAAATGAAAATTTTCAAGCAGTGTGAGGATAGCCATTTGGGATAATGGATCCCTGTTTTTGTTTTGTTTTGTTTTGTTTTTTTGAGACTGAGTCTTGCTCTGTTGCTCAGGCGGGACTGCAGTGGTACCATCTGGGCTCACTGCAACCTCTGCCTCCTGGGTTCAACTGATTCTTCTGCCTCAGCCACCCAGGTGGCTAAGATTACAGGTGTGGGCCACCACGCCTGGCTAATTTTTGTATTATTAGTAGAGATGAGGTTTTGCCATATTGGCAATGCTGGTCTTGAACTCCTTGCCTCAAGTGATCCACCCGTCTTGGCCTCCTAAAGTGCTGGGATTATGGGCATGAGCCACCATGCCCAGCCAGGACAGTAGAGCTTACTGAGATAATTAGCTAATTTGGTATGATTGCTTGTCACTTAGAATTGTACGCTCAGTAGTAAGAGGCTCACAGGAGAAATCCATGGTGATTCACTGAGTGACAAAGGATAAGGTAGATATAATTGTTTGGGAGAGAGATTGTGAAGTTCAGTACAGGTTTATTCTTTGAACCAGTTGCATCTGTTTCTTCATAAAATGGGAATAATATGTATATACAGAATTTCTATGAAAATTAAATTATATGCAGTACTTAAAGTCCCTAGCATATAGTGACTGGATCAAAGTAGTTTCTCAATAAATAATACATAATACATCCTTGTCATTTCTACTTTTTTTTTTTTTGAGATGGCGTTTCACTCTTGTTGCCAAGGCTGGAGTGCAATGGTGCCATCTCGGCTCACTGCACCCTCCACCTCCCAGGTTGAAGTGATTCTCCTCCCTCAGCCTCCTGAGTAGCTGAGACTACAGGCGGGTGCCACCATGCTTGGCTAATTTTTTGTATTTTTAGTAGAGACGTGGTTTCACTGTGTTAGCCAGGATGGTCTCCTGACCTGGTGTTCTGCCTGCCTCAGCCTCCCAAAGTCCTGGGATAACAAGCATGAGCCACCTGGCCTGGCCATTTTTTTTTTTAAGAGAGAGTTTCACTCTGTCACCCAAGCTGGAGTGCAGTGATGTGATCATAGCTCACCACAACCTTGACCTCAGGGGCTGCAGGGATTCTCTGGCCTCAGCCTCCTGAGCAGTTAGGACAACAGGCCCATGTTACCACACCCAGCTGATTTTTAAAATTTTTAAATGTTTTGTAGAGACAGAGTCTTGCTATGTTGCCCAGGCTGGCCTCAACCTCCTGGCCTCAAATGATCCATCTGCCTCAGCCTCCCAAAATTCCAGGATTATAGGTGTCAGTGACTGTGCCCAGATGTTCTCTACCCTCTATCTACCCGCAAGATTGATATACTGAGGGACTAGAATTTCCTTACTCTGCATTAGTTTATCTGTAAAAAGAGACATTTGATCTTATGCTCTTCAATTCAGCACCAAAATTTTACTTTTATATGTTATTTTTCACATCCCCATTCAAGTGATTAGTATGGTCTTAAACATTCTTCTCTGTGTTTGCTCTCATTTTTCTTGCTTGAAATACCCTATTATCTCTTTTAAATTTTACCTAGTCTTTGATGTTAGACACAACCACATTAAAACACAAGGATACAGGGGATTTGAAAAAATGCAGTTAACAATGGGCTCCTGCCCTCAGTCAAGCCACCATACTAATTTAATTAATTTTATAGCAATAATCCCTTATTTTAAGTAAACAAATTATTTGGACACCATTTATTAGCATTGCAGCAGGATTTTATGTTGTTATTGTCTTTTGAAAAACCTTTCTACAACTTTTACCAGTGCTTTGTGCTAATTTATAATCATGTCTGAGTTTAAAGGAGCAGTAAGCTTGGGCTTGGTGGCCTCATGCTTATAATCCCAGCACTTTGGAAGGCCGAGGTGGGTGGATCACCTGAGGTCAGGAGTTCTGAAACCAGCCTGACAAACACGGAGAAACCCCATCTCTACTAAAAATACAAAATTAGCCAGGCATGGTGGCGCATGCCTGTAGTATCAGCTACTTGGAAGGCTGAGGCAAGAGAATCACCTGAACCCTGGAGGCAGAGGTTGCGGTGAGCCAAGATCACGCCATTGCACTCCAGCCTGGGAAACAAGAGTGAAACTCTCAAAAAAAAAAAAAAGGACAGGGCAAGGTGGCTCCCAGCACAGATGGTCGAATCATTTGAGCCCAGGAGTTCCAGACTAGCTTGGGTAACATGGCAAAATCCTGTCTCTATAAAACTTACCATAATTAGCCAGATATGGTGGCATGTGCCTGTGGTCCTAGCTTTTGAGAGGCTGAGGTGGGAGGATCATTTCAGGCCAGGAGGTCAAGGCTACAGTGAGTTGTAATTATACCACTGCACTCTAGGCTGGATGACAAGGTGAGACTGTCTCAAAAACAAAAAAAGGTAAAATGAAAATTATGATACTGATATTCTTAAATGACACTTTGAAATAAGTTTTATTGCTTTATGGTCACTGTATTTCATCTATTAGATTGATTTTTGTGATTGGGGATATATCTTCTATGTTAGCTTCACTTCAGTGTTAGTAAACATTTGATAAATAGGCTTAGGAACTAATAATAAGTTAAATCTTTTTAATATCACCAATTGGAAAAGAAAAGCTCACTTGAGCTCTATGGGTTAAAATCTATTACTCATTTGTAAAAGTTAGAAATCTTACCTATTTCCTTTAGCATTTGTATTGACATAGGTTTATTTATGTTGTGTAGTGAACTCTTGATTAGTCAAAAAATGCACTGTAGTCTGACTTTCGGATTAATCAAGGGTTTAAGTCCCCACTATAAATACATATTTACATATACTGACTCCATAGGACATTTTTCCTTAACTTGTTATCCAATTTTAATCTTTTCTAAATAACTTTCCCTTAGAGCTCACCGAACAGCAGAAAGAATTTCAAGCTACTGCTCGTAAATTTGCCAGAGAGGAAATAATCCCAGTTGCTGCAGAATATGATAAAACTGGTGAAGTAGGTATACACCTTTTAAAGAGAGAAAAATCTTTTATATTTTTTATAAGGTTATGTAATCAAACTCTCTGGATTTTAAAATATATTATAACTCGGTTCTTTCCTTTTTCTCCTAGTATCCAGTCCCCCTAATTAGAAGAGCCTGGGAACTTGGTTTAATGAATACACACATTCCAGAGAATTGTGGTAAGCTTTCTTTATATTTTTAATACTGGAATGCATATGATTAGGAAAAATTATGGAACTCTACTCAGTCATTTTTTTCAAATCCTTTGTATTCCTGCTTAGCCTACAATGTTTGCCTGCTTTTGGAGGCTTGTACTCCATACTTAGATGCATTTTTCCTTCTTCTAACTGGTTCCGACCTTAACTTGCACCTAAACTTTGGTAACTTCTGTTTCTAGAGTTGGTCAATTTGTTGCTTTTTTTTTTTTTTTTTTTTGAGACTGAATTTCACTCTTGTTGCAAAGGCTGGAGTGCAATGGCGCGATCTCGGCTCACGGCAACCTCCACCTCCTGGGTTCAACGATTCTCCTACCTCAGCCTCCCAAGTAGCTGGGATTACAGGCATGCGCTACCACGCCCAGCTAATTTTGCATTTTTAGTAGAGATGAAGTTTCTCCATGTTGGTCAGGCTGGTCTCGAACTCCCGACCTCAGGTGATCCTCCCGCCTCAGCCTCCCAAAGTACTGGGATTACAACCGTGAGCCACTGCACCCAGCCAATTTGTTGCATTTTAATCCTACCTTCTATATTCAATTTTATTGAGTCTTTTTTGTGAACTATCATTCTTTTCCTCAGACCCAGTTTTGGAGTTGAATTGAGTTTTTTTTTTTTTTAAAGATGGAGTTTCACCATGATGGCCAGGCTGGTCTTGAACTCCTGACCTCAGGTGATCCACCCACCTCAGCCTCCCAAAGTGCTAGGATTACGGGCATGAGCCACCTCACCCGGCTGAATTGAGTTTTAACAGAATCAAGTTAGAACAGGAATATAGGATCAAGTTACAAATAGTATGTTTTTGAAAATTTTAGAGCTTGTCTTAGAAAAGTATAATTTCTTATTGTGCCAGCCAGAACACGTGTAGATATTATATTTTGAATTTCCTTTTAAAACAAATTCTGTGTCATATTGAAAGCAATTAAAGTCATTTACCTTTATTTCTACCATGATGCACTACATATTATAATGTGTTAAAACATTTTGATACTGTAGGAGGTCTTGGACTTGGAACTTTTGATGCTTGTTTAATTACTGAAGAATTGGCTTATGGATGTACAGGGGTTCAGACTGCTATTGAGGCAAATTCTTTGGGGGTAAGTTACTTAGAAAATTAATTACCTAACTGAGCCCTTGTTAATGAGATAGTTACTCCCAAACAAGCTGGATTTTAAAATAAAAAAAAGAAGAGTCAGTTACTACTAGGTTAGGTTAATGGGTAAACACAGTTTTCTTTAAAAAGGAATGCAAAATTCAGCATTGAAGCCTGGAGTTCTGATTTGAAGGCTTGATCACTCTGACCTTGTTGTGTCTAGTACTTGGAGTTCTGACTGTATTTGTGAGGAAACCGTATACTTTGGCTGCAGCTTCAGTGGCAATTCTTAGGTAAAGCCAAGGGCTAAATCCAGCATTCAGGAGCAGGATTGGGATGGCTTGCTGCCTCTACTGGCAGTACTGAAATTTAGCAAATAATCCTTAGGCCTAATCATACATACCATGTCACATATTCTAAACATAATTTTTTATTTGTGCATTTTACCGTAGTAGATTTTCACAGATTATAATGCCACGAGTCCTACAGATAATTTTATGAAAATGCTTAGATTAGCAGATTTATTTCCTCATAGTTTTAGCTCTCTAACTTAGAGGCAAGGTATAGTCCAGTTCTTTGGACCTCTTGGGTGAAAAATAGTTCTTTCATTTTGAATTATAGCATCTTTGAATTTACGCATCTAATAAAAATGACTTGACTTTTTAATGTCAAATTTCTTTGGTAGGAAATTCCCGTTATTATTGCTGGAAATGATCAACAAAAGAAGAAGTATTTGGGGAGAATGACTGAGGAGCCATTGATGTGTGTGAGTATGTGTAGCAATGCTTTATCTCACACTTAAGAAGGGAACAAAAGTGCTACTTCTCCTTTTCAGTTCATATGTATATATTGGGATATATAGCATTGAAATAAAGTTAGCAACATATTAATACAATGATGTTTTGAAGATGCCAAGAAAGTGTCATAATAGGTTGAGTGTGGTGGCTCATGCCTGTAATTCCAGCACTTTGGGAGGCTGAGGCGGGCAGATTACTTGAGGCTAGGAGTTAGCCTGGCTAACATGGTGAAACCTGGTCTCTACTGAAACTACAAAAATTAGCTGGGGGTGGTGGCACCTGCCTATAATTCCAGCTACTCAGGAGGATGAGGCACAAGAATCACTTGAACCCAGGAGGTGGAGGTTGCAGTGAGCTGAGATCACACCACTGCACTCTTGCCTGGATGACAGAGTGAGTGAGACTCCATCTCAAAAAAAAAAAAAAAAAATGTTGTAATAATTTCCTTGCTTATTTCCAGGAGAAGAGATATCTACTTGTGATGTTTCTGAGATGTGAAAAAGTGTCATAATAGGGCCAGGCTCAGTGGCTCACGCCTATAATCACAGCACTTTGGGAGGCCGAGGCAGGCAGATCACCTGAGGTCAGGAGTTTGAGACCACCTTGGCCCACATGGTGAAACCCTGTCTCTACTAAAAATACACAAAAAAATTAGCTGGGTGTGGTGGCACATGCCTGTAACCCCAGCTACTGGAGAGGCTGAGATAGGAGAATTATTTGAACCCAGGAGGCAGAGGTTGCAGGGAGTGGAGATGCACCATTGCACTCCAGCCTGGGTGAAGAAGTAAGACTCTGTCTACAAAAAAAAAAAAAGAGTGTCATAATAATCCCATTACTATATCCAGTAGAGAGACATCTATTTAATGGACCATTCTGCACTTCAAGAACTGAGTCATTGTGTCAGGAAGTTCAGATTGAATGTACAGCAATGCATGTTTGAACTAGTAGTGTTTTGAATTAGTAAAAAATTAATGTTGGCTCATCATGGTAGCTCATGCCTGTAATCCCAGCACTTCGAGAGGCGGAGGCAGGTGGATCACGTGAGGTCAAGAGTTTAAGACTAGCCTGGCCAACATGGAGAAACCCTGTCTCTACTAAAAATACAAAAATTAGCTGGATGTGGTGGCGCTAGCCACCTAATTGGGAGGCTGAGGCATGAGAATCTCTTGAAACTGGGAGGCACAGGTTGCTGTGAGTAAAGATGGTGCCACTGCATTCCAGCCTGGGCAACAGAGTGACATTCTGTCTCCAAAAGAAAAAAAAAAAAAATTAATCTGGGCTGTGCATAGTGACTTACACCTATAATCCCAGCACTTTCAGAGAATGAAGCAGGAGAACAGCTTGAGCCCAGGAGTTCAAGACCAGCCTGGGCAACACAGTGGGACCCTGTCTCTAAATCAGTCAATTGATCAATCAATCAACCAACCAGCCAACCTACCAACCTACCAACCTACCAGCCTACCAGCCTACCAACCAACCTACCATTAACTGAAGAAATAGCAACTTATTTGTTGAGTGACTGGATGACTTGGGAAGAATAGTTGTAGAGTTTATGTAAACCTCTGAGAGCAACTCAACAAATTTTCAAATTAGATTTTTTTAAAAACATACACACACTGACTCTGTTCTAAAACCTAAGGATTTTTACTTCTTGTTTACTCAAACATATTTCAATCTAATGTGTAATTGTTATGCTGAAATACAGATTTATTAATTTTGAGCTAATGATAATTCATCTTAAAGAACAGAAAGTAATACTTGAAAATAAATTTTTTTATTTCAGATACCTAAATATCAGGCAAACTGTTTAATAAAGGTGTTTGTACATATTTCCTAGGAAATTTGCAATTTTTTAAACAACGGAGAGTTTAGTCAAACATTCTCACTGTTGACGATGAGAACTGTGTGAAACATCTAGATTTTTCTCCAGCCAGCTCTCCATATCCATGAGGGAATGGTTTAGGACCTGTTGCTCTCCGTATCAAAATTTTTGATTGCTCAAGTCCCTTATACAGAATGTACAGTTAGCCCTTCATATCTGTGGGTTTTGATCCACAATTGGTTGAATTCATGGATGCAAAACTCATGGATGCCAAGGGTAAATTTTTTGAAAATTAAAATATTTAAACTCTTCTGATTATAAAATACTGAGTATAGAAAATTTAGAAACGTTTAAAGAAGAACAAAAAATCTGTAATCTCTCAGATATGAAGTTAATTAGTATTACTTCCTTATTGTAGTTCCTGCCAGATTTTTAAGTATGCAATTGTGTTTTTAACAATAAGGGCCCTATTATATACTTATAGTTATATATACTTCTTTATTTGATAACATGAACATTTTCTTATGCTCTCCATTTTAAATGCTGTAACATTACTGCATAATTTGCTATCTAATGGATAAGCTATAAAATTATTTCACTATCTGTACTGTTGAATGTTTAAACTCCTTGAGTTTTTACTTTAGAAAACAGTGTTATGGTAAAAAATGATACAGAAAATAAATGAATGAATGAACGAATGATCAAATAAGAAGACAAGGCCAGGCTAGGCATGGTGGCTCATGCCTGTAAGTCTAACACTTTGGGAAGCCAAGGCAGGAGGATTGCTTGAGGCCAGGAGTTCAAGACTAGCCTGGGCAACATGGAGAGACTCTGCCTCTACAAAAAGAAAAAAATCATATATATGTATTTTACATATATATATTACAATAAGAAAAAAAAAGAAAAAGATGACAAGAACAACTCTGAAGTACCAGTAGTGACAAGCCATTTTGTATAGAAAAAACAGATCCATTTACTTCACAAGCTCTAAAAACTTCACCATATTTCTCTTATGAAAAAGAAAGATGTCTAATAGCATATTTCAGTGAAAATATAACTAAAAGTGGTTAAAACAAAATGTTGGTACTTAAAAGGGGCATCTTTTATGGACAGCTTCTTATTTTGTTATGATGATGAAGACATCATTGAATCTCCAGGTAGCAGAGTAATCTAATTCATTTAACTTGAGTCACACCTGAATCCCCTCTACAGAATCCATGTCAAAAAACCATCTAGCTAACATGTTTTTATGCCTCAGGTGCCTGAGAGTCAACACCTTTTGAAGTAGCACCAATTGCAAGCATCTGTATCATTAGAAAAATATTTTAGATTTCATGGTGCTGAAGCACAGAATCTGTCATTTTTATAATTTTAGCAGCTTATAATAGGTGTTTAATAAATGTACTTTCACTGTAGTTTTCCCTTGGCTATATTGCCCTTCAGATGTTTGAGTGTAGTTATTATGATTATGATTATTTTATTTTATTTTTTTCTGAGATGGAGTCTTGCTCTGTCACCCAGGCTGGAGTGCAGTGGTGGGAACTCAGCTCACTACAACCTCTGCCCCCACCCCCGCCAGTTCAAGTGATTCTCCTTCCTCAGCCTCCCCAGTAGCTGGGATTACAGGCACCTGCCACCACAACTGGCTAATTTTTTGTATTTTTAGTAGAGATGGGGTTTCACCATGTTGGCCAGGCTGGTCTCAAACTCCTGATTTTAGGTGATCCGCCCACCTCGGCCTCCCAAAGTGCTGGGATTACAGGTGTGAGCCACTGCACCCAGCCCTAAGTAATCATTTCTAATGCCCCTATGTACTGTTACTACTTTAAATTAAAATAAAATGTTTATAGTTTCTTTTTTTGTTGTATGTTTTTTAAAAATAAAATGAGGTGGGTTCTCTCTATGTTGACCAGGCTGGTCTGAAACTCCTGGTCTCAATCGATTTTCCCATCTCAGCCTCCCAAAGTGCTAGGATTACAGGTGGGGGCCACCAGGCTCGACCCACTTTTTTTCTTTCTTTGGACTATAACTACCTTAAGGGCAAGGAAGGAACTTGTTTCTTTAGTATCCACAGTACCTGCCACTCTTTAATTAACTTGTACTAATGCTTGCCTTGTACCACCCCCTTTCATCCATTATTGCTTGTGTCTTGTCACTCCTGTTTAAGAGCCTTAAGAGGGTCGCCTGTTTCTACCAGATAAAATTTTAAATTTGTAATGTGATATAAAGGATTCTCATCAACCATTTCCTTTCTTTTTTCCAGACTCATGTCTTACATTCCCTTACATGCACAGATTTCACATACTGTGGAACTCTGGTGCTTTCAGCATTGCAAACACTGCGTAACCCCGTTATCTTACAATCATTCCATATGCCATTATTTCTACCTGGAATGCATACTCCTCTTTTTCCCTCCTCCCAAATAATCCATTTTCCTTTTTGAGCTAGTTTCTCAAGCCCCTTGTCTGTGATTTTTACATATAGAGTTGCAATATAATTATTTATTTCCACTGTTACATTGTGAAAATCTCTAGGACTGAATGTCTTTTCTCTCTTAATTCCACATATCCTAATCTATATCACCCTACATAGTAGATATTCAATAAAGGTTTGCATGAATGAACACATGTGAAATTGAATTTAATGAACTTGTTTGAAGCTACCTAACATTTTCACTTTTTAATTAAATATGTGATTTATTGATATTCCTATGCCTAATTTTAATTTATATATTAAATGTTTTTAGGCCAGGCACTGTGGCTCATCCCTGTAGTCCTAGCACTTTGGGAGGCTGAGGCAAAGGGTTGCTTGAGCCCAGGAATTTGAGACTAGCCTAGGCAACACAGTGAGACTCCATCTCTACAAAAAATTTTACAATTAGCCAGGCATGGTGGTGTGTGCCTGTAGTCCCAGCTACTATACACGGGAGGCTGAGGTGGGAGGGTTTCCTGAGTTCAGGAGGCTAAGGCTGCGGTGAACCTTTGCACTCCAGCCTGGGCAAAAGAACAAGACCCTGTTTCTCAAAAACAAAAAAGTTTTTACATTTTAGTGGTTTATTTGATCTACTAAGAACATTTTAATTTTAGGTATTTTCAAATATTTAAAATACAGCTTAAACTATCCTGTTTCCAAACATTCAAAATTTAATCACTAACATTTAATTTCATTTCTCTTGTTTTTATGTATTCAAGGCTTATTGTGTAACAGAACCTGGAGCAGGCTCTGATGTAGCTGGTATAAAGACCAAAGCAGAAAAGAAAGGAGACGAGTATATTATTAATGGTCAGAAGATGTGGATAACCAACGGAGGAAAAGCTAATTGGTATGTCGTTCAAAACATCTTTGTATATTTCTTCTTAATTGTTTTTATCTTCAAATCTCGCTTTTTTATTTCCGTATATTGTTAAACCACTACAGTTAAGGTAAGTTATGTTATGTTTGTGGAACTGGATGGTCTATAAGAGATTATAAACAGTTCGGTGATTTTCAAAAACGATTTTTAAGCCCCTGCACTGTTTTTTCAAATTAACTCTCAGAAGTTTAATTTGTAAAATAAAATACATATACGTGCTCTGTTTGAATCTGATTAGGAAGCCTAGCACTCTATCTACTTAGCTTGTTATCTCCACTCCTCATCTCCTATGCCAGCCACTCCTTGAAACTTCTAGTGGAAAATTCTGAGGAAAAAGGAAAACCTTTGGTATAGTACATGTCTCTGATTGTCAGAAATAAGCAGAGGCAGTCTTAAAACAGGTTATCCATTAGAGAAGACAGAATTTGACTTTAATAAAATCTGAAAATGTCTAATATATGGTCAAAAAATAATATGGAGTTCAACAAAGGATCAAAAGTCATTTGTATAAATATAAAATATTAAAAACACTTGATTATTTGTTGATAAAACATGAGGAAAGTTCAATAAGTAACTCTTAAGTTCAATAGGAATCAACAGTATGAGCCTTTAAAAAGCTAATGTAATTTTAAGTCAAAGTAATAGAAGTACAGCATCAAATAGGAGAGAAAAAATGGTGACAGTTCTGGGCAACACATTTTAAACCATGTATTGAAAAAATGGACTAAATCGAGAGGCAGGTAAGTGTCTTGCATTAGGAGGATCCTACAAAACATGTTCTAAAAAGCAAAAGCTTGGGTTTTTTGGAAGAACCTTGAAGTTTTTCAAATATTACACAGAAAGATGATCAGGCTTATATGTTTATTTCAGGATGCCAGCTTAGAATTAATGGGTGAAAGTTAGAAAAATGTAGAATTTAGCTCAACATAAGGACAAGCTTTCTAGCAGCAGTGCTGTTAAGTTGTCCTGGGTAATAAATACTGTATTTCCCCATCACTTACAAGTATATAGAGAGTTTCTAGAAGAACTTTTTATTGATTAGAATAAAGTACCAAATGGCCTATCTCTCTTTGGGAAAATTCTGATTCAATATATTTGTGTGCCATATAGTATGGTTTCTAGCAAATGAAACATCATTTTTGGCAAATGAGCCTGCTAAAAATTCATTTAGTTTAAATATATCAATCCATTCCTTATGAGCATCCTAAATATATTCAGTATTATGGAGTGCTATATCTTTAAGCAATTCACGGTAATATCAGCAACTAATAAAAAAGTGAAGAAACTATTAAAATTTAACAAGTTGAGAGAAATGTAACAATGCAGTTTGAAGCTTTTGTAATTTTAAGAATGGATTAGCTAGGTGCAGTGACTCACATCTGCACTCCCAGCACTTTGGGAGGCTGAGGCAGGAAGATTGCTTAAGCCCAGGGGTTCAAGACCAGTTTGGGCAACACAACGAGACCCTGTCTTTACAAAATTTAAAAAAAAAAAAAAAAAGGTAAGAAGAAGAGAGCTGATTACAACTGTTTATGTAGTAAAACAAATTAGGTAATATATGAAACCAGAAAACAATTTTTACAATTTTGTTACTATTATTAATATTAAATAAAACTATAGAGTGAGTGGTAATGTATTGGTTTTAAGCATGGAAAATGAGCTTGTATTGTTTAGGGAAGAGTATACCTTTTTAAAAGAATTTTTCATGTACCAGGGTATATAGAACATGAGTTAGACAGATGCTTGGATATTTGCATTATTTTCTTATGTTTCACTTCAAAATTTCTGAGAAAAATTTTTCTGAAGGAAAAAAACAGCAAATATTCATAGTAACTCAGCTATAATAAAAACACTGACTTTGCTGCATAAACAAACAGTAGTTGGAACATATGGGTCTCTGTTTTATATTACTCCTTTTCACAGGCAGCTCTATTTGCCCTCCTTTTCAAGATAGCATGCCCCTTAAAGAATGAAATTCGTTTTGGGAAAGAAAAAGTGCCAGTTTCAACATGCAAAGACTGTCTTGTTATATTACATTATTATTATACCAGGGATTTTTACTTACAACTCATGTTACTAAAACCAAGTTAAATACCATACTGTAGTCCCTCCTTAGCCTTGCAGGATACATTGCAGGACCCCTAGTGGATGCCTGTAACCTCAGAAGTACCAAACCCTATACATACTATGTTTTTTTAATAAAGTGGGCCCAGTAAGAGATTAACAACAACTACTAATAAAATAGAATTATAACAATGTATTGTAATAAGTTATGTAAATGTAGGCCAGGCATGGTGGCTTACACCTGTAATCCCAACATTTTAGGAGGCCAACGTGGGAGGATCCCTTGAGTCCAGGAGTTTGAGACCAGCCTGGGCAAAGCAGTGAGACCTCATCTCTACAAAAAATAAACAACATTAGCTGGTGGCACATGCCCATAGTACCAGCGACTCAAAAGAGGTGGGAGGATTGCTTGAGCCTGGGAAGTCAAGGCAGCAGTGAGCCAATACCATGCCACTATACTTCATCCTGGGCAACAGAGTGAGATCTTGTCTAAAACAACAACAACAACAACAACAAAAAGTTATGTAAATGTGCTCTTTGTCTTTCAGAATATCTTGTGTGTACCTGCGGGTAACTGAAACCACAGAAAGTGAAACCCCATGGAATGGGGGAGGGCCTACTGTGTTATTAAGACACAGACCTCAAATACTAGCTCTTCCATATACTAGGTACTATAAGCCTAATCATCTTTCTGTGTAATAATATTTGAAAAACTTCAAGATTCTTCTAAAATATCCAAGCCTTTGCTTTCCAGGACATGTTTTGTAGGCTTCTCCTAGTGACTAGATAAGTTTTTAAACCTGATTCTTTATTTCCTCATTTGTAAAATGTAGGTAAAAATAATTGGGATTGTTAAGAGGATTAACTGAGAGAGCAATCACCATGTTTTATTTGCTGATATTATTATCACCATTATCATGTGTATATATCTCTTAGGTATTTTTTACTGGCACGTTCTGATCCGGATCCTAAAGCTCCTGCTAATAAAGCCTTTACTGGATTCATTGTGGAAGCAGATACCCCAGGAGTGCAGATTGGGAGAAAGGTAAAGTGTTTATCAATGATTAGGACCCCAAATATTATTTTAGTTATAAATTGCAAAATTACTTAACCTTCCTTTAATGAAAACATTTGTTTGTATTAGGTTGGAGTGAAAATAAAGCTGTGTTTTGATATTAGATCAAATAGTCTATATACTACTGAAGATTTTGTGAATAGTCATTTCAAGTCATTTTGAAAGAGTGGTGCCAACCTATGGAAAAGGCTAATAACAGCTGTAAGGAATAATGAAGTAGAAATCAAGCTATCATTTATATTACCTGACCAATAATAAGAATTTTGGATATTTCAAAGGACTTAACCACTCTTTCCCCGTTGGATCCTCACAGCAACTTTTGGTAGTATAAGCGGCACTATGCCCATTTTACTGATAAAAACAATGACATAATTGAGATGATACAAGGTCATACAACACTAAGAAAAAAGTCTATGCCTGAAAAGAGTGTAGAAAATAGCAAATAGCCTTGAATGTGAAAAGGCAAGAGAATCTCATGTAAATAAGAAAAGGTAATCTAATATACTGTATTTGAAAAGGGTTGTATTCTGAATATGTGGAGATACATTTGGCATTTAAAGTAAACTAAAAAGAGTTTAAAATTTTATAAATCAGAGTTTAGAATTATACATTTTATAAAGAAGTGTAGGGCTGTTGGGCCCCACAAGGTCGTGGGGTGTCCCTTATGCTGTGCTGAAGTGCAGGATCCGAGAAGAGACAGGACACTGTAGAACTGGTGAAGAGCATCTGGACTTGGGGGCCACACCACTTATGAGCGGAGACAGGCGAGGCCCCGAATGCCCAGAAGCGTCTGTATTTATTACGTACAAGCAGAGGGCAGGATCATGAGTGAGGTTATCATCTATAGACTTAGTGATAGGGCATACATAATCGCGTGAGTCGCAAGCAAGGGGGCCACCCCATTATGTCACCTGGGCAGAGAGGTGGGCCGTGCGCAGTAGGGGGTCATGTACAGAAAAGGGATGCACCCCCATTAGGTCACTGAGGCAAGGAGGTGGGCTGTGTGCAACTGGTGTCCTACGCAACACTTCTTATCTAGGGGCTGGAGACTTCAAAAGGATTTCTAATAGAAGGATACTGTAAGCCAATGCAGTGGGAGCTGACAGACTTGTGCTCTTCTCTTAAGATATTTATGGGAGGATGATTTGAGCTAGCACGGAAGCAAGGAAAGACTGACATGGTGTACAGCCGCAGTGACTGGTCACACCAGAGGGGTTCTTCTCCCTCGGTTATTTCTAGGATCTCAGGCCTGAGGCCTACTTTCCACCAGAACTGGATGCAAGGAATTACAACTCCTTTATCAGGAGGAGAGGCTCTTACTCCAAGCCTGCCATACAGCGTATGCCCTTTCAGGCAGTCATGCCACCACTTGGGTCTTTGGTTCTTGTCCTGGTCTGGCTGTTTTCCCATGTACTGCTTCTGTTCTGTGACTGCTCTAGGCATTCCTCCTACTACAAACTACTATATGGTTATATGGAAGGATTATATAAATCAGCACTAAATGTGTCGATACAGCTCCGACTACAATACCTATATGATTATATAGAAAGATTATATGAGACTAAGTATGATTATATATATAAGCTAGATATAGTAAACAGTAAGTTATACTTCAGGCACTAATTCTATAAACTAACATATGATTTTATATATAAAGGATTATATAAAGGAAATAGCTGAGTTATGACACTATAAACTAAGATATTCTTCAGGCACTAATTGTGCCAGAGGTCTGGACAATTCTCCTTCCTCGGTGCCCATGGGGGAGTGTTACCCACAAAGAAGAAAAGAAATGAAGTCATTAAAGTAATATATATATACATATGTGTGTGTGTGTGTGTGTGTGTGTGTGTGTGTATACATATTTACATTTATATTCCTTTTTTTTTGAGATGGAGTTTCGCTCTTGTTACCCAGGCTGGAGTGCAATGGCGCGATCTCGGCTCACCGCAACCTCCGCCTCCTGGGTTCAGGCAATTCTCCTGCCTCAGCCTCCTGAGTAGCTGGGATTACAGGCACACGCCACCATGCCCAGCTAATTTTTTGTATTTTTAGTAGAGACGGGGTTTCACCATGTTGACCAGCATGGTCTCGATCTCTTGACCTCGTGATCCACCCGCCTCGGCCTCCCACAGTGCTGGGATTACATTTTTTTTTTTTTTTAAGAGACAGAATCTTGCTTTGTTGCCCAGGCTGGAGTACAGTGGCAAGATCTCACTCACTACAGCCTCTACCTCCTGGGCTCAAAAAATAGTCCTACCTCAGCCTTCCGAGTGGCTGGGATTATTGGTACGCGTCACCACACCTGGCTAATTTTTGTATTTTTTGTAGAGATAGGGATTTGCTGTGTTGCCCAGGCGGGTCTCAAACTTCTGGGCTCAAGAGATACTCCTACCTTGGCCCCCTAAAGTGCTGGGATTACAGGCCTGAGCCACTGGGCCCAGCCAAAGTCACAAATTTAGAGGAAGAGTTGAAACCAATATGAAGGTATCCTAGGACCTTACCCACTGTAGTTTCTGTTGCTATATTGTGTATGTTTTCTTTAAAAATCAGATATTAAAGATAGACTGCACTTGATAAACTAATGATACTGTTGTACATAACAAAATTTAAGCACTAAAAATTGTACTTTTCCCAAGAAATTGGTTTTTATTTGTGTAACAGATCATGTTTTTGCCTTAGGAATAGTGGCCAGCAAACTTGGCCAAATGTATGGCCCATCTTTAGAAAGTATAAAGGACCTAACAGCTTATATTTTTTTCAGTAGTAAACTCACTCCTGATTTTTATCTTGCTATTTCTAGTTCTTTTTCTTTTTGCCTAATTGTCTCTCTTAAAAAAATTCTCTACTTCAATAAATATTTGGTAGTGCATACTATATGCAGTATTCTTGCTATTAGAGATACAGTATTGATCAAAATAGACAAAAATCCCTGCCCTTAGATACATTACTTTCTAGTGAGAGATATAAATAATTATATTGTATATATTTAAGCCTCCTTAAATCTTTTTTGAAATAAATGGATATTTACAAATTTGTGAAATTCAGTGTTTTCAGGCCAGGTTTGGTGGTTCATGCCTGTAATCCTAGCACTTTGGAAGGCTGAGCGGGGAGAATTGCTTGAGCCCAGGAGTTCAGGAACAGCCTAGGCAACATGTTGAGACCTTACCTCTACAAAAAAATTTTTAAATTAGCCAGTTGCAGTGACACACACCTGTAGTCCCAGCTACTCGGGAGGCTGAGGTGGAAGGATCATGGAAACCGAGGAAGTTGAGGCTGTAGTGAGCCATGTTTGTGCTACTTCACTCAAGCCTGGATGAGAGTCAGACCTAATGTTTTCAAATATTTTGTGTTTTAGAAATTATATGGTTTGAGATTAGCCCAGGAAGCATTTCGGTTTTAAATGTTGTGGGGTTTGGGATGAATCTGGTAAGGTGTTTTCTCATTATATCTCAATGGTGGTCCAAGATTCTAGTTTATTAACTTTTAAAGACAAAATAAAGGGATGTTGGTTTTCTTTCTAGGTCAAACTATTGTTATCATTTCTTCAAACTCCGAAGCAGACTATTAAAACCAGCAAATTAAGGATTATAGTTCTGTGTTTCCATTGCCCTGTTTCTCATTCTACTTATTAAAAATGAGATTAAGTCCAGGTGTGGTGGCTCACGCCTGTAATCCCAGCACTTTGGGAGGTGGATGTGGGCAGATCGCCTAAGGTCGGGAGTTTGAGACCAGCCTGGCCAACACGGTGGGACCCCCCAGCTCTACTAAAAATACAAAAAAAAATTAGCTGGGTGTGGTGGTGCACTCCTATAATCCCAGCTATGTGGGAGGCTAAGGCAGGAGAATCGCTTGAACCTGGGAGGTGGAGGTTGCTGTGAGTCGAGGTTGCACCACTGCACTCCAGCTCATGCAACAAGAGTAAAACTCCATCTCAAAAAAAAAAAAAAAGAGAAATCAGATCGGTCTTTCCTTAGGAAGAGTCATTTCTGCAACTTCCTCTCATGGTTCAGCATAACACTAATAGTTATATACAAAAAGAAAGAGAGAAATAAAAAACAAAGCAAAAGTATCAAAACATTAACAATTGGTGAATCTATTACAAGTGAAGGGTATGTAAGTACTTATATAACTATTACAACTCCTCCATTTGTGTGAATATTTTTATTTTTATTTCATTTTTTTGAGATGAAGTGTCACTCTGTCACCCATGCTAGAGTGCAGTGGTTCACTGCAACCTCCGCCTCCTGGGTTCAAGCGATTCTCCTGCCTCAGCCTCCCAAGTAGCTAGGACTACAGGTGCACACCACCATGCACAGCTAAGTTTTGTATTTTTAGTAGAGACAGGGTTTCACTGTGTTGGCCAGGCTGGTCTCGATCTCCTGACCTCGTGATCCACCCACCTCAGCCTCCCAAAGTGCTGGGATTACAGGCGTGTGCCACCATGCCCAGCCTGAAAATTTTTAAAACAGGGTTGAGGGAGTATAGCTACTTTAGTAGTTTCTTATAAAGTCAAACATATACTTATCACATAACCAGTGCTCTTAAATAACCAAGAGAAATGAAAATAAAGACTTATAGATGAATGGTTATAGCATGTTTATTAATGATTGCTAAAAATGAGGAGGGAGTATCCATCAACTAGTGAAAAGATAATGGATATATGGTACATCCATAGCGTGTGATACTATTCAGCAGTAAAATAAATTAATTATTGATCATGCAGCAACATGGATGAATCTCAGAAGCACTATACTAAGTGAAAAGTCAGACATAGAAGGCTGGCCTTATTATTTCAGTTAAATGACATTATGAAAAAGGAAAAGCTACACGGATAGAAATCCGACAGTGGTTGCCAGAGGTTGGGTGTAAAATAAGCAAATTGACTATAAAGGGAGAACAAGGTAACTTTTTGGGGTTCTGAAATACTCTATCTTGAGCATGGTGGTGGTTACACACATATACACTTGTCAGAGCTATTAGAAATGTATACATAAAAATGTTGAACTTTTCTATATGTAAATTATACCTCAATAAACCTAATTTTAACCAAGAGTCGAAGGAAAACATAATCAATTTTTATTCAGTAGATTATTGTGCTTGCTCTATTAGTTAACTAAGATTAAAGGTCTCAAATCAGATTATGTTTACTAAATGTTTTTTCTGACATGGTAAAATAGATAGCTTTCAAACATATGACATTTGTCTTTGTTGATACGATATACTGGTAGATCTTTAGGCTAGTGTTGGTTTCCATTTTGTGAAAAATTATTTTAGATTATGGTTGGCAAAGTTTTTTATAAGGATTCAAATTATAAATATTTCAGGCTTTGCAGGCCATATCTTTGTCACAACTACTCAGTTCTGCCATTGTAGCAAGAAGGTAACCGTAGATGATATGTAAACAAAAATGTGTGACCGTATTCCAATCAAGCTTTCTTTGCAAAACAGGCATTGTAGACTATAGTTTGTTGACCCCTGTTTTAGGTGATTGCAGAAAGTCAGGAAACAGTGATTAAAGCAAAAATTGATGCTGACTCAAAAAAAATTCCTTAAAATATATCAATTTTTTTATTAGGAATTGAACATGGGCCAGCGATGTTCCGATACTAGAGGAATTGTCTTTGAAGATGTGAGAGTGCCTAAGGAAAATGTTTTAATTGGTGAGGGAGCTGGTTTCAAAATTGCAATGGGAGCTTTTGATAGAACCAGACCTGCAGTAAGTAATATGAATTGATAATATTTATAGGATCCTTTATTTATTACATTAAATAAGTAGTTTTACTTTAAAATTGTATGTTTAGTGTGTTTCTCTTTTTAATATCTGCTTATTAGGGATACAGGAGAAATATTGTTACTTTTCATAATTTTTTTAGAATTATTCAACTTTTCTATATATATATATATATATATATTTTTTTTTTTTTTTTTGAGTTGGAGTTTCGCTTCTGTTGCCCAGGCTGGAGTGCAATGGCGCAATCTTGGCTCACCACAACCTCTGTCTTCTGGGTTCAAGCGATTCTCCTTCCTCAGCCTCCTGAGTAGCTGGGATTACAGGCACGCGCCACCATGCCCAGCTAATTTTTTGTATTTTTAGTAGAGACGGGGTTTCACCATGTTGACCAGGATGGTCTCGATCTCTTGACCTCGTGATCCACCCGCCTCGGCCTCCCAAAGTGCTGGGATTACAGGCTTGAGCCACCGCGCCCGGCTAATTTTGTATTCTTTAGTAGAGATGGGGTTTCTCCATTTTGGTCACGCTGGCCTTGAACTCCCAACCTCAGATGATCCACCTGCCTCAGCCTCCAAAAGTGCTGGGATTACAGGCGTGAGCCACTGCGCCCAGTCCACTATCCATTATAGAAATTGTTTTAGCTACTGCAAAATTACTGTAGTTGGTGCTAGATTTAGAGAGGCAGTCCACCCTTAAATTTGATCATCCTGTTAATATGTACTCATTTTCTGTTTTCACTCATTAAGAATATTTCCCCTACTAAGGTTTCTCTTGTTAAACAAAAGGAATGAGTTTTTTCTAGGGTATGATTCTATGCCTAACACTACCTTTAATTAACAAATAATATAAACTTAAGTGCCTATTTCCCCCTCCCCACCAGTTTCTTGTTGCTATACATCACCTTCTCTGTACGTAATTTCTAACTTAGAAACTTAGGCAGATAGCTATATATTGTGTATTTTAAAGATAACATGAACTTTTGCTTTATAAAATATTAAAATAGGTAGCTGCTGGTGCTGTTGGATTAGCACAAAGAGCTTTGGATGAAGCTACCAAGTATGCCCTGGAAAGGAAAACTTTTGGAAAGCTACTGGCAGAGGTAATTTTAATACTGCTTGCTTTGTTCAAATGTAAAGACAGTCATTTTCATTTAATATTTAGAAATGAATTTTAAACCACAAACTAATCTGTTTCTACTTTGATAGCAAGAAGACAATGTGGTTTTATCAAGATGAGTTTCAAAGAAAGATTTTTTTTTTAGACTATGCCACTACTATTGGTTACTTCTGTACTTGACACTGTGGCATGCTTTTTTTTTTTTTTTTTTTTGCGACAGAGTCTCATTCTGTTGCCCAGGCTGGAGTGCAGTGGCATGATCTTGGCTCACCACAATCTACACCTGCCAGGTTCAAGCAGTTCTCATGCTTCAGCCTCCTCAGTAGCTGGGACTATAGGAACGTGCCACCACACCCAGCTAATTTTTGTATTTTTAGTAGAGACGGGGTTTCACTATGTTGGCCAGGCTGGTCTTGAACTCCTGATGTCTTGATCCACCTGCCTTGGCCTCCCAAAGTGCTGTGATTATATGCATTTTAAATATATTCTAATTCAGTAACCCTTTTTTGGGTAGTGTTAACTCTTTTAAGGATCAAGAAACTGAAGCTTAGAGAGGTATTAAACGATTTGTCCAAGGCCACACAATTTATAAGCCTCAGATCCAGGATTCTAATTGTTGCCCTTTTATGCTTTTCTTTTTTTTTTTTTTTTTTTTTTTTTTTTTTTTTTTTTTTTTTTTTTTGCTAGGGGCTAGGGAGGAGGTGGGGGACAAAGTCTTGCTCTGTCACCCAGGCTTAAGTACAGTGGCATGATCTGGGCTCACTGCAAACCCCACCTCCCGTGTTCAAGCGATTCTCATGCCTTAGCCTCCTAAGTAGCTGGAACTATAGGCATGCACCAACACACCCAGCTAATTTTGGTATTTTTAGTAGAGATGAGGTTTCTTTATGTTGGCTGGGTGGTGTTGAACTCCTGGTCTCGAGTGATCTGTCTGCCTTGGCTTCCCAAAGTGCTGGGATTATAGGCCTGAACCACTGTGCCTGGCCTATGTTATACTCATAAGTCTTGTTACTTCCTATGTCTTCTTGAGTATCAAATAATTTTAGTACTAGAAAGACTCATGTCTTCCATGAATTTCCAGGTTAATTCTTAACTCTTACCTCTTCAAATATTGATGCTTTCTCATTATCTGTATTCTCTCCTGCAACTCACTATGAGTTGTATAGTGAACCTCCTATTTTTTTTTTAAACTTAAAGACAAGGGTGAAGAAACCTTTTTTTTTTTTTTTTTTTTTTTCCTGAGACAGAGTCTTACTCAGTTGCCCAGGCTTGAGGGCAGTGGTGCAATCATTGCTCATTGCAACCCCCTAGGATCAAGTGATCCTCCCACCTCAGCCTCTTAAATAACTGGAACCATAGGGGCACACCACCATGCCTGGCTAATTTTTTTATTTTGGTAGAGATGCGGTCTCACTGTGTTGCCCAGGCTGGTCTCAAACACCTGGGCTCAAGTAGTCCTTCCACCACAGCCCCCATGAGTCTCTAATTCCTATTCCCATGTGTCAGTGGTTCTCAAATTATCTGTTGTGAAAGACCAGTTTGTTATAATTTGCAATTAATGTGGACCATTATTTTTGTAAAATATAAGAATGTCACAACAATGTTAAATTGCTGTAAAAGTTTCTAAATGCTTATTCTCTTCTGTACCATCTACCAGTAACAGTCTGTGAATCAGCACTGTGGACAAACTTGGATTAGCACTGCTCTGTGTCCCTTAACCGTAGTTTCATAATTTATCTCTCTATGCTATATTCTAGATTATTTTCTCAGATTTGCTTTCGAATTCTCTTATCTTGTGCCTAATCTATTTAAGGCTATAAAAAATCTGTTGATTTTTTTATTAATGACTACTTTTCATTTCCAGAAGTTATATTTGTTTTTTTCCATTATGCCTTCTTTTCAACTTAGTACCTCTTTTTCCTTTTTTGTCATTAATCATGGAAAAATTCTTTATTTATAATCAATTTCAGATTTTTTTGTTGTCTTCAATTCTTGGGGTGCTAATCTTGCAGTGTATTGTGTCTGCTAACTCTTTTATGGTCAATTATTTCTCTTTTATTTTTTGTTTGTAAGCTTATCTGCAGGAAATACTATTTTTCTCAGTGCATTATGGAAGCATTTTAGAAACTGGCTTTTGTACTTTTTCAGCACTTTTGTTAGGTACTCCAAGATTTCACCATTCTAAGAACTGTTACTTTACATTAATTTCTCAACTTGGGGAATCCTGTATCATAGAAGTCACGTACATTGATCCCGCACATTAAGAAATTCCCTACATTCCAGTCTGGGCAATAGTGTGAGACCCTGTCTCAAAACAACAACAACAGAAGTCCTTTCTTTTCTTGTTCTTTCTTTAAACCTCCTGGGCAAGAGATAAGCTTCTTTGTGGCCTTGTATCCTGAGACTTTTAATTGCCCCTTTGGAAAGCAAAGCTTTTATATGCAGGGCATCTCAGTTTTAGCCCCTTAGCTTGTTCGTGCTTACATCAAAATCTCCCGTTTTTGACTGTTTCTTAAAACTCTGGCTCCTATCCTATTGAGCCCAAATCTGAGTCTGATTTTTTTTTTCTCCATGTCATCTCTTCTCATCAGGATTTAAATTCCTATTTAGAGACACTTAGAGATTTCTGTTTCTTTCATATGAGCTTTTTTTTTCTTTACCAACAGTAATTGAATACTTACTCTATTAAAATACTAATAATCGGATGCTTTCCCTGTTCCAGGCACTATTCTAGGTTCTTAACATGTATTAACTCATTTAATCTTCATAATACTGTGGAATAGGTACTGTTATGTCCATTTATCACATGTAAAACTATTAGGCCCATCTAATAAATTATGGAACCAAGATTTGAACCCAAATAGTCACTTGTATCAGGAAAAACTCTCAAACCATGTTTTTCTTTTGTTCTTAACACCACCAAAATTAACACAGAAAAAGACTTCTATGACCAAAGATGTGGGAGGATTTCCCACACACACCAAGCAACAGACACCAGCCGGGTATCCTCCAGTTTAGTTCTAACAATACCTACCCAGAGATAGCATCAGATCCCACAGGCTTAGTCTCACAGGACTGCCCCTTCTTTCCCCCCTGTTGCAAGTCTTGGCCTTCAGAACTTCTGGCCAACTGGCTTCTAGTTGGGGTTCCCATGACCCCCTCTATGAATTCCAGTACTTTGCTAAAGCAGCTCACAGAACTCAGGGAAACACATTTACCAGTTTATTAGGAAGTATTTTTTTTATTTTAATTTTTTTCATCTTTCTTTTTTTTTTTTTGAGATGGAGTTTCACTCTTGTTGCCCAGGCTAGAGTGCGATGGCATGATCTCAGCTCACTGCAACCTCCACCTCCAGGATTCAAGTGATTCTCTTGCCTCAGCCTCCTGTGTAGCTGGGATTACAGGCACCCACCACCATGCCCAGCTAATTTTTTATTTTATTTTATTTTAGTAAAGACAGGATTTTACCATGTTGACCAGACTGGTCTTGAACTCCTGACCTCAAGTGATCTGCCTGCCTCAGCCTCCCAAAGTGCTGGGATTACAGGTGTGAGCCACCACGCCTGGCCAGGAAGGATATTTTAAAGAATACAGATGAAGAGATGTGTAGGGTAAGGTATCAGGGAAGATACATGTGGCTTCCATGCATCCCCTGGGACTCTCACCCTGTAGGAACCTCTGGAAGCTTTCCAAACCCCATCTTCTTGGGTTTTCATAGAGGCTTCATTATGTAGGCATGATCAATTAAACTATTGGTCATTGATGATTAACTTGACTTTTAGCCCCTCTCCCCTCCCTGGAAGTTGTCGGGAGTGGGGCTGAAAATCCCAACCCTCTAATTCTGCCGTCATCTTGCCAGTAACCAGCACCACTCTGAACCTATCAGACAAAAGACATACATAAAAGCTAGCACTTTGGAGATCCCAAGGAATTCAGGAGTTGTATGCCAGGAAATGGAAACATATTTCCATCCTATAACATATCTTGGCCATAACTAACTCATAGAGCACTTACTGTCTCTTATTGAAAGTATTTGTTTTATGTCTTCTATTTGATTCTGAGCCTCTAGAGTCTAAGAAGTATCTTTTAGTTTTCCTTTCCTCTGTCTTGGTATCTGATACAATGTTTTCTCTATATGTAGCAACTTTCTTTTAAAAAGTCCTAGCAGAGGCTGGGCATGGTGACTCACACCTGTAATCCTAGCAGTTTGGGAGGCCAAGGCAGGAGGATCGTTTGAGACCAACATAGGCAACATTGAGAGACCTTGTCTCTATTTAAAAAAAAAAAAAGGTCCCAGCTACTTGGGAGCCTGAGGCAGGAGGGTCACTTGAGCCTGGGAAGTTGAGGGTGCAGTGATCTGAGATCATGCCATTGCATTCTAGCCTGGGTGACAAAATTTTGAGACCCTGTCTCAAAAAAAAAAAAGTTAGGCAAATCAAAATTGAAGGACATTTTACATAAAATAACCAATCAACATTCTTCAGAAGTGTAGGACATTTTATACAAAATAACCAATTAACATTCTTCAGAAGTGCCAAGTCATGAAAGATAAGGAAGGATTGAGGAATTATAGTAGCCTGGGAAAGAATAAGAAGAAATAACTAAATTCAGTGTGTAATGGTGGAACAGAAAAAGAACATTAGCCGAAAACTTGACCAGATCTGAGTAAGGCTTATAGTTTAGTTGTTAATATCATACCTGTGTTAATGTCCTGTTGTCGATTATGGCACTATGGTTTTGTAATATGTTAACATTAGAGGAAGCTGAGTGTAACTTTTCTCTAAACCTAAAATTAGTTAATGAAAAGTTTAAAAAAAAAAAAAAAAAAAGGTCAGGCGCAGTGGCATGTCTGTAATCTCAGCACTTTGGGAGGCCTAGGTAGGAGGATTGCTTGAAGCCAAGAGTTGCAGACCAGTCTGGGCAACATAGCAAGACCATGTCACTATAAAAATTAAGAAGCCCCAGGAAAAACTTTTAAGGTTTCTCAATAAATATCCTTTAACTTTTTTCTTTTCAATTCTAGCACCAAGCAGTATCATTTATGCTGGCTGAAATGGTAATGAAAGTTGAACTAGCCAGAATGAGTTACCAAAGAGCAGCTTGGGAGGTTGATTCTGGTCGTCGAAATACCTATTATGCTTCTATTGCAAAGGCATTTGCTGGAGATATTGCAAATCAGTTAGCTACTGATGCTGTGCAGATATTTGGAGGCAATGGATTTAATACAGAATATCCTGTAGAAAAACTAATGAGGGATGCCAAGATCTACCAGGTAAGGTTAAAAATGATTTTTTTTTGGTTTGTGAGGAGAGAGAATATTCATAAATGACACAGAAGATTTCTTATTATTTAAGAATTTTATGTCCCTAGTAGCAAGAAATGACTATCATATATAGCTGTGAGTCAGTTTTTAGAGGAATTAATTAATAGAAAGAAGAATGTTATTTGTAATTAAGTCTGAAGAGAGAATAGACTAACAAAACAAATGGTACAGACATGTATATTATGTTTGGATTAGATGTCTTTGAGTTTTAATATCTTAGCTAACTGTAGCCAAAACTTTTCTCTCCAAAAAGTATGCATGTAATTTAAAATTAATTATTTTGATTTGAATCTTGCGTGGCAGCTCTTGAATTAATTATAACTATACTTGGAGTCAAAATTCAACATGAGGAGACAGTGATGTAGATGAATTCCAGATTAAATTATTACTCAAAAAAACTTAGAAGGAATTTAATAAAATATAAGTGTGCATATTCTCTATATGTGGTTTAAGTAAGTAATTAATAATTACCACATTCTTGCTCTTAAATATCTATTCCCTTGCTCTCCCTATACCTAGAAAATTATTTGACTCATCCAGTCGTTTGACATACTGAGTTCAAATCAGAATGCTAGAGTGAGAAGGAATGTTGGACATAGTGCAGCCTCTCCAAGTAGATATGAAAAAGCTCAGGTCCAGAATTTGTGCCTTATCCGAAGTTGCAGGTTTATCTGGTGATACTCTTCCTCCCCTAGAGCCTTTAATTATAATTATTACTATTATTTATTATCAACCATTTAGCTTCTCTCTGCCATTTGAGAAGATAAACTAACAAATGGCTGAAGTTAGACGTTTAGAATGAAATAAGGTCTGACCTTGAAATCATTCCAGCATCTTTTTCTTTAGCAACTCTGTTCCATAGGCAGCAGGAGAAAAAAAAATTAGGTTTAAGAGTAAGAATAAAAGACTGAAGGTGGCAGCTTTTAAGAACAGTTCAGAAAAGTTGGACAAATATTTTGGCAATATTAAACTTAAGTTTTCCCAAACTTTCTGAAATGTAATTTTTTTTTTTTTTTTATGTTTTGAAGACTATTCTCCAAAATTTTGATAAATGACTTTTTATAATCACTTAAACCAATCTTTAGAGAATTCCATATTTTCAGACTTTCACAAAATCAGGTTTTGGAATCTCTGTAGGCTACAGAGCATATATATGATTTGATTCAGTTTTGTATTACAATGCAGCTTATACTACTGTCTAGAATGTTGAATAAATCAAGGTATTTATGTGATAAAGATATTTAACCTACACTTATTGTCTTGCAGATTTATGAAGGTACTGCACAAATTCAAAGAGTTATTGTAGCCCGTGAACACATTGGCAAGTATAAAAATTAAAGAAATTACTATAGAAACATCATTAAACATTGAGTAACTAGAACATAATCTACTGCTACAGCTCCAGTAGAGAAAGGGCTTTAACACTTTTTCCAGTGAAAAAAAAAATAAGTCCTCTTATATTAAATCTAAGCAACTGATTATAACAGTAGTTTATACTTTTAACTCTATGATGTCTCTTAAGCAGGTTTGTTTTTTATTAAAATTATGTGTTTTCTTTAGTACCACTTTACTTGAATTACATTAACCTAGAAAAGCACATATGTTTTGTTATTTGATCTCTTAAGATTAATGTAGCAGAAATTTCTTGGAATTTTATTTTTTTAATGACAGAAAAGTGGGCTTAGAAAGTATTCAAGATGTTACAAAATTTACGTTGAGAAAATATTGTAGGGTTTGAATACTATCAAATAACTTGCCATTTACTTTGTAGACTTAATGTATTATTTTATTAAAGTTCATTTTGCTGCAGTTTTAAAAGTGTTTGCTTTCAGTCTGGGACAGAAACAGTCAAAATTTTGACATTCATATTCTCCTATTTTATAAAATTTTCAAGAACTTTCTTGAAAATCTTGTTTAATTCTGAGCCCATATTTCACTTGCCTTATTTAAAATAAATCAATAAAGCTTTCCTTAAACTATTTTTATATGACTGTTGGTCTGTAGTTAGCCTTTGTATTGTGCGCAATCTCATTTCATGTGGATGCATTTTGGCAAAGAACTTAATAAAATTGTTCAGTGCTTGTTATCATATCTTTCTGTATTTTTTCCAGAAAATTTCATTATTTCATATAATAGTGTATATTTTGTGTATTTACTATCATGAAAGAAAGTCAAGTTTTAATTTTGAATTGAATAAAGTTACCTCTTCATTTTTATTAGGCTATATTAAACTGTGTTATACTAAATGGAGTGCTTTCTGACATCATATCTCATTCTCTAGCTCCCTGACATCAACTGTGTCCTACATTTCAATTCTGTTCTGACACTATGCAGAGTTAGGCTCAATCCCATAAGTCTGCCCTCATATCAGAGGCCAGTCACAAGTCCTGAGTCCCCAAGCTACCCATACTCTGTCCAACATGACTACAAATTCAGGTATTCCCATGACCCTGCTGTCAGGTTTGATAATTTGCTAGAATTGCTCACAGAACTCAGGAAAACACTTCACTTATATTTACCTGTTTATAAAGGGTACAACTCAGGAACAATTAATGAAGAAGTGCATAGGGAAAAGTATGGAGGGAGAAAGGAGGTGCAGAGCTTCCATGCCTTCTTCCAGCATACTGCCTTCCCAGCATGTCTATGTATTCATCAACTGGGAAGTTTCCCAACTCTCATTCAAGAGTTTCCATAGAGATCAATCTCCAGTACTTCTCTCCTCCCAGGAGGTCCAAGGTGAAAGCTGGAAGCTCCCAACTGTAGTAGTCTCCTAGGGCTGCCATAAAAAATACATGGCAGACCTGGTGGCTTAAATAAATTTATTTTCTCACAGTTCTGGAAGCTAGAAGTTCAAGTTCAAAGTGCCATTTGGGATGGTTTCTAGTGAGGCCTCTCTTCGTGTCTTATAAACTGCCACTTTCTGTGTCCCTACATGTCCTCTTCTCTGTGCATCATCAAGGATTGGGTTAGCGGGAGCTCTTGTGTCTTTTTCTCCCCTTCTAAGGACACCAGCCCTATGAAATTAGAGCCCTATCCTCATGACCTTAGTTAACTTCCTAAAAGGCCCTATCTTCAAGTACAGTCACATTGGGAGTTAAGGTTTCAACATAGGAATTTTGGAGGGACACAATTCAGTCCATAACATCACCCTCTAGTTACTTAGTCCTTCTGGTGACCAGACTCCTCTTGAGACTGTCTAGCGGCCCCACCCTAAGTCATCTCATATGCTAAACTCAGGTATGATTGAAAAGGGCTTATAAGGAATAGCAGAAGATATTCCAAGCACTCAAGAAATTCCAAGTGTTTTAGGATCTCTGTGTCAGGAACTGGGGATAAAGACCAAATAAATTTCTTATACCACACTAAATTACCAAAATAAAAATCTAATCTTTTACAAATATAAAATATTTAAATGACTTTTCCTTCATGCTCAATGATGAAATTGATACAGTTTGAGATTGGTAAGGAGATTTAGAAATTTCTTAATTGAGTATTATATGGAAATGAGAAGTTAAAGAGAATATATATATATATAATTCAAATGCAAATTTGAATTTGCAATACACAGGCCCAGCCATTTCTGAACATGAAGCTTCTAGAAATGGGGTGGGAATGGTGGCTCATGCCTATAATCCAAACACTTTGGAAGGCTGAGGTGGGAGGATCACTGAAGCCAGGAGTTTGAGGCTACAGTGAACTATGATAGCACTGTTTATACTCCAGCCTGGGTGACAGAGTGAGATTTTGTCTAAAAAGAAAAAGTTTCTATACAAGATATAAATGTACACCAAAGCCTTATGATGAGAATATTAAAGTATCCTTGCTAATAAATATTAACCACTTACATAATTTTATATCAGTTAAGCCTTGCTAGTCCCAAGTAACAAATGAACTTAAGCTACTTTAATCAAATATGTATTTTAAGTATGTGGAAATGCCTCATAGATCTGAAAGGCAGGAATGGAGTCAATCTCAGAAAGGGACTAAAACCAGAATAGCCAGTCCTCAGGAATCCTTGAAATATATATAGTCTTTTGTTAACTCGCTACTTGTGTCATATTTTATTCATTGCTGCTCTGTAGCCTAACTTTCTCTGCTTCTTTGATCCCATGATAGAATCAGACTTCACTGTAGCATATTTATAAACTGGATTGACCATCACGCATATAAGCTTGCTGACTAGGGCCATTACAAGAAGGAGGGTAGGTACAGTCAAGGACTACAAACATGATTGTTAGTCATGGACTACAAACATGATTCTCCATCTGTGAATTGATGGTTCCTAGAGAAAGCATAGTTTTATATGTGATCTGGTAGGTTTACAACAATTTTAATGAATGTTTAAGGAATCTATCAGAGTCATCAATTTGCATAAAGGGAGAAGAATTATTCAGTGACTACTCCGGATTAAAAAAAAAATGGTTATTGATATGGCTTCTAGAATTACAGCCATTAATTTGAATATATTACCCATGATCAAATAGTACGAAGCGTTTTTGGAGATTAAAGATTACATTCCACAGGCAACACTGTTTTTTTTTTTTTCTTAATATGTGAAAGACTATTTACTCAATAGATGAGGGAACTAGTATAAAGTTAAAACTGGTATAAAGGAGAATTTGAAGAGCAGGTATAGGCAGTAAGAAATGCTTAAAATAATTTGCTGCTAGATTAACTATATCCTATAGGGCATGGGTCCCCAAACCTCAGGCCAAGACCATTAGCCCATTAGGAACTGTGCTGCACAGCAGGAGGTGAGTGGTGGGCGAGTGAGCATTACTGCCTGGGTCCCACCTCCTATCAATCGGTGTCAACATTAGATTCTCATAGGAACATGAACCCTACTGTGAACTGCACACATAGGGATCTAGATTGCATGCTGCTTTTGAGAATCTGATGATCTGAGAACAGTCTTACCCCCAAACCATCTCCCCCCACACCCCCAACTGTGTCTGTAGAAAAATCGTCTTCCACAAAACCAGTCCCTGATGCTAAAAAGGTTGGGGACCACTGGTATAGGGCAATAAAACCTAATGGGATCATCTTTTCTACAGAGCAGAAATACGTTATAGTTCAGGTTCAGTTGCATTACTTTCCATGTTTTTACAATTTAACATCTACATTTACAACTGTATCACAGTCTAGCCAATAAAGACAATGGTGCATATCCCATCAGATAATATGCAGATGATCCATTAGATAATACCTAGCACACTACTAAAGGAACACTAAATAATTTATTGTATCCTTTTTCAAGGCTTTGACAGTGTTTCTTAACAGTCTCTTCCTTTTCATCAAAAGGAATCTGTCACAATTATTCTTGATTAGTAAAAAGCAAATTTCATTAGGTTTGTCCAGATTATTTGCCTAGGTACAGCAAGAGTGTTCATTAATCATGTAGATCTTCTCAAATTTACTTTGCAAATCCAAATCCATACAGAACAGAACAAATTACTAAGGCCACAGGATTAACTTCTGTCTGAAAGTTTTCATCAGAAACCTCAAATTGGACTTCTAAAAGCCTTTGTAACTTTACATCCCAAGGCTGGGGAACCAAATCCAAGAAACTCTTCACTAGATTTCTCCTGTAGTACCTAAGAATTTGGTTGAATCTCTTTCCTTAGCATCTTCAAAATTTGCTAGGATTCCCAGCCTCCCAAGCATTGCTTTTCCTTACCGCTGATAAGACAAACATTTAAGCCAGGCACCATTCCAGTTTTGTTGAGACAGCTTTGTAGGCATTGACTCTACATATAAAGTCAACTTGAAATGTATATAATCTTTTGCTAACTCTCTACTTGTGTCATATTTTATTCATTGTTTTTAATAGTGGGCTTGTCATAACTGGTTAAATGAGAATTATTTTCAAAAAGGTCACCCTAGATATGGCCCTCACGACCTAAGCAATTATCCTGGTAAAAAGGACAGATTCCTTTTGAATATTGCTATGACATAAAAGGAGATTCAGCACATTTCTGAATTCTGAGGGCTTAGAATCACATGCCATTTAAAAATTTTAGGGCTGGATGCAATGGTCTATGCCTATAATCCCAGCAATTTGGGAGGCTGAGGTGGGAGGATGACTTGAGCCCAGGAGTTGAAGACTAGCATGGGCAAGATGGTGAGACCTCATCTCTACAAAAAATTAGAAAATTAGGTGGGTATGGAGATACACTCCTGTGGTCCCAGGTACATGGGCTGAGTCAGGAGGATCTCTTGGGCACAGGAGGTTGAGGCTGCAGTGATCCATGTTCACACCACTACACTCCAGCCTGGGTGACAGAGCAATACCCTATTGCCAAAAAAAAAAAAAAAATGAAAAGAAAATTTCAGTTTACAAAAGCAGAGTACACTAAATTGAGGTCAATAGCTTATGAAGAATTTAAAAGGGATTCCTCATATACCATAAAAATAGAACACTACATCAACAATATTCCAAAAAAGAAATAACTCATCAACTTTCTCTCATCAGTTCATTCATTCCTATGTACTTATTCTGCTAGAAATTGTGTTGGTGGACTGCTGTCATGAATTCATCTGCTTCCAAAAGAGAGTCCTAGACATGCAGACTCAGTTCACTGCCATGTCTTGAAAGTTGTCTAAGCTGTCTGCTCAGAAGCCTGTATTCATAAATCTATTTTTTGAAGAATTTATCAGTAGTTCAAAGAACCTGGTCCTTTCCATGAGGCTCCGAGACTGCCCTTTCTTGAAAACACAAATTTGGCCTCTAGTTTATAGTAGAGCCCTTGAGCAAGCATCAGAGTAGCACAGAAACTATATATGTAGATGGCCAAAGCTAAACGGTGTTTGATATGTTTTGGCTCTGTGTCCCCACCCAAATCTCATCTCAAATTATAATCACCATAATCCCCATGTGTTAAGGGAGGGACGTGGTGGGAAGTGATTGGATCATGGGGTTGGTTTCCCCCATGATAGTCTCGTGATAGTGAGTGAGTTCTCACAAGATGTGACAGTTTTGTAAGGGGCTCTTCCCCCTTTGCTTGCTCTCTCCTGCCACAATGTCAAGAAGGTCCTTGTTTCCCCTATGCCTTCTGCCATGACTGAAAATCTCCTGAGGCCTCCCAGCTGTAGAACTATGACTCAATTAAGCCACTTTATAAATTACCCAGTCTCAGGTATTCCTTTATAGCAGTGTGAAAAGGGACTAATACAGTGTTAATTACTTTATTCAATAACAGAAAAAAAGAATAAAATTCTTCATTATAGCATAGCTACTACATTTCCTTGGAGGGGGATCATTTTTATTTGACTAAATGTACTGGAATATTCAGTGAAAATCCTTTCTTAAAGGATTGGGTGGTAGGCAGGATTTAAGAAAGGATTACTTTTCACCGAATATTCTTCTGTTAGGCAGCTGCTTTTAGTAATTCAAAGCACCTGGTCCTTTGTTCACAGATATATATTTTTTCCCATATAAATAGTAGCATACTATGTGGTTTGTGGCTTTCTTTTTATGTTTGCTTTCGCTTGGTGTATTTTTAAGACCTTTCCATGGCAATATGTGTAGAGCTTCATTATTATCTTTAATAGGTGCATATGAATATACCATAGTTTATTTAACCTTTTGATGGTCAGTTAGCTTTTTTTTTTGAGATGGAGTCTTGCTTTGTCACCCAGGCTAGAGTGCAGTGGTGCGATCTCGGATCTTGGTTCACTGCAACTTCCGCCTCCGGGGTTGGAGTGATTCTCCTGTCTCAGCCTCCCAAGTAGCTGGGATTATAGGCGCACACCACCACACCCAGCTAATTTTTGTATATTTTAGAAACAGGGTTTCGGTATATTGGCCAGACTGGTCTCAAACTCCAGACCTCAGGTGATCTGCCTGCCTCAGCCTCCCAAGTGCTGGGATTACAGGTGTGAGCCACTGTGCCCAGCCAATTAAAAATTTTTAAATCTTTTGCTATTACAAAGACTGCTTCTATGGTTATTCTTGCACATAAGTGACTTTACAACCAAGGGGATATATTTGTAGGATAAATACCTAGGAATAGAATTTTCAAATGTAATTCAAGAATTGGGCTGGGGGTGGTGGTGCACATTTGTAAATCCACACTTTTGGAGGCTGAGGCGGGAGGATGGAGGATTTCTTGGGCCCAGGAGTTTAAAACCAGCTTAAGCAACACAGGCAGACCCTGTTTCTAAATAATAATAATAATAATAATAGCTGGGCATGTTGATGGTCACCTTTTACAAAAGCAGAATACACTAAATTGAAGTCAATAGCTTATGCAGAATTTAAAAGGGCTTCCTCATATATCATAAAAATAGAATACTACATCAACCATATTCCAATAAAAAAATAGCTATAATTAAATACCTTTGGTCCCAGCTACTCTGGAGACTGAGGTGTGAGGATGATCTCTTGAGCCTGGAAAGTTAGTCCGCAGTGAATACTGATCCCACCATTGCATTCCAGCCTTAAGGACAGAGTGAGAACCTGTCTCAAAAATAACAATAAACAAAATTAAAAATGAATTGTTAGAATATATACTTCCTACATTTTGCTTACCACTGTACCCCCAGAACTTACAATAATATTGGCATATTCTAGGCAATCAATACATATTAGTTGAATGAATTTATACAGTAGAAAGATAGGTTTGTTTTTTATTCCTTCAGCAGTTATTAACTCAATCTGAACAATGTTACTTTTTGGATCTAATGCTTACATGATTCTTATTTCAAGCATTGCTTTTTCCCAGGAGATCTGATCACTCCTTGCCTCCCTTCCCCTCTACCACAACTCTCTCCCGTCTGACTTACAAGTCACCTTTTCTGTAGCATACTAAGCTTGCCTTTGTCAGAGAATTTGTCACTGATTATTTACCTTCTTTCCCACTGAGCTCCTTCAGGGTAGAAACACTTCTTAGAGAGCCAGCTAGGCTGCACATTGTTTGCATAATGTAAATTTAGATGATTATCACTCTCTGGCTCTTGTCAGAACAAATAGAAATATTCTCCAGAGAAAGGCACCTTCCAGTGAGGCCCTAATATGAGCTGACAACCAAAAATCTTCAAAATAAATAAAGAACCAATCAGCACGAAAAAAACTCAACTGAAAATTAAAAATAACACATTTGGGACCTTGATGTGGTTTGGATCTGTATCCCCACCCAAATCCCAATTTCAATTGTAATCCCAGTGTTGGAAGTGGGGCCTGGTGGGAGGTGATTGGATCATGGTAATGGTTACTAATGGTTTAACACCATCCCCCTGAACACTGTCCTCATGATAATGAGTGAGTTTTCCCGTGAGATCTGGTTATTTAAAAATGTGTGGCACCTCCCCACTCCCACCCCCACCCCCACACCTTTTCCTCCTGCTCTGGCCACATCAGACTTGCCTGCTTCCCCTTCACCTTCTGCCACAATTTTAAGTTTTCTGAGGCCTCTCCAGCTGTGTTTCCTGTATAGCCTGTGGAACCATGAGCCAATTAAACCTATTTTCTTTATAAATTACCCAGGCTAAGGTATTTCTTTGTATCAATGAGAGAATGGACTAACACAGACCTCAAGACTCCAGATATTAGAATGATCAAATAAACAGTACAGTTGGCAGTACTCTGTTTCCGTGGGTTCTGCATCTGTGGATTCAACCAACCTCAGATGAGAAACACTCAGGGAAAAAAAAATTCCAGAAAGTTCCAAAAAGCAAAACTTGAATTTGCTACATGCAAGTACTACATTGAATCCACACAAATGGAATGATATGTAGTCATCTTATTAGATATTACAGATAATCTAGAAATGATTTAAAGTATATGGGAGGATGTACATAGGTTATATGCAAATATTATGCTGTTTTATATGAATGACTTGAGCATCCTTGGAGTTTGGTATTGGCAGGGGTTCCTGGAACCCGACAGATACCAGGAGACAACTGAATAAAGTAACTTTTTGTGTGAAATATGTAAAAAAAATTTTGAAAAATTACAAAATGGAAAACAATAGGAATCTATAAAAACAAACAGGCAAGGCCAGGCAGGGTGGCTCATGCCTGTAATCCCAGACTTTGGGAGGCCAGGGCGGGCAGATCATGATGTCAACAGATCAAGACCATCCTGGCCAACATGGTGAAACCCCATAGCTACTAAAAAGAAAAAAAAAAAAAAAAATAGTGGGCGTGGTGGCATGTGCCTGTAGACCCAGCTACTCGGGAGGCTGCGGCAGGAGAAATGCTTGAACCCAAGAGGTGGAGGTTGCAGTGAACCAAGATTATACCACTGCATTTCAGCCTGAGTGACAGAGCAAGGCTCCGTCTCAAAACAAAAAAAAAACGCAAAAAAAAAAAACCCAGGAAGATCTGAAAAACAATTGAATTTAATCTGAAAGAGTATTTCCTAAATTTTAAAATGCATAAGAATCCTTGGGGAGCTTATGCAAATGTAGAATGAGATTTGTTAGGTCTAGGATGTGACTCAGACTGCCTTTCTAGAAGTTCTCAGAGTGCTGTTGATGCTGCTAGCCCATGGACTTTAAGTACCAAAAGAACACTATATAGTCAGATAGATATGAATAAATTATCCAGGATCCATCACAGAAAGACAAAAAAGGTGAAAAATGCAAGAAATGAGAATGATGTAATAAGAAAGTCTAACATTTCTGCCAGGTGCAGTGGCTCACTCCTGTAATCCCAGCACTTCGGGAGGCTGAGGCAGGCAGATGACTTGAGGTCAGGAGTTTGACACCAGCCTGGCCAACATGGTGAAACCCTATCTCTACTAAAAATACCAAAAAATTAGCCAGGCGTGGTGGCACACGCCTGTAATCCCAGCTACTCAGGAGGCTGAGGCAGAAGAATCACTTGAACCCAGAAGGTGGAGGTTGCAGTGAGCCGAGATGGCACCACTGCCTCCAGCCTGGGCGACAGAGAGACTCCATCTCAAAAAAAAAAGAAAAGAAAAAAAGGAAATCTAACATGTCAACTAAAGTCCCAGAAAGGGAGAATATTGAAAGAGAGAAGGCCCACTCCTTACATTTGCAGGGCCTGGAGCAAAATCACAAGTGCACGCTCACATACCATATAAGGCACATTTAACAGTTTAAAGTTAAAACCCAGGCTAATCCATGTTAAATAAAATATGCTCTGGGTAGGGCATGGTGGCTCACATCTAATCCCAACACTCTGGGAGGCCACAACATACTGAGACTCCTATCTCAACACACACACTAGCCAGGCATGATGGCACATACCTGTAGTCCTAGCTACTTGGGAGGCTAAGGTGGGAGGGTCACTTGAGCATGAGAGATAGAGGCTGCAGTGAGCTGTGATAGCACCACTGCACTCCAGCTTGGTCAACAGAGCAAGACCCTGTCTTCTTTTAAAAACAAAACAAAAACAAAAAACGGCCAGGCGCAGCGGCTCAAGCCTGTAATCCCAGCACTTTGGGAGGCCGAGGTAGGCAGATCACCTGGGGTCAGAAGTGCCAGACCAGCCTGGCCAACATGGCGAAACCCCATTTCTACTAAAAATACAAAAATTAGCAGGGCAGGGTGGCGGGTGCCTGTAATCCCAGCTACTCGATTGGCTGAGGCAGGAGAATCCCTTCCACCTGGGAGGTGGAGGTTGCAGTGAGCCGAGATCAGCCATTGCACTCCAGCCGGGGTGACAAGAGCAAGACTCCGACTCAAAAGAAAAAGAAGAAAAATGTTCTGACCAGACATAGTGACTCAGGCCTGTAATCTCAGCACTTTGAGAGGCCCAGAAGAGAGGACTGCTTGCATCCAGGAGTTCAAACTACAACAAATGATTTCCTTCCTTCCAGAGTTCAAACTAGAACAAATGATTTATTTCTTTCCTTTCTTCCTTCTTCCCTAGAACAATTTCCTTCCTTCCTTCTTTCCCTCGCTCTTTCCTTCACTCCGTCATCCCTCTTTCTTTTCTCTCCCTCCCTTCCTAACTAGAATCATTTCCTTCGTTCCTTCCCTCCCTCCTTCCTTTTTTCTTTTCTTTCTTCCTGTTTCTTTCTCTTTTTTTCTTTATTTTTCTCTTCCTCCCTCTCTCTTTCCTCTCTTTCTCTCCCGGCCCTGATTCACTGCAACCTCCGCCTCCCACGCTCAAGCCATTCTCCTGCCTCAGCCTCCCGACTACGCTGGGACTACAGGCATGCGCCACCACGGCCAGCTAATTTTTGTATTTTTAGTACAGACGGCGTTTGCTCATATTGGTCAGGTTGGTCTCGAACTCCTGACCTCAGGTGATCCGCCCGCATCGGCCTCCAAAAGTGCTGGGATTACAGGCGTGAGCCACTGCGCCCGGCCCAAATGATTTCTTAAAAGCAACTCAGATATTTAAATATTATTTAAAGCTGTTGCTAGACAAATCAGACTGGCTACGGAACGAGAATACGGGCGCCAGAGACTTTGAACGCAGGCAGGTGAGGACACCTATGAACAATCAGTGGGGTCCTACGGCAGCCTTAAGATCTGCTCTGCCTTTCAGGCGAAAGTGTGGTCAGCTATATCGGAGGGCGTTGGGGGCCTGAGAGGTGCTTCTGCGCAGGCGCCCGGCTCCTAAGTCTACCCAGGAACTGACCCTGCTCTCTCTTTTAGCTGTTAGACATGGTAAGTGTGCGTTTTGTGCTGCTCTCCAGATGGGTTGGTAGCAGACTGGTAGCTGTAGGATTGTTTTCCTGGTGCTGGAGAATGGTTAGGACACAGATCTTATAAGGTTTCTTGAGGGTGAAATATTACTCAGCGTTTTCTGCAGACCTCGCGGGTAATTTCGCTGCTAGTTTTAACCCAGGCCGTCTTCTGTTGGGAGGGCCTGTTAAGAGTTGAGTCGTCCGATTTCTTAACCCCTCTAAAAAGCTCGGGCTGATTGATGGCTTTCTTTTTTGGAGAGGGGGTGTCAAATTTCTTTAAAATCGTTAGTGATGTGGTCTCGCTTGAAGGCCTCGTAGAGATTTTTTAATGGGATTAGAGGAAAATTCGGCACTTAATCATTTCCGGTAATCTTCATGACCTACTATAGTGACTGCAATGTACTCTGAATGAGGAAGACAGACACGAAAAGAACTAGAGCCTCATCCCACAGGGACTTCTGCAAATACAGAAACTCGGATTAAAGGTGGAGAAGATGGAGCTAAAGGAAATGCTTATTTAGTATATTTGAACATCTTTTGGGGTACTTAGAAGGTGCTTTGAAACCTGCATTTGATTAAGCAAGAATTTACTTGCAAGTTAAGGGCTAGCTAGATTTTTTTTTTTAATATGCTTTCTACCGCATGTAAACCGTAAGTTGTCCTGAAATGCTAAGCTTTGATATTCTATTGTGTTTATTTTTTTCGAGACAGTTTCACTTTTGTTGCCTGCCCTGGAGTGCAAGGGCGCGAACTCGGCTCACTGCAACCTCAGCCCTCCTGAGTAGCTGGGATTACAGGCATGAGCCACCGTGCCAGGCCTGGTGTTTATTTTTACTTACCTTTTTGAATGGAAAATGAACAAAAAATGCTGGTGGTAATTTTTTGGGTCGATGATGAGCTGGCATGTATTCTGAATCTAAAGTTGATTATTACTACTTTAGCTCTAGAATTACTCTGAGACCTGAAAATTACCTGAATTGTGACTAAAATGGAACTTGAATAATTTAAATTATTTTTTGTTATAAATACATGCATACCTATACTTTATTTAGAGTCAGGGTCTTCCATTTCCCAGGATGGAGCGCAGTGGCACAATCTAAGCTCACTGCAGCCTCAATTTCCCGGGCTCAAGCCATCTACCTCAGCCTCCCTAGTTGGTTACAATTTTTAAATGGAACGTTTTCCTGTTACAAGGTGAAATCAACTGAAAATTCAGATGTATGTAGAATCTGCTGTGGGGCAGAACGTTTTAAAGGTAAACATTGAGATTACTGCTTTTTTATTTTGAAAGGGCACTCCACAGAAGGATGTTATTATCAAGTCAGATGCACCAGACACTCTCTTATTGGAGAAACATGCAGATTATATCGCATCCTATGGCTCAAAGAAAGACGATTATGTACGTATGATTTTTTTTTTTATGTTGGAAAGTTTATTTTTAAAGAAGCGTGACAGTCATAAGCAGTGAGGCAGTATTTATGTTTTATGCGTCTTAAAACGGTATCCAACTCCATGCAGAGAACTGAGGATGTGCTGTGCCTTTGAATTTCAGTGAAGCGTGCCTTGAATGCCTGGGGTTGTGGACTTATTAGAATCATAGTTCAGGCCGGGCGCGGTGGTTCACGCCTGTAATGCCAGCACTTTGGGAGGCTGAGGCGGGCGGATCACGAGGTGATTGAGACTAGCCTGACCAACATGGTGAAACCCCTGTTCCTCCAACAATACTAAATTAGCCGGGCGTGGTGGTGAGCCCCTGTAATCCCAGCTACTCACCTATACTGAGAGGGCTTACCAGACAAAGTAGATAAGGGTTTGGGGGACAAACAGGTGTCCCCTTTTGTAGTTAGGGGTAATACTTTCAAGGTCAATGATGTTTTGGCATGTCTTATCTGAATCTACTGCTGATGTGTAATAACACTTTAGCTCTAGAATTACTCTGAGACCTTGAAAAAGTTTTACCTTAAATGTTTTAATTTTGAGGAAAACTCTCTGGGACAAAAGTAGTAAACAACTTAGTTGAGAGTAAATGTTTTCCCCTGTAGTATCCAAACTTAATTGTCTTAAGTTTATCCATCGATATGTGGGATATATGGTATGTATTGATTTTTTACTTAAGTGTTAGGTTCTCATAACCTTGAAAATACTGGAGTAGCAGTCATGGAGTTAAGGTCATCATATGGAAGGGGCTGGACTCCTTTCTGCCTTTATCTGCTATCTGTATGCTCTGGATTTGGGTTAGTAGCGAACTCAGGTGCACTTCTTGTTAGAAAACTTCGTCATTTTGGGAGATAAAACCTCACTTTGTTTCCCAGACGGGAGAGCAGTGGTGTGATCTGGGCTCACTGCATCCTCCACCTCCTGGGTTTAGGTGAGCCACCTGAATAGCTGGGATTGCAGGCGAGAGCCACCATACTCAGCCACAAAACTTCTTAAAATGTAATGCATTGTTGAGTGTGGGAAAAAGTTTGTTCTGGAATCTTAATGTTCATGTATCATTGATTAGCCAGTGTTTTATCTGAGCTTGGAAATCTTTGGCATATTTAGGCCATTTTGGTTTTCATGTAGTTATATAATTTACTAATAGATAATAGGTTATGTACAGACTCCACATTAAAATGCATGCTTGATAAGTATGGTGTAGGTACTCTGAAAGAAATATTCTTCCTGAACTTTACCGGCGAAAATGGTAGATGCATTTCTGTCTGGTTGGTTTGTGGGAGAAACTAAAAGCCCTATTGGTATTGTCAGCCATAGATGAATTAATCCTGTCCTCAGATAATTGTTTTTTTCTGATTGATAGTTGTGTCTGAAGATGGCTTCTGACATTGAGAGTCACAAATTTAAACTCACTACTGATTAGTGCTATTAAGATCAGGAGAGGTAAAAAATAGCAGCATGGCTAATGAGTTAGCTTTGCTGACACATTTTAAATTGTGTATTGTTTTAGGAATACTGTATGTCTGAATATTTGAGAATGAGTGGCATCTATTGGGGCCTGACAGTAATGGATCTCATGGGACAACTTCATCGAATGAATAGAGAAGAGATTCTGGCATTTATTAAGTCTTGCCAACATGAATGTGGTGGAATAAGTGCTAGTATCGGACATGATCCTCATCTTTTATACACTCTTAGTGCTGTCCAGGTAAATACTAATTAAAATTTCAACGATCTTGATAGAACGTTCTCTTCAAGAAATGGGAATTGAAACTATATATAGGATTTGGTCAAAAAGTGAAGCTGTCCTACAAGGTCAATGATGTAGTGGCATGTATTAGCTGAATCCAAAGTTGATGTGAGTTCTAAAATTACACTGAGACCTTGGAGGATAAAATTTTTATCTTCAGTATGTGTAACTATTGAAAAATAGCTATTTGAGTTTGGTATTAGTGAACATCTGCCTGGTGGTTTAAAGTCTGGTGCTGGGTGCTGAGATGGGTTAAGGACTTTGTGTGTATTGGAGTATGTTGGAATGCCAAGTTAAAATTTATATGTAGAAAAATTATATTTTATGGATAAAGATTTGGGTTTTCTTGATATCTAATTGTATGGAATGACAAAGAATTGAGCATAAGAGCTTTAGAATAAACATAAAAGGTGTATTTACCTAATATTTGTCTTTATTGCAGATTCTTACGCTGTATGACAGTATTAATGTTATCGATGTAAATAAAGTTGTGGAATATGTTAAAAGTCTGCAGAAAGAAGATGGTTCTTTTGCTGGAGATATTTGGGGTAATGTCAGATTTAGACCATTCTACCCAAAATACCAATGTAAAAATGTACTGATTTTGCTAGTAACCAGTTTATAAGTTTTTCATCTTTTCAGGTCCCACTAAGCAGCTGGTCTAACTGGAGTTAATGGTCTGCTGGAACTTCCAGCATGTACTGTGGTAGTTATATCAGCATACAGGAGCACTGGAACAGAGGGGGCCAGTCTAAAAGATAAGGTAGGTGAAATTTTTTTCCCCCAATATTTGGTGGCTTTGTAAAGTTTTTAAAAAACTTCTTGCTGATACGGGAAAAATATTCAAAAAACTTTACAAACTTGCTGAATATTTGAGTGGAGGGAGGGAATAGAACTTAATTTGATAAATGTAGATAATCTCTGCTTTAGGGATGAACACAGTGCAGGCCAGAGAGACCAGCTGCTTCATGGGATGTGAAAAATCTACTTTATTATAAAATAGGGTAAGTTTATTTGCATTATTAGGAATTGACTAATTCTTTCAGTTCTATTTGTTTTCTTCTCTTTCTGGACATGCTTTAAGTAGCTTAAGATAATTTATTGTTTTTGTTTTTTGTTTGTTTTTTTTTAAGCGAGGCCTTGCTCTGTCCAGGCTGGAGTGCACTGGTACAATCACTGTTCACTGCAGCCTTGACCCTCCATGTTCAAGTGATCCTCAAGACTCAGCCTCCTGAGTAGCTGGGACTATATACAGCTGCATACCATCACAGCCAGCTTTTTTGGGGGGGCTAGGGGGGGAGATGGAGTTGCGGGGGCTGGAGTGCGGTGGTGCAATCTTGTCTTACTTGCAGCCTCCACCTCCCAAGCTCAAGCAATTCTGCCTCACCCTTGATTAGTTGGAATTATAGAGATGTGCACCACCACACCTGGCTGATTTTTGTATTTTCAGTAGAGATGGGGGTCTCCTGGACTCACGTGAGCCTCCCTCCTCGGCCTCTAAAAGTGCCAGGATTTCAGGCATATGCCGTGGTGCCCATCCCCAGCTAATTTTTTTAAAAAGTTTTTGTAGAGATGGGGTCCCGCTATGTTGCCTAGGCTAGTCTCAAACCCCTGGGCTCAAGTTATCCTCCCACCTCAGTCTCCCAAAGTGATGGGACTGTAGGTAGGAGCTACTGTGCCTGGTCAATTTGCTGTTGTTTCCGACAAAGGAATTTTTTGGGAAGTAAAGACACTTAGATTTAGCATTCCTCCTGACTACCTAAAGTAAAAGTTGAGCTTGAATTCAATTTAAAGTGGTAGTTGTGCAGAGTTTTTTAGATGACTAATATATAATCTGGTAACACCTGCCTTGATTTTGATCTCTTTTTGTTATAGGAGAAATTGATACAAGATTCTCTTTTTGTGCGGTGGCAACTTTGGCATTGTTGGTAAGCTTTGAATATTGGTTTGAAATGATTGAAGTTCATGAATACTCTAGAATTTTTTTTTCTTTTGAGTCTGAGCTGCTGAATACTCTGGAATTAAACAGTTTTTTTTTTTTGTTTTTTGGTTTTTTTTCCTATTTGTAGGGGAAGCTTGATGCTATTAATGTGGAAAAGGCAATCGAATTTGTTTTATCCTGTATGAACTTTGACGGTGGATTTGGTTGCAGACCAGGTTCTGAATCCCATGCTGGCCAGGTAATTTATTAGTCCAGATGAAAATTTATTGTCATTTTGGAAGCAAGTGTCAGTGTAGGAAAATGGGTTATTTCAATGTTTGTCAGATACAAAGTTAATTTGACTGTAATATGGTATCTTACATAAGAATTGCTTAATTGCCGGGCGCGGTGGCTCAAGCCTGTAATCCCAGCACTTTGGGAGGCCAAGGCGGGTGGATCACGAGGTCAAGAGATCGAAACCATCCTGGTCAACACGGTGAAACCCCCGTCTCTACTAAAACCACAAAAAATCAGCTGGGCATGGTGGTGCGTGCCTGTAATCCCAGCTACTCAGGAGGCTGAGGCAGGAGAATTGCCTGAACCCAGGAGGCGGAGGTTGCAGTGAGCCGAGATTGCACCATTGCACTCCAGCCTGGGTAACATG